>NC_061089.1:69339383-69404995 GCF_015104395.2 Macrobrachium nipponense
CTCACTCCACAGGAATAAATGCAAGAGATAATCATTCTTTCAATCCACAGGAATAAATGCAAGAGATAATCATTCCTTTGGGGTGAAAGATAATTCTCATATCACTGGGATAAAGAATGGAGATTCTTGATTTCGTCCTCACCCGACAGGATTATATGCACCAGATAATCCTTCCTGTGGGGTGAAAACACCAAGCAGTTCACATCCCACTGGGGTGAAGAAAGTCCTCACCTTACAGGACTAAATGCACTAGATAATCCTTCCTGTGGGGTGAAAACACCAGGCAATTCTCATCCCACTGGGGTGAAATCATCCACAAAATATTGACGAGATATTCTCTGCTTTTCTGATTGTCCAGCCAAACCGTAACGGTCTATTTGCGTCGAGACATTTGTGGGGGTCAGACATTTCTCTCTTGGCCCCAAAAAATGTATTGGTTGGCCCTCTCTCTCTCTCTCTCTCTCTCTCTCTCTCTCTCTCTCTCTCTCTCTCTCTCTCTCTCTCTCTCTCTCTCTTTAGGCTGTGATAATTGGCCTTCTTATTATGATGTGATTGTGTTTTTCAGTTTCAATCTAGTTTTTCGATTTTTAAAATTTTTTGTCCAGTTTTTATTTATTTTGAACATAAAGAAAATGGTAATTTATTGTATTTTCAATTTTTAAAAAACTATTTTTCCAGTTTTATTAATTTTGAACATGAAAAAATTAATAATTTCGTAGATTCAATGTATATTTTTTTTTAAATTTCCAGTTTTTATTTTGAACAGAAGGAAAGTGGACATTTATTCCATTTTCAATCTAGTTTTTAATTTGCTTCCAAGTTTTTATTTATTGCGAACATAACAAATACTACTTTTATACAAATAAGAATAAAATGGATGATATTTTTCAGTTTCAATCTAATTCTTTTTTCCAATCCAGTTTTTTAATTTGTTTTAACACGAAGAAAATTGAGTTAGCATTGTCAAACAAGGCTACTTCACAGTTTTCACCGTTTTTCAGGAATATCAACATTCCCCCCCCCCCCCCCCCGCCCCAACCCCCCCCAAAAAAAAAATCCCCAAAAAAAAAAAAAATAAAATAAAATAAAAAAACTTCGTTCCTATTGTCATGTATTTGGAATCTTGTATCATTTTTTTCTATCAAGAATCCCTTTGTGAAAAAAAACACACTCACACAAATAGTCGTCTGTATTGTCATTTGTTTTTTTGTTAATGTATGACATAATTATTGTTATATCAAGAATCCCCTTACCAAATTAAATAAAAATAAACTCGTCCATATTGTCTTTTTTTTTTTTTTTGCATAATTTTTTTAATAATCAGGAATCCCTTTGTTATAGAAAATACAAAACTCGTTAATGTTATAATTTATTTTTGGAATCTTTTAAATTTTTTTTTTATATCAAGAATACCTTCGCCACAAAAAAGCAAAAAAAAAAAAAAAAAAAAATTATATCTGGAATCCGATTGCCACAAAAATCAAAATTCTCGTCAGTGTTATCATTTAATTCTTATTTCATTCAATTATAATTTCATTCAATTAAATCTTATTTCACTTCATTCTTAATTACCTCCATTTTGTGCCTTGGACTGGAGATCAAGAAGGCAAGTAACCAGTTCCTCTTAGAACACCTCGTTACTATAAACTATTGTCTCTCTTTCAAACAACCTTGGCTATGAATCATTGTGTCTGTCTCATTTCCTCAAACTTCCAATTCGTTCAGATATCAATGGACGAATCTTGTATTTCCGGAAGTGGGGGTTTTCTGAGTTGATTGAGAAAGAGGTTCAGTTGTTCATGTCTGGATTTTGTCAGTTCAAATGAAAAGGTGTAACTGATGGTCTAGTTTTACGGTGCAGAGATTTTGAATGGTAAATATTTTCCCTTTCTGTATTGGCCATCACCTTCTGTTACTTATTTCGAATTTACCCCCATAATATTTTATGGAAGCTTGAATTTCAAGTGAGTGGCCTCTGTGGGTTGCTTGTTCCATATGAATAAGGTTCCTCCTAATAATAATAATAATAATAATAGAAAACAATCAAGCAAAAGGTCCTCTGGGACTATGGTATCAGAACAGAGAGGGTGGTACGTGCAAATAGACCAGACGTGACTTTGGTTGAAAAAATCAAGAAGAAAGTGTCACTCATTGATGTCGCAATACCATGGGACACCAGAGTAGAAGAGAAAGAGAGAAAAGATTGATGAAAATCAGGACCTGAAAATAGAAATAAGAAGGATATGGGATATGCCAGTGGAAAATGTACCCATAATCATAAGGACACTAGGCACGATCCAAAGATCCCTGAAAAGGAATCTGGAAAATCTATAGATGCCGAAGTAGCTCCAGGACTCGTGCAGAAGAGTGTGCTCCTAGAAACAGGGCATATAGTGAGAAAAGCGATGGACTCCTATGGAGGCAGGATGGAACCCGGAACCCCACACTATAAAAACCACCCAGTCGAATAGGATGATTGTGATAAAAAAATAATAATAATATTGTATTTTGCCAATAAAAGCGCCAAAGTATAATAATTGTCTCATTTTATTGTGAAAAGACTTTGAAAGACATAGCTGTTCATGTCATGATCTTTTTGTTCGTGAAAATGAAAAAAGGCAAAGTTGTTTCATCTAGGACCAATTGATAGACGTTTGTCAAGTGATTCTTTGAAGGTCGTAGTCGTTCGTTTCATGATTTTTTTTATTGGAACTGAAAAAAAGTAAATTGTTGATTTTTTTTTTTAATCTAATGGAAATGAGAAAGTTTAAATTGTCTACCCACAGGGTCAGTTTTGATAGACGTTGGTCAAGTGATTCTGAGAAGACTAGTCCCTTGTCCCGTTTGTGTATATTTTATGTGTTTAGGACACTATTTCACAATACCCTGCGTGATATATGTTAGCCAAACAATGCACGGAAGGGGGAACTGACCTTAGTAGTTGGTTCCAAGGTAAAATTCGGTAACATGTGCTCCAAATATCACACCTGTGTACGGTACTATTAAATACATTTCGTATGTTTGTGTGTGGGACTTCTGAATTGATGTAATGGGTGGTTGTGTGTATTAATAATTGGCATATTGTCATTTTCCGTATTCGTTGATCTGATTACTCTTTTATTAAAGTTATATATATTCCCAGTAGGGGAGTCGTGCCATCAGTGCACCTCATGCGGTGCACTGTAGGCATTTACTTAAGGGGTTCTTTGCAGCGTACCTTCGGCCCCTAGCTGCAACCCCTTTCGTTCCTTTTACTGTATCTCCGTTCATATTCTCTTTCTTCCATCTTCCCGACAACTGAGTCATAGTGCAGCTGCTTTGAGGTTTTCCTCCTGTTACACCTTTCAAACTTTTACTGAATGACCTCATTGGTCTCAGCGCTTGTGACCTTCTGTGTAAGTTCGGTGTTCAGTTCAATTAAAATGGTTCATTAATGTAATTACTCTTCGACTTCGTCATTCAATTTTTAGTTGATTTTCGATATCTTTTATTTTCTTGTTTTCACTTCCGATATAAACTTTTCTTGCTTTTATTTTTTTTCCAAGGACTGAAATAATTTTTTTTTTTTTTTTTTTTTTTTCCAAGGACGGAAATAGACTTTTATCTGTCCCGTCTTCTTCAGGTACAAAAGAAAAAGGTCGCTTCTATTTTCTGTTTTTCTTCCAGAGTCGTTAAAAGTTAGGTTAGGGTGAGGTGGGGTTGGGGGGCGGGGGTGGGGAGGGGGGGCCCCGTTGTAGGGCCTTTGGAGATGAAAGGAATAAGGTGGAAGCTTTTTTCTTTTTGGGGAACTTTTTTTATTTTCTGGGACCTTTTTCCTTTTTTTTATTTTTTTATTTTTTTGGATATTTTTCTTTTTTTTGAAATTTTCTCTTCGTATTGGATTTTTGGGAGCTTAATTCTTTGGGATTTTTTCTTTTTTGAAGTTTTCGGATTTTTTTTAGAAATTATTTTCTTTTGTGGGACTTTTTGCGTAAACAACAAATTTCATTTTTTGGGGGGGAACTTTTTTTTCGTAAAGTTTTTATCTTTTGTGAGTTTTAGATTGATTTCACTGGCTATTTGCCAGAGTTTATATATATATATAGATTGCCTTGCTATGTCATCTTAATTTTGAAGTGATTAGACTCACTCTCTCTCTCTCTCTCTCTCTCTGTCTCTCTCTCTCTCTCTCTCTCTCTCTAGAAAAAAGATTTTTTTTTCGTAAATTTAATTGAGAATATTTATCATAAATATTTTCACAGTAATATAGTCATTTTAGTACATTTTTTATCATCCAAAATTCATTCACATTTCTATATTTTTAATGTATACAAAACTGTTTTCTTTTTTCTTAACTGTGGCGTGCAAGAATTAAGTTTTGTTTATTGTCCATAATTTAAGAAATTAATTTTTTATTGATTTTTCTTATAAAAAAAGCTTTTATAAATTTAGTCCTGAGAAAAGGATGCAAAAATTAAGTTTTTGTTTATTCGTGTATGTTAAAAAAAAATTTTGAATTTTTAAATTTTGATTGCCTATCATTTAAAAAATTAATTCTTAATTGTTTTTTTTTCTTATAAAAAAAACGATTATAAAACGAAGCCTAAGAAAAGAATGCAAAAATTAAGTTTTGTTTATTCTTCTATGTTAAAAAACCATTTTAATTTTTAAATTTTTTATTACCTTTAATTTAAAAAGTTAATCCTTAATTTTTCCTTATACAAAATACAAAGGTGAATGGATGTTCAGTCTTCAACGGAGAGAGAGAGAGAGAGAGAGAGAGAGAGAGAGAGAGAGAGAGAGAGAGAGAGAGAACCTGGTCCAGTTTTCCCCTCGCACTTATTTTTCCGCCGTAACTAGCACCCAGTGGCGTGGCACGAGTTTGACCTTGTTAGGGAGGTCCCTAGTCATTGTTTCTCTCTCTCTCTCTCTCTCTCTCTCTCTCTCTCTCTCTCTCTCTCTCGCCAGTTGTGTGTGGGCGTATATATTTTGGGGGAGGATTCAGATGTGTTCACTTCCTATTGTTTTGTTACGTGTTCATTTGGCTATTTCTGGGTGCGTTCATTTGGTTGTTTTTGCTGCGTTCCGTGTCCATTTCTGGCGCCTTCATTTGGTTGTTTTTTGGCTGCGTTCATTGTCCATATCTGGTGCATTCATTTCTAGCATTGGCGTGTTCAGGTGGCTGTTTTGAGTGCGTTAATTTGCTTGTATTGGTGTGTTCACTCGCCTGTTTACGGTGCGTTCATTTGCTAAGTTTATAGCGTGTCCATTTAGCTGATTTCGGGTATGTTCTTGTGGTTCTATTTGTGTGTTCGTTTGGCTGTTTATGGCACGTTCATTCGCTTAATTTTTGGTATTCTTTCGTCATATTAGAGATGCGTTCATTTGGCTGTTTTCGGTGCGTTCAGTAGCGTGCGTTGGTTTGTTCATTTAGTTATATTGGATTTATTACTAAATTTTTCAGTTCTTTATTTCGTTTAGCGAATATTTTGAGTAAATATTAAATATCCCTCTCGCGAATACTTGTCATATTAACTCTTATATTTACACTAAGAAACGCGAAATGCATGTGCGCATGCGCTAAAGGGACACGCGCAATGCGCACGAGAGAGAGAGAGAGAGAGAGAGAGAGAGAGAGAGAGAGAGAGAGAAGACGAATGTCGTACCCATTTTCTTTCTTCAAGCACTCGCTCGTTTTTAAAAGAGGGACTGAAGTAAAACTCTTTTCTGTCCGGTATACGTAGTTTCAACTCACTCGAGGAAAGAGATACTATATAATTTCCTGTCGTTGTCTGTTTGTGGTTTTGCGTAGCCAGTGTTTGTGTGTGTGTGTGCACCATTCGTCTCTCCATCTTGCACGCAATATTGCGTGTAGCAGGACATTATTATATATAATATATCTAAGGATTTCTATATCTTCCTTTTCCAATATCCACTATTCATTTTCTGCCATTTTAACTCAACCTTTTCATAAATTAGGTCATTACGTCGAGATTTGGCGCGGGCTAATCTATATTGACACTTCGCTATCTGCTAAAACCAGCAATCAGGATTATGGTCAGGGGGGGCTCCGCTCCCCCCTACTTCCAAACACTAAAAGGGTGGGGGGGGGTGTTGTTTTTGGGCGATTGTGATTGATTGGTGGTGATTTGTCGTGATTTTTTTTAATAGCTGTAAAATCTATTTATTGGAGTTTGTCTATTTTCGGATGGTTATTGCGCGGTTTAAATCACGAAGACAAAGGCGTATTTTTTTTTCTCTCTCTCTTCTCTCTCTCTCTCTCTCTCTCTCTCATCTCTCTCTCTTCTCTCTCTCTCTCTCTTCAAGATAATTTACTTTTAGAGCAGTTTTTACTCTCTCTCTCTCTCTCTCTCTCTCTCTCTCTCTCTCTCTCTCTCTCGTCAGCAGTATACGTGAAAAAGGGCAGAAGTAAAACATGACATATATATATATATATTATATATATATATATATATATATATATATATATATATCTATATATACATATGTATACATATACTATATATACATATACATACATTATCAAATCAAGGCGAATTCTGTATACTTCCCGCTATAACGAAATATCCGGAAACACACCTTGCAGGAGTAGTAGCATTTTATTTGCCATTATCCCCCCTCCCCCCCCCCCGCCCTTCCCCTCCCCCCTTCTCCGCCCTTGAATCTCTCCCGATTGGAAGCGAAACTCGAAAAGAAGCAGAGAGGAAAAAAAGTAACAACAGCCTCATTATTCGGTGTAACAAACCGTGATTCGTTCGCATTCGTCAGACTCCAGAATGAGCTGGATAAAATCGTCGTAAGGGTCTCATTTTTTTTTTTTTTTTTTTTTTTTTTTTTATAGGCAGGTTTTTTCGTTACAGTCTTAATCAGTTTTAGCCGGTCTTTTTCGGTCCAGTCCTAATCAGAGAGAGAGAGAGAGAGAGAGAGGAGAGAGAGAGAGAGAGAGAGAGAGAGAGAGAGAGAGAGTCTCCAGCAGCAAGATACCCGAAGCAAATAATTTCTACTGGCGTTATACCCCTATCGCTATAGCCTCCTTCAAAAGCTAATCTACCTGACACGCGATGGAGCGTGTACGAGAGTAATTTGCAGTCCGTGAAATTCTGAAAGGACACGCCCAAAATATGTATGTCTGTATGTATATATGCATGCATATACATATGTATATATATATCTCAAGTATAAAATGCCCCATTAAAACACACTGATTTAAAGCTAAGGACTATATATATTTCGGTTGACTGACACCCACCCTTATCAAGTAGTGAATGACAGAAGGAGTTACTTCAGTTAAGTATATCTTAGTTTAACCAGACCACTGAGCTGATGAACAGCTCTCTCATAGGGCTGACCCGAAGGATCAGATATTTTTAACGTGGCTAGGAACCAATTGGTTACCTAGCAACGGGAGCTACAGCTTATTGTGGGATCCGAACCACATGATATCGAGAGATTAATTTCTAATCACCAGAAACAAATTCCTCTGACTCCACGTTGGCAGAGTGGGGAATCGAACTCGGGACTACCAACCAATAATCATTGTACAATGACATTATTATTTGATGATGACGCTCGCGAAATAGCCTTTAATTGCCTATAATGATAAGGATGATATTATGATAGAAATTCATTTCCGTAAACAGCGGTCATTATACGAGTCATTATTAGCTGATGAGATGATGATGATAATAATGATTTGAAGTTGATATGAAATAAATGTGAAAACTGCTCATTATATGAAATCATTATCATTTGAAGATCTTGATGATATGATAATGCTCGTGAAATAATTGTTGATTTGCTATAATGATGATATGATGACTCGGGAAATAGGCTATAATGATCGTAATGATAATGATGATGATATGATGGCTCGATAAATAGGCTATAATGATAATGATGACACGATGACTCGCGAAATAGGCTATAGTGAGGGTAATGATAACGATGATAATATGATGACTAATGAAATAGGCTATAATGACGATAATGATAAATGATATGATGATTTGTGAAATAGACTATAATGATGACAATGATAATGATGATAGGATGAAAATAGACTATAATGATGACAATGATAATGATGATAGGATGATGACTCGTGAAATAGGCTATAATGATGGCAATGATAATGACATGATGACACGTGAAATAGCCGATATATATTATATATATTATATATATATATATATATGTATATATATATATATTTAATTATTTAACTGTATGTAATGATAATAATATAATGATAATGATATGATAATAATAATGGCGAAAGAACGCGCGCTAAAATAATACCAATTTACAATGACGTCAAACCCGTGTCCTCACGCTCCCCTCCCCCTCCCCCTCTAGAGAACGTACACGCTCTCCCTCCGCGGCGGGTGGGCGCCCATTTTGGGCGGCGCGGGCGAGGTGCGTCTGGGCTCCGGCTCGTCCATCACCCGGATCAATGGACACACGATGGCCCTGCCCACGCCCATTCCGGGCGGCTGGGGGCAGCGCCTCTCCTGCGCCCCCGACGGGGACGTCGAAGGGGAGGAGGACGAAGACGACGAGATGACCAACGACCTGAACAAGTCGGATCATGAGGATTATAATGAGTATAATGAACGTGATAATGATAACGATGTTTGTTTGAACGAGAATCTGGATTACAGTGATAACGAAGGTGGGCGGAACCACAAGAAGCAGCAGCAACAGCAGGTAGGGAAATGGGCGTGGTTATAGGTGGGCGTGGCCAGTACTATACATACATACATAATATATATATATATATATATATATATATATATATATATATATATCTATATTATTAATTACACCTGTTTTCTCTTCATGTCTCTCATTATCACCCTGTATAATTACACTTCAACTGTAATTAATCCTAATTTCCTGCCTCCAGTGACCTGGAAGACTGGAATTAGATTTTTTTTTTTATTTCCATTATTATCCATGTTTGTTTTTTTGGGTTTGGATATCTCAAGAACTGTTCGACAAGATTGAACGACCCTTGCCTGGAGGTTAACATTTGGTAGTCAGTAGTGAAGGAGACCACCTGGTGGTTGTTATTATTATTATTATTATTATTATTATTATTATTATTATTATTATTATTATTATTACTATTATTATAATTATTATTATTATTATTATTATTATTATTATTATTATTATTCAGGGGATGAACCCATATTCATATTGAACAAGGCCACCACATTGTACGTTGACTTAAGATTATTATTATTATTATTATTATTATTATTATTATTATTATTATATTCAGATGAACCCTATTCATATGGAACAAGGCCACCACGGGACCCATTGACTTTAGAGAGAGATAAGTTATTTGTATAGTTTAATTAGTATAAATAAATAAAAATTGTAAACTATTAGATTAGAAGGCGAATTACTGTAGGGAATAATGCGTTGCATCTATACTCTTGAACCAGAGTGGTTAAAATAGTATTGAACACACTATGAAACCTGGAGAGCATGCACCGTAGAATTGTAGTCCGATTATGATAATCTATTTCCGAGACGTGACCTTATACATAGCTAAATCCGATCTTGTGGTTAGTATGTGTATGTGTATACCTAACCCAGACATTTTTAGTGTTATTAAATCATCTGAATTAGGTTTTTATTCCGTAGAAAAATGGTCGTGAATATTTTATAAATCACCCTATTTTTGCCATATTGTAAGTATTTCATGAAGTCGCATTCACTTAGACACCTTTAGAACTGTTTTATGCCTCAGAAATAATCATTTTCGCTTATTCGTGGAGTAAGCTTACAAACTACTCTGTTGTTTTTGTTGTTGTTGAAGTTGAGGGGTAGGAAAGGTCTATGGAAGAGCCTTAAAAAGGTCTGAAAATGTGTTTTGCTTTGAGTTAAAGACGTAGGAATTTCAGGATAGGATATTTATGATTTATTTACTGGAATGAAGATGTAAAGAATGACTAATGTGCGTGTCAAACAGTACAGAAAAGTTATTTCTCATAAAAGATGTCGTCTTTTTACAATTTTGGTTGGTGAAACAGGGCTGTGTGTCTGGTGATTTTAGCACATTTTAATTCATTTGATGGACTGAATTTAGAGGCTATATTTCTGTTCAGGTATTTTGAGTTTCCACTTATAACTGAGAATGTATGAACGTGTTTAATTTGTGTCCTTGTATCCACATCAGTGGAAAATCTTGCACGCGTCCCGAGTAGGCTGGAGGTCGGATCACGCCTTGTTTTATCTCCTCTATTACCCTACTTATAAAGAGAGAGAGAGAGAGAAGCTTTTTACATTACCCACTCTTGGAGAGGCCTCTCGTTTGTTGCAACATATCACGTAAACCAACTTATACTGATGATGGCATTATCGCTACAAGGCCACATTCAGTATTCATGTCGTAAATCCTGTCCCATGACCTTATTATGACATATTCACTGTCATCTGTACTTCTTCCAGTCACTGTATTTCTCATGATGTCACTGTACTCTTATTTGATCTTTGGAACATCAGTGACGATTAAATCTGTGACGCCAGGTCGGTGCCTAATCAGTTGATAGTGCCAGTTTAGAGACACTACACATATCTGACCTATGGACATCAGTGACCATTAGATCTGCGACGCCAGGACGATGCTAAACCGATTGATTAGTCCCACATAATTACTTCACGGTATTGCATTGGGATCTGAATTCCAAAAGTGGAGAGAGAGAGAGAAGAGAGAGAGAGGTAGAGATTGAGAGAGAGAGAGAGAGAGAGAGAGAGAGAGAGAGAGAGAATCTTTCAACGTATTCATAAGACAAACTCATAAAGTATCCTCGAGATGTATCTGTGTGTGTGTGTGAGAGAGAGAGAGAGAGAGAGAGAGAGAGAGAGAGAGAGAGAGAGAGAGAGAACCTTTTTACGTATTCATAAGGCAAACTCATAAAGTATCCTCGAGATGTATCTCTGTGAGAGAGAGAGAGAGAGAGAGAGAGAGAGAGAGAGAGAGAGAGAGAGAGAGAGAGAGAGACCGACCTCTACATCTATGTATGTATACAGTTCCGTTATGTATACAAAATGAAACTTAGCATTAGCTCATACAAGGTACATACCAACCGCGTTCTCGAGAATCTTGAATTTTTCATGTTCCTTCAGAAATAACTCTGGCTTGCGTTTATAAAATGGTTATCCAGAGAGAGAGAGAGAGAGAGAGAGAGAGAGAGAGAGAGCAGGCTTACAACCGCTTAGTGGCCGGGCGTTTTAAAGTGAACTCAATACCGGCTCTGTGCAAATCCTTTAAGTGAAATCAGTAATAGTGCTCAGACTTTTTTTTTTATATAGATTTTACAGGAAGTAGCTTTGTATATCTATGTACTATATACGAGAGAGAGAGAGAGAGAGAGAGAGAGAGAGAGAGAGAGAGAGAGAGAAGGGGTTGGAGGGAGAGGGGTTTCTGTCTGTGTCTCATATAAAATATTATATCTAAAGTTGTTCCATGGCTTTCTTTTTCTTTTTTTTTTTTTTTTATTTTGAAGGACCCTGGTCAACAAAAGTTTGGAAAATTCCCTGGTTATTGCCCTGGAACTGTATCATAATCCCGCGAGAGAGAGAGAGAGAGAGAGAGAGAGAGGAGAGAGAGAGAGAGTTAGTTACAAGGAGTTACAAGGATTAGGATGTCTCAAAGACTTACATATCTCTAGGTGCAGGTTTTACTGTGCATTCACAGTGTCCTCCTAATGATTCTGTCTAGCTTTCTTTTAAACTTTTCCACACTGCTGCTGTTTACGAGAGAGAGAGAGAGAGAGAGAGAGAGAGAGAGAGAGAGAGAGAGAGAGAGAATGAGAATGAAATTGCTTCTGGACGGGAGACGACAACAAGACGAGAGAATTAGATTAAGGCCAGATAGTTGGAAAACTTCAGACGACTCGAATGAGTTCGTCATGGTCTGGTCTGGAGGCTCCCTGGACCTATGACTCTACTGGAAAGTTCCAGTGGCTACCTGAAGTTGAGGAGAATGCTTACAACTATCGCCTCTGCTCGATATAGTGTACGTCGTCAGTGAATTGTAATTGCTTATCGATTGGCAATGATTAAATCAAATTGATTGCTTATCGGGTTGGCAATGATCAAATCAAATTGATTTGATCAAGTGATTAAATCGTTGATTTTTTCATTAAAAATAATCATGATTTTTTCATTTTTTCTTTTTTTTTATTTGAAATCAAACAAATTGAAAAATATGGTTCGGAGGTTAATAAAACTTAAACATAACTGTGCTGCATCTATTTATTTTGATATAAAGAAAAATTACAAGTACATACTATAGGGCAGAACTTGAAGCCTAAAAGATAAATCAATAGTAATTCTGTCATAAAATACATTTTGAAGAAATAAAAAGGATTGAAAAAAAATCTCAAAAATAAAAAAAATTAAAAAATAAAATTAATCACTGATTTTTCATATATTTTTATTTTTAAAAAAGTTTAAAAAAATCACCAACGCTGTTATTGACGTCAAATTGTCAAGGAACCTCTGCTCATTCACTTACATCAGCTTATAATCCTGGATTACCTATTTAGGTCACTGCTTTTGTACCATCTTCACTCTTTTATGCTAAACTGCTAATGTTGTTATTTTTTAAGCACTGGCATTTAATTTTATGTAGTGTTTCTCTTAAGTACGAGGACTTTTTCTATATATGTATAATTTTTCAATAGGTCTGGAACCTATTAAAGAAGATAGTATCTAGTCGTCAATATAGAAGTGATTTGAAATGATGCTTAGCCTAGATGTGAATCTCTCTCTCTCTCTCTCTCTCTCTCTCTCTCTCTCTCTCTCTCTCGTAGTAGCCATCTTGCTTGGTGAGACGTACCCGCGTGAAGTCACAATAATCAACAGATATCACAAGTTTAACATACGACTAGAATTTGAGAAATATCTAGAAGTGTTCGTGAACTATCGGTGATAAGATTAGTGTGAAAATAGTAGGATAAAGCGCCTTTCTAAGTTAGTTTATCAAGTGTAATACTATAAATCAGAACCAAGATGGCAGTAAGTTCCAACTAACTGCGGGAAAAGGTGGCGTAATTTGGCGTGTCTAGCAGATTCGCAATACGATGAGGTAGCAGGAAGGGAACTGGCATTTCTCATCTATGAAATCAGCAACAGTCCTAACCAAAAAGATACAAAAGCATTCATAGATATATTAGAAGGATATAATCCTTCAAACTGGAACAAATCTAATAAAACATCTTGAAAATAATTGAAGAAGTTCCAAATAAAATCCAAGTGGTCAAGAGACTCATAAAGAAAATATACATAAACCAACATATTCCGACAAAGAAAATGAATAAGTGGTGAATCTTGTGAATATCCTAATTGATGCATTAGGAAAAAGAATGCCAAAGCATGCAAACTGTGTTAAGGTTTGGTATAGCATAGTCAATCCACAAAACCTAATCAGAAAATGTGCTGCATGCAACATTCCGACCCATCCACAGTGTGCTGAGGTAATACAAGATTTGAGAAAAGATACAAGAATTTTTTGTTCAACATGTCTATCATGGATAGACAATGTTATTAAATCAAGATTGAATGTACAAATAGTTGAGGATGAAGAAGAAGAGGAAGAGGAAGAAGAAGAAGAAAAAGAAGAAGAGGAAAACGGAAGAGAAGTAAACAAAAATGAATGACAGAAAAAAATAAGGAAAACAAAGAACAAGATAAAAGTATGGATGCAGAGATACTCATTGATACTACATATGAGGCAATAAAGCAGCATACCTACGAAGAAATAAACATTACGATATGACAACAGAAAAGCAAATCCCGAAGAAGAGGCTCTACCCAGATCTACACAATGACGGGAAAGAGGAAAAAATAGACAAGAAGACAAAATCTGCAACCTTTTGAAAAGAGGGAATTGCAGAGTTTGGAGAAAGATGTTACTACAAACATCCTAAGATATGTCAAAACTATGAATATATGGTAAATGTGCATACTTAGATGGATATGGGGATGATTGCAGAGATCTGCATCCAAAAATATGTAAAAAACCTAAAAGAAGGAAAAGGATGTAAGTTCGACAAAAAATGCAAATATATGCACCCCTGTAGCCATGAATCATAATCAAATAAATAACCAACCAAGTAATAAAATCCAAAATAAGAAAGAAACAATAAAGAGAGAATCAAGAATATCAGTAAAAGAGAAAAAAGCAAACCACCAATGAGATATGCAGAGGTGTCCAGCAAAAAATTTCAAAGCATCAGCTCCTGAAATTCTACTCAAGAGATAATAACTGTATTTATTATACAAGAGGATATTGCAGAAACGGAGAAAATTGCAGATTCAGACACAAAATGAATAATTATGATGAAGGAAGATCAAATATTATGGAAAGTTGGATTTTTTAATGTCAGAATTTCTGGAAATGAAAAAAAGAACAACATACCAGAACAGGAAAGAGACATGGGAAAATCCTTATTACTACCAGTATTATGAAGGAGAAAAAACGCGCAAACCATCATAGGTGATGAATGCGCAGGGTTTTTTTAGTTTGTTCGAGTAACTCAAAAAGAAAAATAGAGTAACTTAGAAGACTAACCCAAAATGAAAAGAAAGAAAATAGATATAATGAATATAAGTGAAACCTGGTATTCCAAGAGACTGGGAATGATGATCAATAAAAGGGTTCCAAACTTATAGATCAGATAGAAAAAAATCGGAATCAAGGGGGAACCGCAATATATGGGAAAGACAAAAAAACAAGGAAAAAAATATATGAGAAATATAGTAACTCAGAATGTGAACTATAGCGGTAGAATTTGAATCTGAAAAATTGATGAACATAGTAATATAGACCTCCTAATACTAAAGAGTTTGACTTAATAATTGAAAAAATTGGATGATATATGTAGAAATCACAAGGACTGGACTATTCTCCTATCTGGTGACTTCAACTTTCCTTTCGTAGAATGGAAAGAACGAATAGGAGATTGTGGTTGTACTTATACATATAAAAAAGAGAGTATAGTAGTGCAGAAGATAAGAGGCAATTTGAAAAGCTATTAGGATTATGCTACTAGAATACCAACATTCAACAATAATCACCTGCCAACAAGAAAGGAAACTACTTTATTTACCTAGTATTTGTGAACGAGATGAATTATGTTAAAGAAATAATAGTTTTATAATGCGAGTATTTCAGACCATAATGTCATAGAATTAACAGTTCATTCCAAAGCAAGTGAAAATAGAGATAAGCAAGAAATGAAAAAGTGGGAAGGATATGGAAAATACAACTTCTACAGTAAAAATATAAAAATGGTCAGAAATTAATGAAGAATTAAACAAAAGATTGGGATAACATTTTCGTAAGTGATGACATAAGGGTAAATACGGAGATATTATATAAAATATTGGAGAAAATAGTGGAAAAATATATACCGAAGAAGAAAAGTAAAACATCATTCATGCATACCAAGAGACAGAAGGATCTTGTTCCAGAAAATCAGAAAGTGGAAAAAAGGTCTTGCAAAAGAAAAAAATGCATGGAAAGTTATAGAACTAAAAAAGTAAGATAGAAAATGCAGAACAAAAGATTATACAATCAAAAGAAAATGAAAAACGGGACTTGGAAGAAAAAACCCTATTAAATATCAAGCAAACCCCAAACTATTATACTCATATGCGAAGAAGATGAATAAAAGAAGAATAGAAATAGGCCCTCTGAGAAATTGAAGGGAGATTAACGAATGAAAAAAAGGAAATTTGCAACATACTGGCAGAACGATATAGAGAGAATTCACCCCTAGAATAGATAATGAAGATAATGATATAGAAGTAAGGGAAGAAAATAGTGAATATTTAGCTGACATAGAAATTAATGAAGCTGATATTGTGCAGGCAATTAATGAAATTAAAAATGGAGCTGCTGCAGGGCCGGATGGAGTCCCTGCTATTTTGTTAAAGAAAGTAGTTCATTCTATCGCAAAGCCACTTGCAATATTATTAAGACAAAGTGTAGATACAGGCAAGATTATGATGAGCACAAATTAGCATATATCACCCCTACTTTCAAAAGTGGATCAAGACTAGAGGCAAGTAATTATAGGCCTGTGAGTCTAACATCACATATTATGAAAGTGTATGAAAGGGTAATGAAGAAAAATATTATGAAACATTTAATAAAAATAATTTGTTTAATATAGGACAACACGGTTTCGTACCCGGAAAAAGTACACAAACCCAACTGTTAGTCCACCGTGAGAACATATTCAAAATATGAAAAGCGGAAATGAAAACACATGTGGTTATCTAGACTTTGCAAAAGCTTTTGACAAAGTAGACCATAATATATTAGCAAAGAAAGAAAAATTAGAAAACACAATACCGTAGATAAAGTAGGAAGATGGTTTAAAAGAATTTTTACACAAGAAAACAGATAGTTATTGCAAACGATGAGAAATCGGATGAAACCAAGGTAATATCCGGTGTGCCACAAGGTACGGTGCTAGCTGCAATATTGTTTGTTATTATGATTGAACATAGACAGTAATGTTAAGGATTCGGTAGTGAGTAGTTTCGCTGATGACACAAGAATAAGTAGAGAAATTACTTGTGATGAAGATAGGAACGCTCTACAAAGAGACCTTAACAAAGTATATGATTGGGCAGAGGTAAATAGGATGGTATTTAACTCTGATAAATTTGAATCAATAAATTATGGAGACAGAGAAAGAAAGCTATATGCATATAAGGGACCTAATAAGAGACAATCACAAATAAGGTAAAGACCTTGGTGTGATGATGAATAGGAACATGTTATGCAATGATCAAATAGCAATTTCTGTTGGCAAAATGTAAAGCAAAAAATGGGAATGTTGTTACGGCACTTTCAAAACAAGAAAAGAAAATGAACACATGATTATGCTTTATAAAACATATGTTCGTAGTCCACTTGAATATTGCAATATGATATGGTACCCACACTATCAAAAGGATATTGCACAAATAGAGAGTGTACAAAGGTCCTTTACAGCTAGAATAGAAGAAGTTAAGGACCTAGACTACTGGGAAAGACTACAATCCTTAAAATTATATAGTCTGGAAAGGAGAAGAGAACGCTACATGATAATTCAGGCATGGAAACAGATAGAAGGATAGCAGAAAATATCATGGAACTAAAAATATCAGAAAGAGCAAGCAGAGGTAGATTACTAGTGCCAAAAATATACCAGGAAAAATAAGGAAGCACACAGGACATTAATCCCACTACGCACCAGCATCGATAATGCAGCGTCTATTCAATGCGTTGCCAGCTCATCTGAGGAATATATCAGGAGTGAGCGTAGATGTGTTTAAGAATAAGCTCGACAAATATCTAAACTGCATCCCAGACCATCCAAGATTGGAAGATGCAAAATATACCGGAAGATGTACTAGCAACTCTCTGGTAGACATTAGAGGCGCCTCACACTGAGGGCCCTGGGGCAACCCGAACGAACTGTTAAGGTCTGTAAGGTCTGTAAGGTCTCGAAAAATAAAAGGGTGCAATAAAAGACTCTCTCTCTCTCTTCTTCTCTCTCTCTCTCTCTCTCTCTCTCTCTCTCTCTCTCTCTCTCGTCTCTTTTCCCAGGATGGCTGGTGACCTTTCCAGAATGACCTGGAGGCGGTTCTGATAACAGGTTATCAATAGGTGGTGACCTAGGTGACCTGTGTAAACGACACCTGTGTCATGAATTCTTGAGGGCTTGATATTGAACGTTGCTGTGGGGGAGAATTAAAATAATAATAATAATAATAATTGCTGTTTCAACGGCATTTAATTTATATAGATCTTCTCAATTCTTCTTATTATCTTTTTCTCGTCAGCATGTAGCTGGTGTATTAAGTTTCCTAAGGACATGTAAAGATTTTCATTTGTCTTAGGTTTATTCCTCTAACGTGTCGACAGCGCACAGGCAGTCATCTATGAGAGTTTACAGTACAGTGAATTAAGATACAGTTTACAAGTATTTATAGCATGCTATAAATACTTGATACAGTTTACAAGTATTTATAGCATGCTATAAATACTTGTAAACTGTATAAGATACAGTTTACAAGTATTTATAGCATGCTATAAATACTTGTAAAAACTGTATCTTAAATTCATGTACTGTAAACTCTCATAGATGACTGCCTGTGCGCTGTCGACACGTTAGAGGAATAAACCTAAGACAAATGAAAATCTTTACATGTCCTTAGGAAACTTAATACACCAGCTACATGCTGACGAGAAAAAGATAATAAGAAGAATGAGAAGATTCTATATAAATTAATGCCGTTGAAACAGCTATTGTATTCAATGCTACTGCCCTCAGAGAAGGCCTCCTTCCTAATAATAATAATTATTATTATTATTATTATTATTATTATTATTATTATTTTTTTTTTTTTTTTTTTGCTCTATCACAGTCCTCCAATTCGACTGGGTGGTATTTATAGTGTGGGGTTCCGGGTTGCATCCTGCCTCCTTAGGAGTCCATCACTCTTCTTACTATGTGTGCCGTTTCTAGGATCACATCTTCTGCATGAGTCCTGGAGCTACTTCAGCCTCTAGTTTTTTCCTAGATTCCATTTTCAGGGATCTTGGGATCGTGCCTAGTGCTCCTATGATTATGGGTACGATTTCCACTGGCATATCCCATATCCTTCTTATTTCTATTTTCAGATCTTGATACTTATCCAATTTTTTCCCTCTCTTTCTCTTCAACTCTGGTGTCCCTCCATGGTGATTGCGACTCATGAGTGATACTTTCTTCTTGACCTTGTCAATCAACGTCACGTCTGTTCTGTTTGCACGTATCACCCTATCCGTTCTGATACCATAGTCCCAGAGGATCTTTGCCTGATCGTTTTCTATCACTCCTTCAGGTTGGTGCTCGTACCACTTATTACTGCAAGGTAGCTGATGTTTCTTGCACAGGCTCCGTGGAGGGCTTTTGCTACATGAATCGTGCCTCTTTTTGTACTGGTTCTTGTGCAAGTGACCGGGCATTCATCTTGCTATTTGTGGTTTATGGTTTCACATTTCGTATTGCACTTCCTACATATGGGAGAGATGTTATATATAATATATATATATATATATATATATATATATATATATATATATTATATTCATACAATTGCATATATATAATCCCCAAACACATTCACACTGGTACTACCTAAGTGAGAATTAGGATCCCACCTGAGGAGAGGAATTGCTCCCTAATTGTTGAGGGTGGGGGGAGGGGGTGGGGGAGGTTCCTAACTCCTCTCTCTGTGGCCAGCGACAGTTTGCTCTTAATTGCTGATATCGGATTCTGGGGAATTGGTTAACAGCCTCGTCTATGCTCTCTGTTCGGTGGGCACAGTGTGTGGTTACTGTGTTTTAGATTTTAGTGTCTTTTTGTGTATGTATGTACATATATGTATATATATCTCAAGTATAAAACCAGAGTGTTTTAATGGGCTTTTTATACTTGAGACGTATCCTGTTTTAAGAGAGTGTGTATATATATATATATAATATATATATATATATCTATATCTATATATTTATATAGACGTATCCTGTTTTAACAAGAATATATACGCAATATATATAGCATACATAAAAACATAACCCCAAATACACACGCGTTTGTAAACAGATCCCATTAATTATACGTAATCCATTTTGAACAATAGTTTAATACTTTATATTAATAATATCAATAAATACATTATACACATACACACGAGTTTGTAAACAGATCCCAAAATTAATTAATAAACGTAATCCACTTTTGAATTAAGAGTTTTAACAATAGTGTATATATATATAATATACATATACATACATAAATACATACATATACACACACACACACACAAGTTTGTAAACAGATCCAAACATTAATTATTAAACGTAAAGCATTCTTGAACTAAAACAGACATTTTAAAAAATTATTATTATTATTATTATTATTTTTTTATCACAGTCCTCCAATTCGACTGGATGGTATTTATAGTGTGGGGTTCCGGGTTGCATCCTGCCTCCTTAGGAGTCCATCACTTTTCTTACTATGTGTGCCGTTTCTAGGATCACACTCTTCTGCATGAGTCCTGGAGCTACTTCAGCCTCTAGTTTTTCTAGATTCCTTTTCAGGGATCTTGGGATCGTGCCTAGTGCTCCTATGATTATGGGTACGATTTCCACTGGCATATCCCATATCCTTCTTATTTCTATTTTCAGGTCTTGATACTTATCCATTTTTTCCCTTTCTTTCTCTTCAACTCTGGTGTCCCATGATACTTTCTTCTTGTTTGTTTGTATGGTGTTTTTACGTTGCGTGGAACCAGTGGTTATTCAGAAACGGGACCAACGGCTTTACGTGACTTCCGAACCACGTCGAGAGTGAACTTCTATCACCAGAAATACACATCTCTCACTCCTCAATGGAATGGCCGAGAATCGAACCCGCGACCACCGAGGTGGGACGCAAGCACCATACCAACCACGCCACCGAAGCGCTTGATATTTTCTTCTTGATTTTGTCAATCAACGTCACGTCTGGTCTATTTGCACGTATCACCCTATCTGTTCTGATACCATAGTCCCAGAGGATCTTTGCCTGATCGTTTTCTATCACTCCTTCAGGTTGGTGCTCGTACCACTTATTACTGCAAGATAGCTGATGTTTCTTGCACAGGCTCCAGTGGAGGGTTTTTGCCACTGAATCATGCCTCTTTTTGTACTGGTTTTGTGCAAGTGCCGGACATTCGCTTGCTATGTGGTTTATGGCTTCATTTTTCGTATTGCACTTCCTACATATGGGAGAGATGTTATTTCCATCTATCGTTCTTTGAACATATCTGGTTCTTAGGGCCTGATCTTGTGCCGCTGTTATCATTCCTTCATATTATTATTATTATTATTATTATTATTATTATTATTATTATTATTATTATTATTCAAAAAGAAACCCACAAAATTACTGTGTATAACGTGTTTACTTATAAATAGTTACATTTTATTTTACTTATATAAATATTTATAAGTAAACACGTCATGCACAGTAATTTTGTGGGTTTCTTTTGCAATCTTCAGAGGAAAACTGAAAGAGGTTTTTTATTATTATTATTATTATTATTATTATTATTATTATTATTATTATTATTATTAATTTTTCTCCCTTCTTCCTCCGCAGGGTGAATTGGCCATGCCAGGGGGCGGAAGCAAATCTTCCCGTCGGAGGTACCGAAGCCGTTCGCTCTCTCAGTCATCCACAGACTCCTATTCCACATGTGAGTATATAGCTTTTTTTCATTTTATTTTTATACTGTGAAACGGATATTTTTTATATTCTCTCGGGTGTGGATTTATTCCACTTGTAAGTCTTTATTTTCTGGATAGATGGCATGGGTAATTTTTTTTACATGAATGTGGGAGTTAGTTTTTTTTTATGAAATGGGTAAATTTTACACGAATGGGGAAGTAGTTTTTTTAGTTTATAGTTTTTTTTTTTCGTAAGATGAAATGGGACTATTTTGCACGTTTGTGCAAGTATTAATTTTTTTTTTTGTCAAATGAAATGGGTATATTTTTCACGGTTGTGGAAATAGGATTTTTTTTAAGATGAAATGGGTATATTATACATGAATGTGGGAGTAGTATTTTTGTAAATGAAATGGGTATATTATTCACGAATTTGGGAGATTTTTTTTCGTAAGATGAAATGGAAATATTTTACACGTCTGTGGAAGTAGTTTTTTTGTCAAATGAAATAGGTATAGTTTACACGTGTGTGGTAGCACGTAGTTTTTTCTCTTTTTCATAAGATGAAATGGGTTTTTTACATATTCGTGAGTAGTTTTTTTTATTGCTATAAGATGAAATATGTTTTTTTTTTTTTACATGTGGGAGTATTTTTTTGTATAAGATTAAATGGATACTTTTTACGCTTGTGGGAGCAGTTTCTGTTAGTTTAGAATATGGGTGAATTGTTTTTATACATGGGGGTAGTTATTTTTTATAATATGAAATGGGTACTCGTTTTAAACATTTGGGAGTTTTTATAAGATGCCATAAGTAATTTTACACTTAGGAATATTTTTTGGGAGTTTTTATAAGATGCCATAAGTATTTTTTGGGAGTTTTTATAAGATGCCATAAGTATTTTTTGGGAGTTTTTATAAGAGGCCATAAGTATTTTTTGGTAGTTTTTATAAGATGCCATAAGTATTTTTTACACTTAGGAATATTTTTTTGGGTTACAAGATAAAATAAGTATTTCCTTTATTCAATGGAATAGTTTTTTCATAAGACGCAACAAGTATTTTATACACGTGTGTGAGTATTTTTCCTGGTACATGATAACATGAATATTTTATTTACACGCGCTTGGGAATATTTTTTTATTATATAAGATGATATGGGTAATTTCTTTTAACATATGTGACTAGGTTTGTTTCTGGTGTAAGATGAAATGTGTTTATTTTTACACATGTGTGGGAAGTAGGTTTATTTATGAGATGAAGTAGGTGTTTTTCTAACACATGGGTGTAGTTTTTTTTTTGTAAGATACATGTTTTTTCACTTGGATGTGAATGTCTTCCTCCGTTGCATCGTATCATAGTGCATCGTACATAGAGAGAGAGAGAGAGAGAGAGAGAGAGAGAGAGAGAGAGAGAGAGAGAGAGAGAGAGACCTGACAAAAGTCATGTTATAATTTATTGTCCTTGGGTAAACGTAGTTGTGTGTGAGAGAGAGAGAGAGAGAGAGAACCATCCTTTCTGAGAAAGTCAAACTATTATTTATCGTTCATAAAGATGGCTCAGATTTATGGAGAGAGAGAGAGAGAGAGAGAGAGAAACCATCCCTTTGTGAAGTCAAACGATTATGCATTGTTCTTGAATCTGGCTGCGATTTATGAGAGAGAGAGAGAGAGTCGTCCTCTCGTCCTGACCCTGGGTAACTTACAAAAATCCACTTTTTTCTTTCTGTGTGGGAAAACATATATGAAGAAGTAACTAAAACCCGCAGTCCGATTTGATCTAAATGCGACAAATAATCCATGTGATGACTTAAGGAAGGTTTTTTGGTGTTAAAATGTGTGTTTTTTTTTATAGGAAATCAGGATAAGATGATGTCTTTTGTTTTTAATGTCTGGGGTTGTTGATGTTTAGGAAATTGTCTTATAAATTGTGTATTTATAAATGTGGAAATATATATATATATATATATATATAATATATATATATATATATATATATAAAGATTAAATAACTATATACACTTATTTTAGTCGTGGTGTTGAAGACGTGTTTAACATTTAAGAAAAATATATAGGAATATTTCAACTATTAAACATTAGTATAGCCATTAGCTTCATAGAACTTACATCTCCTCTTTGAGTTTCAGCTCGGATTAATATCTTCGTTGCTTAGTTTATATATATATATATATATATATATTATATATATATATATATATATATATACATATATATATATATATATATATATAATATATATATATATTATATAGCATGCACTAAGACGTTTGGTTAGAAATTTTAATATATAGGTAATAAGATAAATATATTTTTAGAACGTAATTAATAATAATATATTTGTAATATTCTTCTTTATTCGTGTAATTGGTTCTTTTTTTATTAAAAATTTAGTGAAAGATGTCTAGTCTTCATTTGCAACAAGTGTATCTTCATAAAACAAGGCGTGGACTGATCTCCAGCTCACTCGGGGCACGTTAAAATCTACGGTCAAGCACATTATTTATGTTTAAAATTTTCATCCTAATAAATAAATCATAAATATCCTATCATAAAATTCTTGTATCTTTTAACTTAAATGAAACACCCTTTTTTTATTTTAGATATTTTTAGGCTCTTCCATAGACCTTTCCTACCCCTCAACAACAACAACAACAAAAACAACCACAACAACAACAACGACGACGATGACATCAAAGTAGTTTTTTGTTGGCTTACTCCCCGAGTAAGTGAAAAACTCTCCATTCTATGCAATTTTTCGTCACTATCACCACTCGCTGTCAGTTACAAACTTGATCCAGTCCCACCTTCCACACCCACGAGAGAGAGAGAGAGAGAGAGAGAGGAGAGAGAGAGAGAGATCTGTTGAAAGTTCTTGTTATGTAGTCCTTGTTTTGTTGGAAGTCCTTTGGTATCTTGAAGGCCCTTATTTTAAAAGCCTTTGGTTTGTTGGAGGCCCTTGTTTTTGTTGGAAGCCCTTGTTTTGAAGTCCTTGATTTGTTGAAAGTCCTTGTTTTGAAGTCATTGTTTTGTTGAAAGTCCTTGATTTGTTGAAAGTCCTTGTTTTGAAGTTTTTTATTTGTTGAAAGTCCTTGTTATGAAGTTTTTTATTTGTTAAAAGTCCTTGTTTTGAAGTCCTTGATTTGTTAAAAGTCCTTGTTTTGAAGTTTTTTATTTGTTGAAAGTCCTTGTTTTGAAGCTTTTTATTTGTTGAAAGTCCTTGATTTGTAGAAAGTCCTTGTTTTGAAGTCCTTGATTTGTAGAAAGTCCTTGTTTTGAAGTCCTTGATATGTAGAAAGTCCTTGTTTTGAAGTCTTGATTTGTTGAAAGTCCTTGTTTTGAAGTCCTTGATTTGTTGAAAGTCCTTGTTTTGAAGTCTTTGATTTGTAAGAAGTCCTGGTGTTGAAGTCCTTGATTTGTAGAAAGTCCTTGTTTTGAAGTCATTGACTTGTAGAAAGTCCTTGTTTTGTTGAATGTCCTTGTGTTGAAGTCCTTGATTTGTAGAAAGTCCTTGTTTTGAAGTCCTTGATTTGTAGAAAGTCCTTGTATTGGAGTCCTTGATGTGTAGAAATTCCTTGTTTGAAGTCCTTGATTTGTAGTAAGTCCTTGTTTTGGAGTCGTTGGTTTGAAGTCCTTGGTAGAAAGTCTTTGTTTTTTGTTATCGTCATGGTTTTGGCGTCTTCATTTTGTCGTATTATTATTATTATTATTAATATACATTAAACGAACCCTATTCATATCAAACAAGCCTCCAGGTTTATTTATTTTATTATTATTATTATTATTATTATTATTATTATTATTATTATTATTATTAAATTATTCCCCCCTCAATCCTTCCAGAGAAGACAAAAACTTCTGATATACTTTAATACCATCTATCATGTGATGTAATCATTATCCTCGAAGCTCAGTTGGTCAAAATTAATTTACCAGGAATTGGAAAGACTTCATCGAATATGATACCACGATGTCATTGGAAGAGAGAGAGAGAGAGAGAGAGAGAGAGCAGAGGAGAGAGAGAGAGAGAGAGGAGTTTCATTTCTGTGTTTTTAATTTGTGATCTTGTTACGTGTGTGTGTGTATATATATATATATATATATATATATATATATATATATATATATATATATATACATGTATGTAGACCCAACTAGGCTATACCATCCCTAGGAGACGTGTTCTAACTTTTCTTTTCCGCCCTTCCCTTTCCCCCCTCCATTTCCCCCCCCACCCACCCTTCCAAATTTGATATCCCATACCTTTAGGCCTAACCCGAAAATAACATTACGGCGCCTATCTGGTAGACAACATTAAGATTCAATTGCTTATTCAATTGCTTATTCAATTGCTTATAAGCTGCTTATTCCTTTAGAAATAGCAGGACGTTTTGTGACTACATTTATAGTGTGAGGGCTGATCAGTGTTTTCATGCTTCTTCTTTTTTTTTTTTATTGATATACCAGGTTATCAAAATTCCTGAACAGTCTCAAAACCTGCAATTTTTTAAATACAGATGAAGCTTGCATATAGTTATTTTCATTTTTTCCTTGAAAAAATTTTTTTTTTCACTTCTCTGGAGGGTGATAGATGGAACTTTTACTGTCTTCACGTTTTTCTTTTAATGATATATTAGTTTATCAAAGTTCCCGAACAGTCCCTTAATTTTTTAAATACAGATAAAAGTGGCATATAGTTATTTAAATTAACTTTTTTTCCCTATAAAAAACATTTTTTTCAATTCTCTGGAGGATGATAGATGGTAATTATTGTTCCCCCCACCCCCCTCGTTTTTAATTGATATATCAGTTTATCAAAATTCTCGAACGGTCCGTGAAGTTTTGAAATATAGATGAAGGTGGCATATAGTTTATTTCCTGTAATTTTATTTTTCAAAAAACATTTTTTCAATTCTCTGGAGGATGGTAGATGATATACTTACGTCTTCATGTTTTTTATTGATATATTAGTTTATCAAAATTCCTGAACAGCCTGAATTTTTTAAAAAAATACAGTGAGTTGGTATATAGTTGTTTAAAATTTTCAATTTCCCCCCCCCCCCGCCCCCCCCCCCCCCCCCCCCCCCCCCATTTTTTTTTTCAATTGGTGAATTACTCTTGAAGGCTTCAGTAAAATAACTACTTTCAAACGCGTCTCTTTTTTGGTAATGTGTATGTGATAGTATATTAGTTTATCAAAATTCCTGAACAGCCTGAATTTTTTAAATACAGATGAAGGTGGTATATAGTTGTTTAAATTTTCATTCCCCCCCCCCATTTTTTTTTCAATTCTGTGAATTACTTCTTGAAGGCTTCAGGATATACTACATTCAAACGCGTCTCTTTGTGTAATGTGTGTATGTGCTGTATGCACACATACACGTGCATGTGATCTTGGTAATGCACCTACAAACATTTATCAGTCCATCCACTTAACCATGTGTGTCCGTCTAATCGTGTTTATTTTGGGAGACCATTTTCTGTTGGCCCACTTTCTGGCTATAAAGGGCCCGAATTACGTTTGCTTTTATAAATTTTGTTTTTTTTCTAATTCTTATTTGTGAGAGGTACCCAAATTATATTTGTAAATAATTTACTGAGTAATTTTCGTTTTTGAGAGGGGCCTAAATTATTTTTTTTAATAATTTACTGAATAATTCTTGTTTTGTGAGAGGGCCCAGATTATTGTTATATATAATTTATTGAATAATGTTTGTCTGTGAGAGAGCTCAATTTTTATGTTTTCTTATATAATTATTGAATAATTCTTGTTTGTGCGAAGGGGATAAATAATTTTATATATAATTTATTGAATAATTCTTGTATTTTAGGGGCCCAAATTATTTTTATATAATTTATTGAATAATTTATTTTTTTATAGGGCCTAAGTGTTTTTTTATATAATTTATTGAAAGAATTCTTTTTAAGAGGGTATTTGTGTTTTTATTAATAATTCTGGAACTTTTAGAGGGGCCCAAATAATTTTTTTTATATAATTTATGGAATAATTCGTTTTTAGAGGGACCCAAATTATTTTTTTTAATATAATTTATTGAACAATTCTCCGTGAGAGGGCCCAAATTATATTTGTTTATATAATTTATTGAATAATAATTTTTTAAGAGAGCCTAGTTTTTTTATTTAACTGAATAATTCACGTTTATGTCATAAAATCTTTTCAATGAACGAGTCTTTTAATTCCCTCAAATTGTTTTAAGAGGATCTAGGATTTTTTCTTATTTCACCGAATAATTCACGATTATGTCATAAAATCTTTTCAATGAAAGAGTCTTTTAATTCCTTCAATCAAATCGCTAACTTATAATTCCCCAGAGATCTTATTGTATCGCCGAGGTACCAAGCACATAGTAGCCCCCACAACAGTATATTCGCATTGCATCTGTCTTTTGTTATTCCGTCCTCATTCGTAATGCGCGTGATTGAGCCTCCAATGGCTGGGGGAGTAGGTCGTTTGAATAATTCATTTACTTCAATAATTCATCCGTCGTCTCTATCTTTTCATTAATACGTTTTTTGGATATGGCTTTCATAACTAGCACTTGCTCAGTTTTTGTCAGAACTGTTATCTGGTCATTTTGGTCATCTGTGTCATGACAGGGATTATAGATTTTTATATATATCTGTCTGTAAGATACAGACAGTTACAGCAGTAGATTACACAGATATCTGTTAAGGTACAGATACAGTATTGTATTGTATTGTATGCTCTTTGTAAATTCTGTACCTACCCCGTAGGTTCTGTATCTTACTGATATCTCTGTAATCTACTGTATTTTTTATTCTTGGAGCTTTGTATGCTCTTTGTTGATTCTGTAGATACCCCGTAGGTCCTGTATCTTACAGATACCTCTGTAATCTACTGTATTTTTTATTCTTTGAGCTTTGTAAACTATATGTTAATTCTTTAGATCCTTCCGTAAGTCCTGTATATTACAGATATCTCTGTAATCTACTGTATTTTTTATTCTATGAGCTTTGGAAACTGTATATTAATTCTTTAGATCCTCCCTTAGGGGGATAGCGGAGGTGCACTGTAGGCATTAGTTAAGGCTCTTTTTTTTTTTTCCTTTTACTGTACCTCCTTTCATATTCTCTTCTCTTCCATCTTCGTTCCCACCTTCTCCCAACAGTTGATTCGTAGTGTAACTGCTTTGAGGTTTTCCTCCTGTTACACCTCTCAAACTTTTCTACTGAATGACCTCATAGGTCCCAGTGCTTGCTAAATTCTACATTTAATTTAGGAATTCTTTAGATATTTTGGTCTCCTGTATCAAGAGAAGGGTTGTAAATGGTTCTGTAACTGCATCTGTCCTGTATCTTGGAGATGTAATCTACTGTAGTTTTTTATTCTATGAGCTTGGAAACTGTATGTTAAGCACTGTATACTGTACTTAAATTAACGTTGCTCTCTTTTGTCAAGACAGGGATTGGTAATATTTTGATAAGAAGAGAGAAACTTCTACACAAAATAAACGCGGCTGAAATAGCCATTATTTTCAAAAACAACAACAACAACAAGAGGAATAATAATAATCATAACATAATAATAATAAGAATATAATAATAATAATATTATATAATATTAATAATTAATAATCTATCTCGAGAGTTTATATAATGTTGTAAGGGGTCCACAATAATAAAAAAAAAAATATTGCGAGTTCGTGTATAATTTAAATTATACACGAACTCGCAACATTTTTCATTATTGTGGACCTCTTAGAACAAACAAACAAAATAAAAATAATAATAAATGTCAAAATCGCGTATATTTGAAACAGCATTACCTGCCATTTTTCTTTATCTGGAATCGAATTCGACTAATCATTCAAGCTGTCAAAATATCCTAAGTTGCAATTCGGATTGGCATTGCCTACTGTACCCCGTGAAGCACGTCCAACAATGTTTTGAGGGCGGGGGCGGGGGCGGCAGGGCACGGGGGAGAACAGTTGGATGGTTCTGGAATCGCTGGAATTGTCGGAATTCCCGAGAACGGACTGGGAGCAAGAAGGGGTTCCCACCAAGTTCCTGGGAAGAAGTTTGCCGAAAAGAGTGACACAGGTATCGGACGGAAGCTCTCGACTTGCAATCGATAGATAGACTGATAGATAGATAGATATGATAGGTGAAAAGGTCCCAGGGGGAAAAGAAAGTTTGGCTCTCTCTCTCTCTCTCTCTCTCTCTCTCTCTCTCTCTCTCTCTCTCTCTCTCTCTCTCTCTCTTTGAGAGTTGTGTTTGGGGTAAGATTGATTGTCGAAGTGTGAAAGAGAAAAATTTTTTTTTGCTCTCTCTCTCTCTCTCTTCTCTCTCTCTCTCTCTCGTCTCTCTCTCTCTCTCTCTCTCTCTCTCTCTCATGTATCGGACAAGACAATATTGGAAGTGTAATATATATAAAAACCTCGGATGGCCTAATAAGCCTTTGAGAACGTCCTAATCCTTGTATAACTCTCTCTCTCTATCTCTCTCTCTCTCTCTCTCTTCTCTACTCTCCTCTCTCTCTCTCTTTCTGTATATATAGTGTATATATATATATATATGATATCTATACTATGTATGTATCACACATATCCACAGGTGAAAAATAAGAGACAGGGTGTAGGTCCTGACCGGTTTCGGCTTTATTTTCAAGCCATTGACAAAGGCTTGAAAATAAAGCCGAAACCGGTCAGGACCTACACCCTGTCTCTTATTTTTCACCTGTGGATATGTGTGATAAATGAATCACGTGCTAAAGTGATTATAATTATCATATATTATATATATAACAAAAAAAAAAAATATATATATATATATATATATATATCTATATATATATATATATATAAATATTTATATACAAATAACTGTATATACATACATAAAGGAATAACTCCTGATTTTCGATGTCTCTGATAGAGATAATAGAGAGAGAGAGAGAGAGAGAGAGAGAGAGAGAGAGAGAGAGAGAGATAAATCCATCCAGGCTGTCTCTTAAGACTTGAATTTATTCACAAGATATTGTTCCCTGAGGAACCACTTATCTCAAAAACGCCAGCCTGAGGTGAATCGTTGAGGAACTATAAAGTTACTATAGATACATTAAAAGTCACTATAGATAGTCACAATAGGTAAATTAGGTTAAAGCTACTGTAGATAAAGTTACTATAGAGGTATTAAAAGTGACTATAGATGGCGTTACAATAGGTAAATTAGGTTAAAGTTACTATAGATATAAAGTTACTATAGATATATTAAAAGTGACTATAGATAGAGTTACATTAGGTATATTAGAGTTACTCTGGATAAATTCAAAATTTAAGTTACTACAGATGCATCTAAGTTACTTTGGGTAAATTAAAGTTACTTAGAAATATAGTTACCTAAAATTTAATTGAATCACTAAAGTGATGTCTTGAAAATTTGAAGTGATTCCCCGAATTTAAAGGAATTGCCTTTAACTTTAAGTAACGTCCTTTAATTTAAAGTAATTTCTTTAGAATTTTAGTTTTCTGTAATAGAAAACTTTGTGCAGGCTTTGTCTGTCCATCCGCCCTCAGATCTTTAAAACTACTGAGGCTAGAGGGCTGCAAATTGGTATGTTGAGCATCCACCCTCCAGTCATCAAACATACCAAATTGCAGCCCTCTAGCCTCAGTAGTTCTTTATTCTATTTAAACTTACAGTCAGCCATGGTCGTGCTTCTGGCAACGCAGCTCTACACAGGCCACCACAGGGCTGGCTGCGAGATTCGTAGGCCGCGGCTCGTACAGCATTATACAGAGACCACCCAAAAGAGAGATCTGATTTCGATGGACTTGATTTTACGTTGTGTAGATATTTTTTTTTTAAGTAATGTTCTGAATTTTAAGTAGCCGATTCGACGGGTCTTGTCGAGTTCTGGAATTTCAAGTTTATATTTTTTATATTACGTAAATGTAATATATTATATGTATATGTATGTATATATACGTATGTATGTGTGTGTTGACGTTTTCTCACAGATTATGTATTTGAAACTATTTAAAACAAATATATTTTTCCAGGCAAAACTAAAAGCCTGGTCAACCAATTGGCAGTGTCGTATCCTATCTAGGTCACCCCCCCCTCCCCTCTCCCCTCCCTCCTCCCCTCCCCTCCCCCCCACCCGGTCGTGTTCGTAAGGCAAGAGAATACATATGGATTACCGTGGAATGTATTCTCTCTCTCTCTCTCTCTCTCTCTCTCTCTCTCTCTCTCTCTCATTCCAGATTCTAAAGGAAGGAGGGACGGCAGAAGATTCTCTTATCTTTATTTTCTCTCATTTTTTGGTTTTCGGTTTTCTATTGTTCCTCATTAGATCGTATGAGACAGGAGTAGTAGGTTTTACGTCCTGTAAAAAAATGGATTTTTGCCTCTTAGTACACAAAGACTAGTTCTGGCTAATTCTCTCTCTCTCTCTCTCTCTCTCTCTCTCTCTCTCTCTCTGTAAGGAAGCTGTTTTTAATGTATGTATGTATGTTACAAGGATTAGGATGTCTCAAAGACTTTTTATTAGTCCATCCTAAGAGGAGACATCGTGTGCTCACTTATCTGTAGGAGTAGGTTTTACCGTGCATTCACAGTGTCTTCCTAATGATTTTGTCTAGCTTTCTTTTAAACTCTTCCACACTGTTGCTGTTTACAACTTTAGTTGGCAGTTTATTCCACGTGTCGCATATCTTGTATGTAAAGAAAGAAGTTCCCACAGTGGGATGTGTTGTATCTCTTCAGTTCTAGTTTCCATCCATTATTTCTTGTCTGGTTTTCGTTTAACGTAAATAGGTTACTGTCTACTTTTGTTGCGCCTTTCAGTATTTTGAATGAGAGAGAGAGAGAGAGAGAGAGAGAGAGAGAGAGAGAGAGAGAGAGAAGAGAGAGAGAGGAAGGGGTTGTTTGGGTATAAGGGAATATCCCTCTATTGGAAAAACAGTATTTGACCATCGGACCTTTGTATGATGGTCAGTCGAAAAGGAGATAAGCCGTTGCGATCCGTTTCTGACATCTTTAGATGTCTTTTGGACATCTTGGCGACATTGTGTTTTTGTGGACTTGAAAAAAATGGAAATAAACGTTGTTCGATTAAAAAATAATGAAAATAAAGTAATCTTGAATTTACTAAAAAAAAAAAAAAAATAAACATTGTTCAGTTGAAAAAAATAATGGAAATAAAGTAAATTGAAATGACTAGAAATAATGAAAATAAAAATGCTTTAGTGGGGTGAAAAAAATAATAGAAATAAACTTTGTTCGATTCAGAAAATAATGAAAATAAAGTACATTTGAATTGACTAAATAAATAAAAAATAAAAACACTTTAGTGGACTTAAAAAAAATAATGGAAATAAACTTTGTTCCATTTAAAAAAAATAATGAAAATAAAGTAATTTTAAGCTGATACTGTAATAATGAAAAAGCTATAGTGACTAAAAAATAATGGAAATAAACTTTGCTAGATTAAAAAAAGTTATGAAAATAAAGTAAATTTGATTCGACAAGAAAAAAAGAAAAGAAAAAAAGCTTTAGTCGACTAAAAGAAATAGTGGAAATATAATAAACTTTAGTTAACTGATAATATGATAAAAATAAAATAAACCTTGGTCTGTTAAAAAAAATATAAAAATACTTTAGTCGACTGAAAAAAAATTATGAAAATCAAATAAAATTTAGTCGAATAAAATCGAAAAGATGTGAAATATAATAGAATAAAAATATAAAAAATTTAGTGGTTTAAGCAATAAAATAAAAATAAACTTCAGTCAATTGAAATAAAAAGATGAATTTAAGTCGACTGGAATAAAGTAAAGAAAAAACTGTCGACAGAAAATATTTTGAAAATACTATGGTCGACTAAGAAAGATTAAGATGAACTTCTTTTATCATTATTTATAGTCAGCTAAAAGATTAAACAAATTTAGTTGACTAAAATATGTTTATATATATATAATTTTTATTTATTTATTTATGTGTATTATTTATATATATCAGAAATCTGAGAATGGCTTAGCAGGTTGAGCAGATACCAGTCAGGTTGGAATTACAAAACAATTCTTGTTATTTCATTGTGGTAGTTAGATATAAAAAAAATCATGCATATATATATACGTATATACGTGCTTATACGTATATTTAGTGTTCGCTTATGCACATTGTTTATGCCCAACGATTTTTAGTTATGTAATGAATGATAAACATAGTATATATATTTATTTGCATGTGTATATTTATATAGTCTGTACTGAAGAATAGAGAGTGTACATAGAGTAAATATTGTGTAGTATAGTGTTAATAGATAATTGTTTATGAGATGTAATCATTAGTAAATATTAGTAATCATAGTTATTTTTACTTATATTTTGTTTTAGAAGTTTGTGACTTGGAAGTGACTATTAGTATTATTATTATTAGTTTTTAATTATTATTATTATATTATTATTATTATTATTATTATTATTATTATTATTTTTCTTTTGTTTTGGTATCTTACTCACCGGCACGTTTTCTTCTTTGTGTTTCAGATTGTAAGTTTGATACGAGTCCCCCCAAAAAATTCCTCTTCTTTTGGTATATAGTAAGTTATTGGAACGGCTGGTAACCCATCCACTGCTTGATCTTTCCCCCCTCCCTTACTGCCTCTTCTTTTGGTATATAGTAAGTTCTTATTTTTTTATTTTTTTGAACGGTTGGTAACCCATCCTAGTGCTTGATCCCCGTCCCTCGCTTCATCATCTTTTGGTATATACTAAGTTATTTTTGGAATGGCTGGTAACCCATCCAGTGCTTGATCTTTCCCACCTCCCTCACTTAATCTTCTTTTGGTATATAGTAAGATTTTTATTGAACGGCTGGTAACCCATTCAGTGCTTGATCCCCCCCTCCCCCCGTCCGCTCACTTTGCTTCGTTCTGTTTGGTTATTTGTTTTGTTGTTGTTTGTTTGTTTGTTTGTTGTAGTTTGGCGTTTTGGCTTTATTTTCCTATTTATATATTATCGTATCTATTCATCTATCTATCACCTATTTCTTATCTCTGTCTATCTGTCGTTTCATCTAGCTATCAATTTCTTATCTTCTATTACTTATCTCTTATCTATTTCTTATTATGTAGTCTATCTATGTATTTCTTATCTCCTCTCTGTTTCTTATTTATCTATCTATCTATTTCTTTATCTATCTATTTATTATCTTTCTATCTACCTATTTCTTATCTCTGTCTTTATCTTATCTATCTATCTATCTATCTCATCTCTTGTCTATTTATCTATATAGCGCACGTTTAATTCCGTTGCAGTTTGGGAAGTAAGTATTGACTCTCTCTCTCTCTCTCTCTCTCTCTCTCTCTCTCTCTCTCTCTCTCTCTCTCTCTCTCTGTCTTTTGTGTTTAATTTTCTCTCAGTATTTTTAAGGCTGTTCACATGTTTATTCTATCGCTTATTATTTTATTTATTTATTTATTTATTTATTTGTATGTTTGTTTTTTATCTATTGTGGAATATGCCCTTTTTGTGGTTTAATTAAGAATATTTTTACCCTATATCTAATGATATATTTACTCTATTCGTTAAGAGAATTGAATATGAATGTACACACACACACACACACACACATACACCCTTTTCAATCATTGTGTCCAATTGAAGACAAAGGAGAGAGAGAGAGAGAGAGAGAGAGAGAGAGAGAGAGAGAGAGAGAGTTTTACTTAAGTTTTGGTGTAACTTCTGAAACTTTCATAATATTTTTAAAGCTTCCATGTGCAACTTTCATTGTCCTACTGGAACTTTCAAGGTGTCTTCAGAACTTTCACGTGAAACATCCTGGGCCATTCTGCGACTTTCATCTGAAATTTTCATGCGTGACTTTCATAACAGACTTTCATGGCCCTTTTGAGACTTTCATGGCGAAACACTCTCATGCCATCAAACTTTTTTCCTGATGGCTGAAATTCCAGAATGAAAGCCACGAAATGACTTTCATTCTCTCTCTCTCTCTCTCTCTCTCTCTCTCTCTCTCTCTCTCTCTCTCTCTCTCTCTCTCTCTCTTCCCAAAATGTCTCTATAAACTTACCAAAAACACCCATTCCAGATCGCAAGTTCTGGAATTCTGGAACTCCTCCAGGAGTGTGGGAATGGGTGATTCTCGGCCTTTGATTAATGTGTTTGTGCGTGTTTGTGTACTTGTAAGAAAACTGGATTCCAGGAAGGTGTTTGTGTCTGTGCGTGTTTGTGTATTTGTAAGCAAACTGGATTCCAGGAAGGTGTTTGTGTTTGTGTAATTTGTAAGAAAACTGGATTCCTGAAAGGTGTTTGTGTTTGTGTATTTGTAAGAAAACTGGAATCCTGGAAGGTGTTCGTGTTTGTGTGTGCTTGTGCATATGTAAGAAAACTGGATTCCTGGAAGATTGCTGTTGCTTGTTCCTGGTTATTGCTGTTCCAGTGAGGCCAGCAGGAGTGCTGAGTATGGATGCTGTAAATACCCGGGGTATTCCTGGTTGCTGTAAATACCCGGGGTATTCCTGGTTGCTGTAAATACCGGTGGTATTCCTGGTTGCTTTAAATACCGGTGGTATTCCTGGTTGCTGTAAATACCGGTGGTATTCCTGGTTGCTTTAAATACCGGTGGATATATAAGGGTTACCGCTAACAGCTCTGTAGGAAATTGTATACAGGACTGAATATTTTATCATAAGCAGAACACAGCCTTCTCAGAGATACCTACTTTCTCTCTCTCTCTCTCTCTCTCTCTCTCTCTCTCTGTTCTTACCTTATTTCACCCATTCGATATATATATATATATATATATATATATATATAATATATATATATATATATATATATTCTACATATACATATAAGTTTGTTTTCAAGGTTGGCTGCCACGTGAACTCCAACTCTTAAGTGCTTCTATAGTTTCGACTCGATTATGGTATAGTTCCGTAAGTTGTTATAGTTCATTAAGTACGTAGTAACTCACTCTGCGTCACGTGACAGATATGGAATTCACGGAGATGATGTGTCAGTATTTTTCTTTAATTCCCAAAAATTTATAAAGTAGTTTTTTTATTATTCCTACATTTTGTTTACACACGTAAACAGATCATCTTTTTGTTTATTCCCACGGTAGGTGGATAGAGGTTTGTCAGTGCCTACAGAAAATTAGGCCTACGCCGGAAACCAATTTCTCCAATAACCATATATCGGTGAGGTCTTTTGGGGAATAGATATATGAAGTAGATATATCTTCTCCGTAAATATCTATGATGATACTCTCCTAGATATATGTATGTGGGTGTACGTGTGTGTATATATATATATATACATATATATATATATATATATATATATATATATATATATATAGATAGTTAGAGAGAGAGAGAGAGAGAGAGAGAGAGAGAGAGAGAGAGAGAGAGAGAGAGAGTAGGTATATTATGGTAAAATATATATGGCAGTGTATACAGAAAAATCCAGAGAACTAAATACCCACTGGAACAAAACTAACTCTGCATTATCCTAATGGAAAGAAAATTACATTTCCGCGAAATAACGCATATGATAATATACCTGCCTCGCATTACGGTAATTGAAACGTGAAATAGGTCTATTATAATTCTTCCCGCGGCTTGTTGCATAGGCCTAAGAGCGAGATAAGAGCGTAAGCCTATACTCTTCTTCTATCAGAAGTAACCGACTGGTTAACATTGTTTATGGCTGTTGTTTATATGTATTTTTTTTTTTACCACTCCCTATTTGGCTACATTAGGACACGCCCACGAAGGGGATGATTGGTGGAAATCGCCAGTGGGCGGGGCTAGGGAAGGGGGTTGCGCGCTTCAGTTTGTATGGTGGTGGAGGAGGGGGAGGAGCCAGGGGGCGGGGTGTGAGTGGTGGTGGTGGTGGCGTTGGGATCTTCCTCCCTCCTCCTCCTCCTCCCCCGACGTCCTCCCTCACTCCACACATCGTCTTTCGGGCGCCGCTGTATCGGTGGCACCAGTACCTTTCTTAACACCTTTCAGATCGGGTGCGTCTTGTGTAGCTGTGTGTGTGTGTGTGTCTGTGCTATACTCAACCTTACACATATACCCCATTTCCTTTATACCCTAAACATTCCCCCTCGTTCGGTGGTCGTCTTGCCCCCGAGGGCAAAGGGGAATGATTATATTCCCCTCGTCTTTTGTAAAATAAACCAGAATGGAAAACCATAAACAAAGTATAGATACCTGAACCAAAAGTAAACCAGAATGGAAAACCATAAAGTATAGACAGATACCTTCAACCAGATCTCGTAGTGATAAACCTAATCACGTTTGCGTTTGCGTTCGTCTTTACGTGTTAATTATGTTAAAAGATAAACTAACCAATTTTAACCTATGTTTATCACAAACTAAGAAGAAACTTTGAAAATATATTTAAATACTTACGGTGTCCGCTGTGAATTTCCGAGCACAATTTTAGCTCGCCCCAAAACGTCTGTAATTAAACATACGTAGTAAAAAAAAAAAAAAACGTGTTTAATGAAATATAGTTATACACGTGCAGGTGCCCTCTCTCCTGCACGGTGTCCCTGAACACCTGCGTTGCTGCTTGCTGCTGCTGTGCACCTGCTTTGCACCTGCTGTGAAGGACAGCTGCTGCAGAATTGGTAGTTTTTATAGACTCCTGGTTTCTTGGACGAAGAAATTCGGGCGTATTGGAAGATAAATTTACTAATTATATATATGTATATACTATATATATATATATATATATATATATATATATATATATATATATATATATATATATATATGTATAGTATATGTTTTAGATGGTACTGGATTCCATAGGATTTTATTATACATAAAATGTATCATGTGACTATACATATGTATACATAGATGATATACGATGCCTCATTCATGTATCTCGTATATGACGACAGTCCACGCACGAACAATAAAAGGAAAGGAGATGAACGGTGAAAAGAGAGAAATAGGAATAAAGAAGAAATGGGGGAGAGAGAGAGAAAGAAAGAGAAAGAGAGATAGCTTCCAAGAGAGTTACGGTAGAGAAAGAAGAGAAAAGAAAAAGAAGATAAAACACAGGATATCCGTTGGTAAATCATATTTTTAGCCGGTATCTGTGACGTAATATCCTACCTTTGATTTCTTCATGTTGAATATTTGTAACGGCCTCTCTCTCTCTCTCTCTCTCTCTCTCTCTCTCTCTCTCTCTCTCTCTCTCTCTCTCTCTCTCTCGTCACTGTTATTGCAGAAGTAATGTTTAAGTTGAGAAATAAGTGAGTATTGAAATATCACACAAAGGGGTAGGTTAGTCTCTCTCTCTCTCTCTCTCTCTCTCTCTCTCTCTCTCTTCCAGTTTCCAGGTACTGGTGATATATGGACGAAGGCCTAATTGACACATGACAGACTAGTTGAGATAGGGCCGAGTAGACCTTGTATAGAGATAGAGGGTCGTATTTCTCTCTCTCTCTCTCTCTCTCTCTCTCTCTCTCTCTCTCTCTGATGGATGTATTGTAGAAAGAAGAATAAATGAAATCTATGATACTTATGTAATGAACCCCTTGGAAAAAATATTCTCTCTCTCTCTCTCTCTCTCTCTCTCTCTCTCTCTCTCTCTCTCTCTCTCTCTCTCGTTAGTGTATGTGTATGTAGAAAAGAAATATATGAACCTGATGATACATGTATGAACCCTTGAAAAAAATTCTCTCTCTCTCTCTCTCTCTCTCTCTCTCTCTCTCTCTCTCTCTCTCTCTCTCTCTCTCTCTCTCTCTCTCTCTCTCTCATAATTCTTCTTTCTGTGACTTTTAAAAAGATATTTCATAGTAATATTTATATTCCTGCAACACTTGATTGGATAACCTCTTCTGGCGTCGTCATTATTTTATTCATAAAAATTATACATTTTTATACAGTTATTGTATTGGGAAAGGGAGGGGGGGGGGGGGGGGAGATTTCCGCTTCGTTAAAATCGCAGCTGTGCGGTCGAATGTATTGGTAGAATTATTTTTATTGTCGTGGTATTGTGTTGGTCCATTTAATCTTTTTTTTGTTTGTTTTTAAGTACTACAAAAATATCGACTAGGGATTTTTTTTTACCGTTGCTTTTGCCGTTGTTTCTCTTAAATTAAGCGATGCCTCATTTCTGTTGTCGTTTATCTTTCGAACAACAACATTGTCGTGACATTTTCTGGGTTGAAATCTTCTACGTATTATTATTATTATTATTATTATTATTGCTCTATCACAGTCCTCCAAGTCGACTGGGTGGTATTTATAGTGTGGGGTTCCGGGTTGCATCCTGCCTCCTTAGGAGTCCATCACTTTTCTCACTGTGCGCCGTTTCTAGGATCACACTCCTCTGCATGAGTCCTGGAGCTACTTCAGCCTCTAGTTTTTCCAGATTCCTTTTCAGGGATCTTGGGATCGTGCCTAGTGCTCCTATGATTATGGGTACAATTTCCACCGGCATATCCCATATCCTTCTTATTTCTATTTTCAGAGCTTGATACTTATCCATTTTTTCCCTCTCTTTCTCTTCAACTCTGGTGTCCCATGGTATTGCGACATCAATGAGTTATACTTTCTTCTTGATTTTGTCAATCAACGTCATGTCTGGTCTATTTACACGTATCACTCTATCTGTTCTGATACCATAGTCCCAGAGGATCTTTGCCTGATCGTTTTCTATCACGCCTTCAGGTTGGTGCTCGTACCACTTATTACTGCAAGGTAGCAGGTGCTTCTTGCACAGGCTCCGGTGGAGGGCTTTTGCTACTGAATCATGCCCTCTTTTTGTACTGGTCTGTGCAAGTGCCGGACATCGCCTTGCTATGTGGTTTATGGTTTCATTTTTCGTATTGCATTCCTACATATGGGAGAGATGTTATTTCCGTCTATCGTTCTTTGAACATATCTGGTTCTTAGGGCCTGATCTTGTGCCGCTGTTATCATTCCTTCAGTTTCCTTCTTGAGCTCTCCCCTCTGTAGCCATTGCCATTATTATTATTATTATTATTTGTTGCTGTTTCTGTTGTTGCGTTGTTTCTACTGATACTGACGTTGTTTTACTGCTAATTCGGTATATGTTATTGATATTATTATTATTATTATTATTATTATTATTATTATTATTATTGTTTTTGTTGTTGTTGTTGTTGTTGTTTTATGTGTTGTTTCTGCTTCTACATCCGATATTATTATTATTGTTGCTGTTGTTGTTGTTGTTTTTGTTTATGCATCTACATCCGTTGTTTTCTTGCCAATTCGTTCCGATATTATTATTATTATTATTATTATTAATTGTTATTATTATTATTATTGTTGTTGTTGTTGTTGTTGTTGTTGTTGTTGTTGTTTCTGCCGGTCGCGTAGTTGTTTTATTGCCAATTCGTTCCTAATACACACACACACACACATATATATATATATATATATATATATATATATATATATATATTCATATACACATACATATTTATATAAGCGTCATCTCCCCCAGTCTCTTAAAACTGGCGTCGCAATGCTTGCGGGCAGAAACTACACAGACACCAGACTGCTATATTATACAGACGGCTCCTCGTCGCTTGTTGTGTCCAACGGTACTTATCTGCATCATCTTAGTACTGCAAAGAACCTCGTAAACTTGGCTTACAGATTACGAGGAAAGGGTGGGGTGGGGCGGGGCGGGGGCGGAGTCTCTTGGCAAGGGGAGGGGTTGGAAGGAGGGAGGGAGAGAAAGAGACAGGGGGTTGGGGGGGCGGAGTAACAAGAAATTATTCATACAATAAAGTTGAGGATGTGTATATATAGCTATCATAATATTTATTTATTTATTTTCGTTCCTTGTCAAGAGTGGAGGGTTTATTATTATTATTATTATTATTATTTTTTTATTTTTTTTTTTATTTTTTTTTTTTGCTCTATCACAGTCCTCCCAATTTCGACTGGGTGTATTTTATAGGGGTGTTTCCGGTTGCATCCCTGCCTCCTTAGGAGTCCATCACTCTTCTTACTATGTGTGCCGTTTCTAGGATCACACTCTTCCTGCATGAGTCCTGGAGCTTACTTCAGCCTCTAGTTTTTTCTAGATTCCTTTTCAGGGATCTTGGGATCGTGCCTAGTGCTCCTATGATTATGGGTACGGATTTTCCACTGGCATATCCCATATCCTTCTTATTTCTATTTTCAGATCTTGATACTTATCCAATTTTTTCCCTCTCTTTCTCTTCAACTCCTGGGTCCCCCATGGTATGCGAAAATCAATGAGTGATACTTTTCTTCTTGGACTTTGTCAATCAACGTCACGTCCCCCTGGTCTGTTGCACGTATCACCCTATCCGTTCTATACCATAGTCCCAGAGAATCTTTGCCTGATCGTTTTCTATCACTCCTTCAGGTTGGTGCTCGTACCACCCTTTATTGCAAGGTAGCTGATGTTTCTTGCACAGGCTCCAGTGGAGGGCTTTTGGCCACTGAATCCATGCCTCTTTTTGTACTGGTTCTGTGCAAGTGCCGGGCATTCACTTGCTATGTGGTTTATGGTTTCCACTTTTCGTATTGCACTTCCTATATGGGAGAGATGTATTTCCGTCTATCGTAACTTTGAACTATCTGGTTCTTAGGGGCCTGATCTTGTGCCACTGTTATCATTCCTTCAGTTTCCTTCTTTTAGCTCTCCCTCTGTAGCCATTGCCAATTGTCATCGCTGGCTAGTTCTTTAGTCTGTCTCATGTATTGTCCGTGCATTGGTTTGTGTGCCAGTCCTCTGTTCTTTCTGTCTTTCTCCTGTCTCTGTATATTTCTGGGTCTTCGTCTGCTTTTATTAGTCCTTCTTCCCATGCACTCTTTAGCCACTCGTCTTCACTGGTTTTCAGATATTGCCCCAGTGCTCTGTTTTCGATGTTGACGCAGTCCTCTATACTTAGTAGTCCTCTCCCTCCTTCCTTTCGTGTTATGTATAGTCTGTCCGTATTTGCTCTTGGGTGTAGTGCTTTGTGTATTGTCATATGTTTTCCTGGTTTTCTGATCTATGCTGCGGAGTTCTGCCTTCGTCCATTCCACTATTCCTGCGCTGTATCTGATTACTGGCACTGCCCATGTATTTATGGCTTTTTATCATATTTCCGGCGTTGAGTTTTGACTTGAGTATCGCCTTGAGTCTCTGCATATATTCTTTCCTGATCGTGTCCTTCATCTCTTGGTGTTTTATATCTCCTCCTTCCATTATTCCCAGGTATTTGTATCCTGTCTCATCTATGTGTTTGATGTTGCTCCCATCTGGTAGCTTTATCCCTTCAGTTCTCGTTACTTTGCCTTTTTGTATGTTGACTAAGGCGCATTTTTCTATTCCAAACTCCATCCTGATGTCCCCAGATACAATCCTTACAGTCTGGATTAGGTATCTATTTCCTTGATGCTCTTACCATACAGCTTGATGTCGTCCATGAACATCAGATGGTTGATTCTGTTTACCTCTTTTCTTGAGTTGGTACCCGGCATCCATCTTCTGTAGTACTTTTGTCATGGGAATCATGGCTACTACGAAGAGTAGTGGGGACAGTGAGTCGCCCTGGAAGATCCCTCTCCTGATATTAACCTCTGCTAGTCTTATTCCTGAGCTTGTAAGTATTGTATTCCAGTTGTTCGCATTGTAATTTTGAGGAAGCTGATGGTATTTTCCTCTGCCCCATATATTTTCAGGCATTCTATTAGCTATGTGTGTGGTATCATGTCGAAGGCTTTCTTATAGTCTATCCATGCCATGCTTAGGTTGGTTTTCCTTCTCCTACTGTTCTTCATTACCATTTTGTCTATCAGGAGCTGGTCTTTTGTGCCCCTACACTTCCTTCTGCAGCCTTTCTGTTGGTGGGGGATGGTGTTTGTCTCCTCTAGGTAAGTGTATAGCCTTTCACTGATGATACCTGTTAGTAACTTCCACATTATTGGTAGGCAGGTGATAGGCCTGTAGTTACTGGCTATATTTCCCTTACTCTTGTCTTTTTGTACTAAGGATGTTTTCTTCCTGTGGTCATCCATTTGGGTGCTTGGTGATTTGAGATACAATGCTGGAGTTGTTCTGCTATTCGTGGGTGTAGGGCCTTGAAGTTTTTGAGCCAGTATCCATGGACTTCATCGGGACCTGGGGCTTTCCAGTTGGGCATTTTCTTTAGTTGGTGTCTGACTGTGTCTGTCGTAATGTCTGTGAATCTTTGTTTATTCTCCCTGTTTCTTCTTCCTTGACTTCCTGGAGCCAGGTTTGCATGTTTGTTGTGTGATACCGGATTGCTCCATATGTTTTCCCAGAGTCTCTTACTTGGTTCGGCTTCAGGAATTTCTGGGTGGTTTTGTCTTCCCTTCTTAGTTGGCTGTATAGTCTTTTCTGGTTGGTTCCGAATAGTTTGTTCTGTTGGTATCCCTTATTCCTGTTCATGTACCGTTGGATCTTTAGTGTGCGTTGGGGCCTTAAGACCTCTTTTTTGTTTTAACAATCTTCTATTGGGTTGTTATTATTATTGTTAATTATTTATTATTATTATTATTTTATTATTAGTTTTCCAAGTAGGTGGTCTAAACCCCACCATTTTTTTTTGGTAAAGTCGAAAACAACTCCAAAATGGTATTATCCATTATTATTATTATTGTTTTTATTATTATTCATTATTATTTATTATTATTATTATTATTATTTATTTCTCCTAATTTTTTTAAACCGTGCTAAGTCAGCTGATAACTCGTAAATTGCTTGTAAAATAAACGAGGTTTTTATTTAATTTTTTTTTCGACAAATAGGTTATGGTTTTACATCATTATTATATTAATGTATATGACAATTGATCTCAGCTTGGACAGATCAATACAGAATCTTTCTAATATGATTGTAAACAATTGTTTACAATTGTTTTCCAATGAGATATCTGGCGATTGATTGTTGCTCTGACAGGTAGATTCCAGATTTGATTTAAAACTGGTCATTGATTTGTAAGCAAGTGATAAGTGATAAGTTACTTAATATGAATATTCTTAGCTGACTTATTTATGGTATAGAATCGTTGACAAGCTATCAGGATAGATAGATGACTGTACAGAGAGAAGAGAGGAGAGATAGGAGAGAGGAGAGAGAGAGAGAGAGAGAGAGAGAGAGAGAGATTGTGGGAACATTCTTCTTCTTCCTCCCCCTCTCCCCTCTCCCCACACCCATTTTTACATGTTTAAAGCTGATAGCAGTGAGTACAGTGTCCCTGGAAAGAAAGAGAGAGAGAGAGGAGTAGATTCTCTCTCTCTCTCTCCTCTCCCCCCCCCTCTCTCCCCCTCTCTCTCTCTCTCTCTCTCTCGCTCTCTCTCTCTCTCTCTGTTGGCGAATTCTGTGAGAGATTATCATCGGCGTGTCGTCTAATAAAGATAGGCTTAAGGAGGTATTGTAAAGAGTCCCTCTAGGTCCTTTCGTGTGGTTTTTTTTTTTTTTGGGGGTTTTTGCCCCCTCCCCCATTTTTGGAAAAAAAGGGGTCCTTTTTTGGGGGTCCTTTTTTTGGGGTTGGTGGGTGGGGGGGGGGGGTGAGGGATAGTATGGTATAATATTACGATGTGTGTGGACATTATTCAACTGTTTTACCCATTTTTCCATTACCCCGTCTGCCTATTTACCCATTACGCCATTTCCCCATTACTACATTTCCCAATTTACCAGGTACTCCATTCCCCCCCCCCCCTATTTTCCCCCCCATTTTTGATTTACCCATTCATCAACTACTCCATTTCCCCATTGCCCCATTTCCTGCATTTACCCATTATACCCCATTCACCCATTACTCATTTCCCCATTTTCCACATTTACCCATTTCCTCCTTTACCCATTTCCCCCATTACCCCATTAGCCCTATTTTTAGCATTTCCCCATTTCCCTATTAGCCCCATTTTTCGTATTTACCAATTTCCCCATTACCCTATTTTCTGCATTTACCCACCTATTCCTTTACCCATTTACCCATTATACCCCATTACCCGCGTTCACCCACTTCCCCATATTTACCCAATATAGCTGGGATAATTAAGGTCGGAGTTTCGTATGGATGGGCGTATACGTTTGGTATGGGTAGCATCTTTAATCTCCCACTTTATCTTTGTAATGTTCTGATCATTATCTCCTCTCTCACTCTCTTCTGCCCTCTCCTCATCGTCTTCTCTCCTCTCTCTCTCTCTCTCTCTCGTCATATGTATACCTTCTATCGTAATTCCCCAGTGTAACTTTATATTATTATTATTATGTTTAGTTGCATTTCTCCCACTGTCCTGAAAAACTTCACTACCTCCAAATATCTCACTAAGTTAAAATATATTTTAGAATATATTACATTAATAATATCACTTCAGGTCTTCCGTCAGACCGAAATAGTCACTAGGGAGACACTCCGTTTTCTTTGCCCCAGGAGGGACTTAGGGGAAAACTAAGAAAAGATTGTTGGCGACTCCCGTTCATTCATTTTAATTAGAAATGTTGGCTTTGGTAGGTCGCTGGGAAGGTTATTATTATTAATCATCATCATCATCAGCATCTTCTCTTGTTTATTTTGGGGAGGGCTCCAGACCCGCCCACTTTCGGGCCTTAGTTGCCATGTATGGTTTGTAGTTTACATTTTTTTTTTATTGTTATATCTTTAAGTGTCTTCTTAAGTTTTTTTTTTTTTAAGATTTCAGTTTTTTAAAAGTAATCTGTGTGAATTTATTCAGAGGCTGTTTTTAGTTTATTATGAAATGTTCTCTTTATTTTTTGGAAGGCTTTAGACACGCCCACTTTTGTTCCTCAGTTGCCAGTTACTATTTCAACTTGACGATTTATTAGCCATCGTCGTAATATTCTTTTTATTGGTATAGCTTTAAAGTTTCTTATAAGGGCATTTTTTTTAAAAGTAATTTAGTTGACGTTTATCCAGAATCTCTTTATAGTTTATTATGAAAATAAGTCTTCTTAAGCTTATCTATGTTTTAATCACTTGGACCAAGTCATTGCGTAATATATTTGACGTCAGCTCAAAGGTGTAGTACAGATTATCTCTTGTTTCCTCTTGTCACACGAGTATTTATATACTTTCGGTGATATATTTCTGTAGGAGGTCTTTGCCGAATTCTGCTTCTCTTTCCTTTACGTAACAGACGTCAAGATATATATCTTGTGTTCAGTCTTGCTTTAATAAGTAACAAAATAAGTTAAATCAAGACAGGCGAACCTAGTCCTTATTTCGGGGGAATTATTCATGAACATTTTAAGTGACTTGATGATTATACCACTTAAACAAATGTTGATTTATTTATTTAATTATTTTTGTGGTCTATGACAGACATCCTATTCGACTGGGTGGTTTTCATTGTGTGGGGTTCCGGGTCGCATCCTGCCTCCTTAGGAGTCCATCACTTTTCTTACTATGTGTGCTGTTTCTAGTAGCACAATCTTCTTGCTTGAGTCCTGGAGCTACTTCGGCATCTACTAGTTTTTCCAGATTCCTTTTCAGGGAGCTTGGGATCGTGCCTCCTAGTGTTCCTATGATTATGGGTGCGATTTCCATTGGCATATCCCATATCCTTCTTATTTCTATTTTCAGGTCCAGATACTTATCAGTCTTTTCTCTCTTTCTTTCTGTTCTACTCTGGTGTCCCATTTATTATTATTATTATTATTATTATTATTTATTATTATTATTATTATTATTATTATTATTATTATTCAGAAGATGAAACCCACTTATTCCATAAGGAACAAACCCACCAAAGGGGCCATTGACTCGAAATTCAACCTTCCATAGAATTATATTGCGTTCATTAGAAAGAAATGCAGAAGGAATACATCACTTAAAAAAGAAAAAACATATAACCAACCCATTCACTATCTACTACTACACTACTACTACTACTATTTAGAATAAGTAATAAAATTATTACTTACTACTATTATTAAAAAGAAAGGAAATAGGAAAAAACGTGTCCCGTATACGTCCCCGAAAATAATGTCACCATCTTTTGTTTGTCATCATTAGTTAGGTCACTTTTTATATACCTCGAGGGACCTGTAACGCTATTTTGGTAAAGGGAGGGCTCGGAAAGGAGAAGTAGAGAGAGAGATGAGGAGAGAGAGAGAGAGAGAGAAGAGAGAGAGAGAGAGAGAGAGAGAGCTAGCACGTAAAGTATTGACGCCATCAGTCTGGGTAGAGATAAGTTATGAGATGAATTTTACTTTCCAAATTTTATTCTGAGAGAGAGAGAGAGGAGAGAGAGAGAGAGAGAGAGAGAGAGAGAGAGAAAGTACATTAACAGTGTCTCTCATCTAGTTAGAGATAATACTTTTAACATCCCAATTTTGTCCTCGAGAGAGAGAGAGAGAGAGAGAGAGAGAGAGAGAGAGAGAGAGAGAGAGGAGAGAGTACCGTAAGCAATGTCCCTCATCTATTAGAGATAATACTTTTTAACATCCGAATAGAAAAAGAAATGATTTTTCTAATCCCCTTGCGACTTCTTAAACTTTTTAAAAAGACTTTTGTGAATTCCCGCAATTTTGTCCGAATAGAGAGAGATGAGAGAGAGAGAAAGAGAAGATAAGAGAGGTGAGAGAGGGAAAAAGAGATGAGAGGAGAATTACCCGCTAGTAGACACTTTACAAATCCGGCTCAAAATGTCTTAAGTGTTCTAGTACCATTGTTCCGAGATTCAAAAACCTCAATTATTAGCAACAAATTGACCGAAGAAGAGTCTATAAATAAGTTTTCTAAGAAGTCCTCCCGTCCAAAATCCAACCTTCAAACAAACATAATGATGAGTTCTGCACTGTGCCTTTTAAAAAGGTCTTTTTTCCAGGACCTTTTACTTTTATGAATACTTTACGAGATACTCTTCAGTACCGTATACCTCGCTCCTGAAGCTTTGTAAAGTAAGCCAGGCTAAGTGAGTAAGTATTCGCTTCGTGGAGAGAGAGAGAGAGAGAGAGAGAGAGAGAGAGAGAGAGAGAGGAGTGTGTTTGTGTGTGTGTGTGTGTGTGTGTGTCACGTGATGGAAGTGCGTAATTATATTGTGTTTTGTTATAAAAGGAGATTTGTTATTTGTTCCAGATAGTCAATAGCAAATAGTATTCAGTTAAACAGTAACCTACAAACAATTATTCCTCGGTTTATGTCAAAGAAAAGCATTTTAATTTAAACTTTCACACTTTGAATTAAAGAAAAACGTTTGTTTTGCAAAGATATGTTTTTTTCATTGTGGACGAAAACAGATGTAACAAAAATTCTACGAAGCATTCAGTTAAACAGTAAACATATTTCTTCCGTTATGCCAAAGATGAAATATATTAATTAACATTGAATTATTAAAAAAAATATTTTTTGTTTTTTTGCAAATTTTTTCACCGACACAACCGGGAGTGCTAAGTGAACATCCAAAGAGAGAGAAGAGAATAGAGAGAAGAGAAGATAAGAAAGCAAGTAAACATATTCCTTCTCTTATGCCAAAGAGGAATATATTAATTGACACTGAATTACTGAAAAACAAAAATTAATTTTTTTTTTTTTTTTTTGCAAATTTTTCACGACTCTCTGAAGTGCTAAGTGAACATCAAAGAGAGAGAGAGAGAGAGAGAGAGAGAGAGACAGAGAGCCATTTCCCTTTACTTTCTGAGAATGAAAGCTGATTAGAGTGTAGCTTTCATTAACCAACTCTCTTTCCATTTGGGGGCAAAAGCGAATATAACTTTTTTTATTTTTCTGATAAGAGATTCTAATATGGAATCAAGGACGCGAGGAGGTGTACTACTGATTATGCAAATGAGACGTAACATAAAATGTAAATGGAGGAAGGCATTCCTTAAGTCTTCGTTACTTTTGTGTACAAGACAAAAATGGACACTGTTTTTTGGACAAAGTCGTTTCTCACGTATTGACAGAATTCAAAATGGAATGTAAAAAAAAGTTCTAATTATGCTAATTTACGTCTAACAGACATTGAGAGAGACACTCCATTATTATTATTATTATTATTATTATTATTATTATTATTATTATTATTATTATTATTATTATTATTATTCAGATGTACCCTATTCAAAGCCCACAGAAGGGGCCATTGACTTGAAATTCTGGTTCTCACTTATTTAAAAGGAAAAATAAATCCAGTAAACAGGATTTTTTTTTTTTTTATCAAAATGCAACGAGAATACGACCATTAGGGCAGTAATACATGGCACAGGAATACATTCCGAATTAGCATGCTTTTAATAAATCACTGTCAAATCAAACCATTTATTATCAAAGAAAGCTGATCGCCATGCAAGCCTTTAGATCATTTATTTATTTATTTATTTTTTGGCTATGGCCCACTTAATCGCTTCTAAAATTCTGATGTCCCCTGTGGTGATATATTATAATTCTTATATTCATGTGGAGGAAGCCTATACAAGGCCATTCGATTGGTTTCAACATTTTCGAATCCCCCCCCTCCCCCCGCTCCTTGCCCTCCCTTAGAAATCAAATTAGCCCCCACCTGGTACGCCCCAGGTTGGGAACCACAGCTTTAGATCAATGTCCAAACTTTTAAGTTGTCAAACTTGTATTCATCTTTCCTTGAACCACCCTCCCTCTTCCTTCCCTTACCCCTTCCCCATCCACTCCCCTTACCCCTTCCCTTCCCTCTCCTCCCCCTCCTCTTATCTCCCTCTCCTCCCCCTCCTCTCTCCCTCTCCCCCCGTCCCCCTCCCCCAAACCAAGGAGCAGCGTGTGCCACGAATCTGCACGAACTTACAAATGAATTTGCGCAGGTGGCCACCGTCGAGATTGGAATGGGTCAGCAGTGGGAAGATGTTCCCCGAATTATATCGATTGATGGATTTTGACACAGTCTATATATTATTTCAGTCGTTGGTTGATCTATATTTATTTATTTATTTATTTATTTATTTATTTTTATATTTCAGTCGTTGGGGATTCTAGTTTTTATTTATTTATTTATTTATTTATTTTTATATTTCAGTCGTTGGGGATTCTAGTTTTTTTATTTATTTATTTATTTCAGTCGTTGGGGATTCTAGTTTTTTTATTTATTTATCTATTTCAGTAGTTGGTGATTCTAGCATTTTGTAAACTATCTTTTCTCAGTTTTGCTTTTTATTTAGTTTTCGTTTGGACATTTGTCCATTTATTGAATGCGTCAGTCTTTAGTAAATATTAATTATATTAATGGTAATAGTATCAGAGGTATTAGTATTATTGAAGTAATTAGTAACCTCTTTCTGGTGACGTTAGATCAAGCAACATATACCTGGGTTATTGTCTGCTCGATAATGACATCTTAAGATAGTAATAATAGTAATAATAGTATTAACAAAAATAGAAGTAATACTATTATAATAGTAGTAGAAGTTGTAACCAATAATATTGAATTATTTTTATTAATTCGTTGATAATGTAAAATTTAACATAGATTCTTAAGTTTCTTTGAAACTGAATTACAAGGAATTGTAGTTTTATAAGTTGCTGCAACCTCTTGTTTTATCGGTGTTATCAACTGCTGCAAATTCTTGTTTATCAGTGTAATCAACTGCTGCAAATTCTTGTTTATCAGTGTTATCAACTGCTGCAAATTCTTGTTTATCAATTATAATCCAATTTCGAAGCCAAGTCAATCATCTAAGTCCAGTAGCCCACGTATTTGATATTTTACGATCGTGGAAGAAGAACAGAGAGAGAGAGAGAGAGAGAGAGAGAGAGAGAGAGAGATTCTTGACACATTCGTCATGCAGTTGTTTCCAAATTTGACAGACTGTTTTTGTAAGATTACCTACGTGCGTAATACTGCGGGCACTGTGTGGTGACCTTTTGCATTTGAAGGCAGATCGTCAGGCACAAGTCCAACCCTTCTCTCTCTCTCTCTCTCTCTCTCTCTCTCTCTCTCTCTCTCTCTCTCTCTCTCTCTCTCATAATCGTCAGTCGTCACAAAGGAAGATGTGCATGTTAACTGAGGAAGAGGAAAAACGAAAGAAATTAAAAGACGAACCTCTCTCTCTCTCTCTCCGTCAACATACTCTTATCCCTTTTGTGACGGTTATGAGATAGAGATTTATCTTTTTCTTTGTCTATCTCTCTCTCCCTCTTCCGCAGTTAACATACACATCTCTATTTGTGACTTGTGAGAGAGAGAGAGAGAGAGAGAGAGAGAGAGAGAGAGAGAGAGAGAGAGAGAGAGAGAGAGGGGGGGGGGGGGGCGACGAACCAACCAACCCCTTCATCTTATTCGTGAGAAATTGCCAATGCAAACTTGCGTGGCCAAGAAAAGTAAACAGACCGACCTCAAGACGGAGAGAGAATAAGGAGTTGGAATAAAAAGCATTCTGATAAACATTGCCTATTCTCTCATCCTCCTCCTCCTCCTCCTCCTGTTTTCTCTCAGCCACTGTAGAAGAAGGTTCAGTGGGTCTTCCAAATAGTTGTCATAAAAGGAATTTTATTTTTACGATGTTCACGCAGATAAATGAGCAACGTCTTGCGTCAAGGTGGGTTTAGGGGGGTGACCGGTGTTGGGGGTGGTTTGGTACCTTCAATTGAGGGGGGGAGGGGGAGAGGAAGGGGTTACGTATGATCGAGCGAGTGGGAGAGGATTTTATATAAGAAAAAACAAGCAAATAAAAATAATCTCCTTGTTTACAAGTTGCGCCATGATAAATTATAGACGATGTAATTGTATAGATGATATAATAGTATAGACGATATGAAAGTATAGACGATATAATAGTAGGTCCTGTGAGAGAGTCATTTGCTTCTAGAATAAGTAAATGAACTGATTTTTGTAATGGTACGCTATGTGATCCTCCCGGACTTAGAATTAATAGATCTTCTCAGAATTAGATTTGACAATTTTTTTCAGAATTATTATTGACAGAATTTGTCAGAATTAAATGACAGATCTCCGTATTCCAATTTGTAACTGACATATTATATATTCTCGGAATCAGACTACCTCAGAATAAGAATTGACAGATCATCCCAGAATGAGATCTGACAGACCTTCTCTGAAATGATAAGATATTCCCGGGATAAGAATTGACAGATCGCCCCAGAATGAGATCTGACAGACCTTTGAAATGGCAGACATTCTCAGGATTAGAATTGACAGATCGCCCCAGAATGAGATCTGACAGACCTCTGAAATGAGAGATTATTCTCAGAATCAGAATTGACAGATCATCCCAGGATGAGATCTGACAGACCTCTGAAATGACAGATTATTCTCAGAATCAGAATTGACAGATCATCCCAGAATGAGATCTGGCACACTATATCTCTGGAATGACAGACATTCTCAGAAACAGAATTGACAGATCAACCAAGAAATGAGATTAATAATAACCTTCCTCTGAAACGACAGGAATATTGGCACTTAGGCACTCTTTCCAATCCCTGATGTAAATGTCTCGTTTTTTTTCTTCTTCTTTTTCTACCGTCCTCGTCGATGACAACTTTTGTGGCTGGCTACGAGGTTAATCCTCTGTACAGCCGGAATCCTATGAAGGTGGGATTAACCTCAGTGCTTATCTTATCGCATGGCGTGGGGATTACCAGAGTTTTTTTTTTTGTGTGTGCCAGGACTTTCCGTGTTGGTTCTTGATAAGGGGAAGGAAGATTGGGGTATTAGGGATTAGGGATTGTGTGTGTGAGAGAGAGAGAGAGAAGGTATGTATGAATGAAGGCACGGGAATTAAACTCTGTTTCATATATCGAAATCCAAAATTCATTGCCATCCACGTGGCAACAATTTTGTGATCGTGTCCAAGTCCTGTAGGATTTCATCCTATACAATCCTACAGGACTTTGGCCAAGATCACAAAATTGTAGCTATATGGATGTCACTGAATTTTGACTGTGAACACATAAAAAGGGTGTGGGACTTTGTATTCTTCTCTCTCTCTCTCTCTCTCTCTCTCTCTCTCTCTCTCTCTCTCTCTCTCTCAACAAATGCTCTTATAACGCCGCCGATTGGATCGATTATTTTAAGCAGACATTACTCAAAAAATTTACGCGAACGTCGCTCTAAGGCAAGACCTATTTTGTTCAGTTTCCCCTCAAAGTGTTGATTCGTGCGCCCGTTTTCTTCGTTTCCCTTGGTATTGTGGTTTCCGAAATTCTTTAAATACCAACATATGTTTATTTATATATAAATAATATGCTCGTATACGTATACGTGGTTCTGTGTATTTTGAGCGAGAGCAAAACAGACATTGCACCATTCCGCGTCTGTTGGAACCGTTCGATTGCAATCTGTTCATATTGTTAAATTGCAATTACTTTAATGGTTAGAAGTGTCTTTGACCTCCTACTTTTTAAACTCTTAAAAAGAATAGATAAAAGTAGTTTTTATATTAAGTGAACTCCTGGATCTTCGTTTAATTTTCCTTCTCTTTTGTTGTGTTTTAATAAAACTTTTTTTTTCTTTGTTCGTTGTAAGAGGTTCTGAGATACAAAGAGAACATGCAGTGTTGTATTTTTTTTTATAATCAGTTTGTTTTTGTACGTGCAGGGAATTTTATTTATTCTTTTTTTTAATATAAAAACTTCCTGTTGCTCTAATTGCTTTTACCAATTGTCTCTTGTGCGAATATTGAAAAGTGTGAGTTGGGAGGCTGGGATTTGGGGGGGGGCCAATAACCTATGGTAGGTTGTTGAGTCATATTTTTGTTATTTATTAATTTTAAGGACGATATACGGCTCAACTTCTTTTCAACACGTTTGTGATTTTTGTATGATACTTTAATATGTTGTCAATTTGTTTGCAACATGTTTGTGATATTTGTATGATAAGTTAACATGTCGTCAACTTGTTTGCAACATTTTCATGTGTTTTCGTATGTTACCAATATGTTGTAAACTTGTTTTCAACATATATGGGATATTTGTATATGTTATCAACATGTCCACTTGTTTTCAACATGTATGTGATATTTGTATAAGTTACCAATATGTTGTCAACATGTTAGTGATAATTTTACAGCAAGTTATCAACATGTTTTAACTTCTGAGCAGCATATCGGTGAACACCAGGGATATTTGTATAAGTTAAGATTTTGTCAACTTGTTTTCAACATGTTAGTGATTATTTTGCAACAAGTGACCAACATCATGTTAGCTTTTGAGCAACATATCGGTTAACACCAGAGATATTTGTATAAGTTATATGTTGTCAACTTTTTTCAACATGTTAGTGATCATTTTACAACAAGTGACCAACATCATGTTAGCTTTTGAGCAACATATCGGTTGCATAACCGGGGATATTTGTGTAAGTTATCAATATGTCGTCAACTTGTTTTCAACATGTATGTGATAATTTGACAAGTTACCAACATGTTGTCGACTTCTGAGGAACATATCGTGAACACCAGGGACTCATGTTGAATTATTTTAATCTAGGTAGCCTGGAGATGTGTGTGTTTGTGTGTATGTTTGTGTATGTGGTTGGGTCTGGATATGACGTAGTAGCAGCAGACATATTCGGGTGAAGGTCACTGTGTCCTGGATGAACAAAATGTACGGATGATCATTCTCTTGTGTAGGACGCCATTCATTCATCGCTCCCCAAGTAATTTAACGTCCTCGTTTGGTCCAACAATAACATCAACAACAACAAAGACGAATAAGTCTCGGAAGCCTCTCTCCCTAGAGCGGAGATCTTCCCATCAGAAGAGAGGAGAGGAATGAATGTGTGTGTGTGTATATTTCTGTTCGGTATATAGCAAACGATATCATGCGCTTGGCAGAGAGAGAGAGAGAGAGAGAGAGAGAGAGAGAGAGAGAGAGAGAGAAATGTTTAGTTCCCTTCGGCGTGTTTTAAAGGGGAGTGATTCTTCCGTCTCTCTCTCTCTCTCTCTCTCTCTCTCTGGGCGAAAGAGAAGAAGAAGGAGGAGGAGGAGGAGGAGGAGGAGGTCGTTAAGGGAGAGAGAGAGAGATAAGTATCTTTCGGATAGAAGGAGAGAGACAGAGACAGACGACAATCAAATGAGCGACGGAAGTCATTGTCGTAGTGAACTGAGACTTTTGTAAAGAGGAGGAGAAAAAAAAAAAAGGAATTTGAAACGTAGAGTGGGTGAGGTGACGTCTCTCTCTCTCTCTCTCTCTCTCTCTGCCTTTTATCATCATCGTCATCATCATCAGTCGTTTGCTTTCTTATCGCCCCACTTTTGCCCTGTTACCGGGCTTCACCAACCAAACCCCCCCCCCCCAAACCCCCCCCCCCCTCTCTCTCTCTCTCTCTCTCTCTCGATTAGCAGTACCATGTCCTCGTGAGTTTTCTCCTCCTCCTCCTCCAACCCTACAACGACCATTGGCACGAGTCCACCAGTTCTCTTAGCTTCAAAAAAGGTCTTCCTCTGTCAGAAGGGGGTGTGGGAGGGCCGACAGGCAAGGTATTTTGGGTGTAGGGGGGAGGGGGGGGACTGAATAAGTGAGAGGAAGGGCTTGGGTAGGGGGCGTGAACTGGGGATGAGTGTGTGTGTGTGTGTGTGTGGATAAGCGTCTTAATTATTGGCCTTTGAGGAACAAGACCCAAAACTAGGTGTTTCCATCAGTGGAGAGAAATGAGAGGATGTTAGAATGAAGGTTAATCTAACCTTCCAGCTCATCCTTCTCCCCATCCTTTGGGAGGCGGGGGTGGGGGGGGGGGGGGGGTGGGGGGGGGGGGGAGAGAGAAAGGGCCTCTGGCCCCTTCTGGCGACTGGATACCTACTGCAGCAGAAGGAATAATGGTCTTAATAGTTGGATTTTTAGGAACAAGACCCATAGGTGTTTCCTTACAAGGAGAGAAATGAGAAGGATGGAAAGATGCTAGGAGTGTTTAGGACGAAGGTATATCTCCCCCAGATCATCCCCTTCCCCCCTTCACTCCTCTTTGAGAGGGGGGAGGGGCGACGCCTTCTGCAGCGGAAGTCTTATATAATGTCTTTGAGGAACAAGACCTATTGGAAGGTGTTATCTTAAATGGAGAGAAGCTAGGAGTGTTTAGGGTGAAGTAAGGTCTCCTCCAGATCATCCCCCTACCCATTTTTATAGGGGGTGGGGGTGGAGGGTGGAGTTAGAAAGGGTGTGAAGAGAAATCGGAAGTATATAGTACCTCGAGCGCTTGAGATCAAGGTGTAGTATATCTCCCCCCAATCATCATTCCTCTTTTCCCTCTTTTTGGGGGGCTAGGGAGAAGGGGGAGGGGGGTTCTCTGCAGCAACACCACCACCACCAGCAGGAGGAGGAGGAGGAGGCCGGGAGTGAGTGGAATTGTTGGGGCGTTTCCAAAAACCTGTCTTGTGCATCGGCCGACCGGAAGATAAAGAATTTTTTGGGGGGAGGGAGGATTATTCGGGCCTGGAAATCCTGTGTGACAGGCTGTCATATGCAGTAAGGGAAAACTGTATGAAGGGTGTGCAAATAGTTGTACTCTCTCTCTCTCTCTCTCTCTCTCTCTCTCTCTCCATCAGAGGCCTATAGCTTTTCATCATTTTGAATCATGTTGTGTTTAGACCTGTGTAAATATTTACCCTCCTTCTGGTTGTAGTTTCTGCTTGAAATGTTTCTATTTCCTTGCTCTCTCTCTCTCTCTCTCTCTCTCTCTCTCTCTCTCTCTCTCTCTCTCATATCCCCAAGGGCGAGGCTTAGCTGGTTGAAACTGAGAGCAAATATTTGGATCCTTGGAGAAGCCAGATTACGAGCATCGGGATAGAAGGGAAATGATGTTATGGGGGAGGTCCTGAGTCTCTCTCTCTCTCTCTCTCTCTCTCTCTCTCTCTCTCTCTCTCTCTCTCTCTCTCCTTCCTTCCTCCAGGGCAAAGAGGTTTTAATAGATACAAAGGGGGAGTTGGCAAGATGCCAAGATGCTGAAATAAAAATGGTGAAGTTGTTTGGGGGGTCTTTTTGACCTGGAACTGCATTTAGCAAAGGAGAGAGAGAGAGAGAGAGAGAGAGAGAGAGAGAGAGAGAGAGAGAGAGAGAGAGAGAGAAAGATAATTTATTATGAGAAATCATTTATTATGATTTTGATGATGATGGCTTGTAAGGAGATGGTGCAGCGACTAAGAAAAGGAGCTGAAAAAACTGAGTAAAGAGAGAGAGAGAGAGAGAGAGAGAGAGAGAGAGAGAGAGAGAGAGAGAGAGAGAGAGAGAGGGCAATTATAAGGAAACTGGCGCATTGTGAGAAAAAGAGAAATCGATGATAATGATGATGGCTTGTGAGGAGTTGATGCAGTGGCTGGGGAAAGAATCTGAAAAAAACTGAGCGAGAGAGAGAGAGAGAGGAGAGAGAGAGAGAGAGAGAGAGAGAGAGAGACAAAGGGTAATTTCCTGTCAGATACCGTCAGTAACCTTAACAGATAAGGAGACTTGTGACTACTAAATGGGTTTTAGATAAGTAGGATTTTATTGAAAGCTTAATCTCTTATCATGGTATTGTCTAGTATCGGGGATAAATGGTATGGTGAGGTTACTGTCCTGGGACTCTCTCTCTCTCTCTCTCTCTCTCTCTCTCTCTCTCTCTCTCTCTCTCTATATATATATATATATATATATATATATATATATATATATATATATATATATATACTATATATATATATATATATATATATATATATATATATATATATATATATCTATATATATATATAACACACATACATACATATATACACACACACACACATATATTTGCAGTCAAATTTCTATAGATCACAAAACAGTGAAGTTATAAGTGAGTCTCTATCTCTCTCTCTCTCTCTCTCTCTCTCTCTCTCTCTCCTCTCTCATACACACGAAGTATGTATTTTTGTTTATTAGGTCCAAAGTTATTTAATTTCGGTGCGATACACGAGCCGGCAAGGCCAACTTAGCCGGCAGGTGGCATTAGCTCTCTCTCTCTCTCTCTCTCTCTCTCTCTCTCTCTCTCTCTCTCTCTCTCTCTCTCTCTCTCTCCTTCCTCTGACGGTGGGCCTAACCACATCTTTGTTTATATTCCTTACAAATGTAGTGTAAGTCTGCCAGGTATACACAGTTTCTCTCTCTCTCTCTCTCTCTCTCTCTCTCTCTCTCTCTCTCTCTCTCTCTCTCATGGTCCTCCCCAATTCCGTAGTAAGGTCACAGGGGTCACAGACATCTTCAGCCGGAGTAGTGCCAGTATCGCGCATGCGCACACACACACGTTCGCGTGCGCTCCCACATACTCGTTGAACGCCATAACTTTTTTTTTTTCATACATTCGATGAGACTTAAAAATAAATCGAGAAACTCTTCAAGCCCAAGTGGTTCCTTTTGGCGTTATTATTTTCTTTGTCTCTCTCTCTCTCCTTTCTCTCATCTCTCACGTATTACTCATCTCACGAAATTCAGGGCTGATTCGTGAAGTTTGACTTCCACTTCTGGAATTAACCTAAGGACCTTGAGTGTTTTTCCACACCCTGAATTAACCGTAGGGTAATCGTTGATGTATATTTTTAATATACTTGAATTTACATTTTCCACACCCTGAATTAACCGTAGGGTAATCGTTGATATATATTTTAATATACTTGTATTTACATTTTCATACTTCCCCCTGGTAGTATTGACGCCGGATGGCTCAAAATCAATCAATCAATCACTTCCCTTTCGACCGACTCATTGCTGCTAAAAATATTCTGAGCCCCGTTAGTACGTTAGTAAGTCTAGTAAATGCTTTAAATAACTGATTTAACGTTTTAAATAGCTGATTTATTTATTTCTTTAAATAGTTTATCTAGTTTTTTAAATAGCTGATTTATTTCTTTCTTTAAATGGCCGATTTAATGCTATAAATAGCTAGGTCTAGTTTAAGTGCTTTAAATAGCTGGTTTAGTGCTTTAAGTGGCTGATTTAATGCTTTAAATATCTGATTTAATGTTTTAAATAACTGATTTAAGGCTTTAAATGGCTGATTTATTGCTTTAACTAGCTGAATTAAGGCTTTAAATGGCTGATTTAAGGCTTTAAATGGCTGATTTAATGCTGTAAATGGCTGGTTTAGTGCTTTAAATAGCTGATTTGCTGCTTTAAATAGCTGATTTAATGCTTTAAACAGATGATTCAGTGCTTGAAATAGCTGAATTAGCGCTTTAAATAGCTGATTTAATGCTTTAAACTGCTGATTAAGGGCTTCTAACAGCTGATTTAATGCTTTAAATGTCTGATTTACTGATTTAAATAGCTGATTTAATGATTTAAATAGCTGATTTAATGCTTTAAATAGCCGGTTTAATGCTTTAAATAGCTGATTTAATGCTTTAAATAGCTGATTTAATGCTTTAAACCGCTGATTTAATGCTTTAACCAGCTGATTTAGTGCTTTGAATAGCTGATTTAATGCTTTAAACAGCTGATTTAGCGCTTTGAATAGCTGATTTAATGCTTTAAACAGCTGATTTAGTGCTTTGAATAGCTGTTTTAATGCTTCAAACAGCTGATTTAAAGCTTTAAATGTCTGATTTTAGGTTTTAAACAGCTGATTAAGTATTTTAAATAGCTGATTTAAGGCTTTAAACAGCATATTTAAAGCTTGAAATAGCAAATTTAATGCATTAAGTAGCTGATAGTATCATCGTTTCCGACTTTACCATAATAATTCATCGCTTATTATCTCTCTTGAGATCTAGATTTAACCTCGACCTTGTGTGTGACGCAAACCCACCTATAATTTTCGTGTTTGTGGTTCCTCTCTGCTATTTCTTTGCTATTAGATTCATATGTATGCTATTTACTTTCTGTTCCTTTGCTATTTTCTTTATTTCTTTTTGATTGCTTCGCTATTTGATTTATATCTTTACTATTTGATTTACAACCTTCAGTCTCTCGAGCTGACGTTTGACACAATACCACTGCTGTCTTTTATAGTTTATGAACAAACTTTTTGTTTTGCCAAGTTGGGTGACTGTCTCTCGATGGCTCTGAGGATAAAGGCGTTATCGTCATGATATACGAGGTGTTTTGGGGCCTCAGTGTCATCTGCTTGTAGTGTGTAGGCTTTGTCACTTTTGTTTGTTTTTTTATTTTTCAAGTTTATTGGGTTCTAGGGACTTTGCGTATAAAGATTGGAAGTTTGTTCGTGGTCACGTCTGTTGGTTGCACTTGATCTGATCAGTGCTGTTAAACAATATAGATTCGTTTGTTTGTATATATACTTTTCTATTTTAAGAGCCCTTTTAGTAAACTACGGGTTTAGGGGTCTGTCTGTTGACGGACAGAATGAGACTCACTACATTAATTCTGAGTTAACAGAATAAGAAAGTGAAGTATTACATCATAAACGAAACGGATAATGTCAGTTTATCTCGAGGGCACTTGAGACTTGCCAAAAAATCTTGGTATAGTAACAGTTGCCTGGGAGGACGTGAAGAAAAATGCCCACCTGCGTGTGGCATTCCTCCGGCTTACTACGATGTTACTGAGGTATTATTTATTTATATATTTACAGTTTTTTGTTATTGTTTATAGGGATTTTATTTAGAGTTTTATATTTAGTTTTTTTATAATTCAGTTTTTATTTAGAGGTGTTGTTTATTTAGTTTACACACACACACACATACACACACACACACACACACACATATATATATATATATATATATATATATAATATATATATATATATATATATATATATTTAGGTTTTTAGGTTCCTTTGGCAAACTGCCATGTTACTGAGTTTTTATTGTATTTTTATTTTAGATTGTTTTATTTACAGGGTTTTTTTTATTGAGAGAAATTTATTTAGAGTTTTTTCATTCAGTTTTTAGATATATTTTTATATAGGGGTTATTTAGAGTTTTCTTTCTAGATAGCGTTTTTCGTTTATCTTTTTATTTAAGGTTTTTTATTTAGAGGTTTTTATTAAACTTCTTTTTATGAGATTGGTTTTTATTTATTTGATGTCAGCAATGGCACTTTGGTCACGAGGTCAGCCATTGTATTGGTGTCAGTAATTGCATTGATGTCGATAATTGTCCTGATGTCAGCATTTGTATATATTTGATAGCAGCAATTACATTTATGTCACCAATTGCATTACTGTCAAAGATTTCTTTGATGTCAGCAATTTTGATGTCAGCAGTTGCACTGATACCAGTAACTGCATCGGTGTCAGCAATTGCACTGACTTCACTAGTTGCACAGATGTCAGCAACTGACGGCAATAATTGCACTGATGTCAGCAATACGTGACTTCAGAATTCAACTTATGAGGAGCATTTTTAGTTTTATTGCTTCCCCTTTACATTCCCCTCCCGTTCCTTCTCCCTTCTCTTTCTCTCTCTAAAACTCTCGTCATCTCTCTCGTCTCTCTCTCTCTCTCTCTCTCTCTCTCTCTCTCTCTCTCTCTCTCTCTCTCTCTGTGATGAATTGGCACTTAGTGCCAAGAGCACTTATATATATATTCTTGATAGTGGATAATTTCCATTGGATTTGAATACTAATGGTGATGAAGGTAATGAGAGGTGAACGTTTGAGAGAGAGAGAGAGAGAGAGAGAGAGAGAGAGAGAGAGAGAGAGAGAGGGGGGGGGGGGGAGAATGCGACTGTGGCGTTAAAGGAGGAGGAGGAGGTGGAGGTGGTCGATGTTGTAGGGGGAGGTAGAGGAATAGGAAGAGAGATATAGTGGGAGGGGTGGGAAGGTAAGAGAAGAGAGGCGGGGGGAGGGGGGGGGGCGGTAGCAGCAGCAGCAGCACCAGCGGCAGCACCAGCATTGGGATTGATCCCTGGCACTGCGGCACTCTCTCTCTCTCTCTCTCTCTCTCGGTCTTCTCTCTCTCTCTCTCCCCTCTCTCTCTCTCCCTAGTCCCTTCCCCCACTCCCATTTCCCCTCATTTCCAGCTACCCGAAACTAGCTCTGTTCGGCCCTCCTCACTCTCCCCAGCCCTCACTACCTCTCTCTCTCGCTCCCCCCCCCCCCAGCCCCTCTCTCTCTCTCTCTCTCTCTCTCTCTCTCCCCTCCCTCTTACCCTACCTCCCTTCTCCCCCCCCCCTCCTCTCCTCCCCTCCATCCTTTCTCCCCCTCTTCCCCCCCTTCCCTCTCCTTTCTCCTCTCTCTCGTTACTTCCTTCCTTTCCACTTACCTCAGAAAGTTGAGGAGACCTCGCGAAAAATATTCAAGAGGTTTTATATATTCTCGTCCATTTTTTTTACGTCAAGTTTTTCTCTTTTTTTTTCTTTTTTTTAATTGATGAATTATACTTGAACTGTTTTTCTTTGTCTTCATTTTACTTTTTTGTTCTACGTCAATTTTTTTTTTTTTTTTTTTTTTTTTTACATTTGTTTACGTTGATGAATTATTCTTGAATTGTTTTTTCTGCTGATTTTTTATTTTGTTTTACGTCAATTCTTGATTTCCCTTTTACTTTTTTATGTTCAAGAATTATCCATTATTTTTTTTATGTCAAATTATCCTTTTTGTTTTCTATTTTACGTTAATGAATTATCCATGAATTATTTTTAATTTTGAATTTCTTGTAATATTTTTTGTATTACGCCAATTATTCTTTTTTTTATCCTTGGATTTTTTTTGTAATATTTCTGTACATCAAATTATTTTTTTTCCTTTTTTGTAAGTTAATTAATCATCCTCCAATCCTTTTTTTATTCCCATCAATGACAAGAATCATGTTTTATTATTATTATTATTATTATTATTATTATTATTATTATTATTATTATTATTATTATTATTATTATTATTATTATTATTTTATCCTTATCGTTGCATCGCTGTTTTATTATGACAAGAATCCAACGCTCTTTTTTTTCCTTGGTTACGTAACCCCTTTGCCCTTTGTTTTTTTTATATATTTTTTTTCCTCAAAACACGAAATGGAGCTGCGGACCGCAATAGGTCCGCAGAGGGTTTGTATGACATAATCGAGTAAGAAATATCAAAGAGATTATATTTATATTCTATCTTTGTATTTTGCTTCATGAACAATGGTTAATAACTAGAAAAAGTAAATTTTTTATTATTGGTTCAGTAACTAAAATATTAAATTTTTATTTCGTCATAAACATGTTTGATAAGTAAAAGACTGTTGTTAATTTACTTCATAAACAGTGGTTAATAACTGAAAGATTTTATTTATATTTTTATAAGAAATAGTTAATAACTAACAGATTACATTTGTACTTTATTTCATAAACAGTGGTTTTTGAGTTACTTACATTACATTTATATTTAATTTCATATAGAGTTTAAAAACTAAAGAAATAATTTTTTTATTTTATAAACCGTAGTTGATTACTAAAAAATTATTTTGATATTTTAGCTCGTAAACAGTGATTTAATAACTAGACGATTACATTTTTGTTGTAGTTCGTAAACAGTGGTTTAATAACCGGAAAATTACATTTTTTTTTAGTTCGTAAACAGTGGTTTAATAACCAGACGATTACATCTTTGTTTTAGTTCGTAAGCAGTGGTTTAATAACTAGATGACATTTGTATATAAGTTCATAAACAGCGGTTTATAACTGAAGGATTACGTTTAACTTTATAAACCGTGCTTATATTCAACTATTTTAGTTCACGATATTTGTTATTATTTCCACCTATTTTAGTCAGTTATATATATTATTATTTCCTCCCTTTTTGACACATTGCGGAATTTCATTTATCAACTGCTCCCAAGGTCGTTGCAACGCTTATCAACAATCATTTCATCGACAATTATCCTCTTGTCTTGCTGTCGACTCGAGGGAATTGTGTTGGCACTCAAAGCTCGTCCTTAGGAACGCCTTTATTTAATCCAACTCGACGACAGCAAAAGGACACACACACACACACACAACGACACACACACACACACACACACACACACACACACACAGAGAAGAGAGAGAGAGAGAATTCCATTCATTTTCTTGCGTGAAATCTCAGGAATCTTGACTTTGAAATAGCGAGGGTCGATACTCCCTTTGTGGACTAGTTTGTTCTCTCTCTCTCTCTCTCTCTCTCTCTCTCTCTCTCTCTCTCTCTCTGCCTGTCCATTCACTGACGTTGGAGGTCTTTGTATACTTTGCTGAATCAAAAGCCTGTTTAATTTGCACGAATGTCCCATTTTTGGTCGCGAAATGCTCTGCTCTCTTGTTTATGGCTGATGGTAAGGCTCTCTCTCTCTCTCTCTCTCTCTCTCTCTCCCTCGTCTCCTCTCCCCTCTCTCGCCTCTCTATCTGGCCATTCATTCATGTGGGAGGTTCAAGTAGTGTGATTTACACGATGTAAAGTTTTTTTTTAAGGAAATGTCCTCCTTGTTAGTTTAGGAATGGTAGAGACTTGGCTCTCTCTCTTCTCCTTCCCCTTCCCCTTTGTCCTCTCTCTCTCTCCATTCATTGAGTTGGCTATGTACTTGCTGCAATCATTAACGCAGTTTAATTTACACAGAAATTTCCTTTAAGTTTTGTTCACGAAACATTCTTTTTTGTTTATAGATGGAAAATAATTTGCAAGTTCTTTCCAGAATACCAAATATTCTCTCTCTCTCTCTCTCTCTCTCTCTCTCTCTCTCTCTCTCTCTCTCTCTGTCCATTCACTGAGTTGGCTGGTTGTTGTACCTGCTTGAATCAAAACATGGGCTAATTTACACGAAAAATGTAACGCTTTTGTTAAAATATTTTCATTTCCTGCTTTTGAAATATGATAAATTGTCTGCTTATTTTAGACTTGAAGAGTCTACACTTGAAGAGGGAGCATATAACTCTTTTAGACATCATTTTCAAATTATAAATGCAGGTTTTGTACTTGAGAGCCCGAAGGGAGATGTGATTACACAAATAGATCTTCTGTGAGCGTCTGTGTGTTTGTATTCGTTTGTTCATATGTGGTCATGTTTGTTCATATGTGGTCATATTATGAATTAATTTACGAGTTATGTAAGTGTTCATCATAATGTTATTTGAAAGCAATTTTTTCTGTTTAAAATGCTAATTGCTTTAATATTTTAAATCATTAGGGGGACACTGAATAAACAGTAAAACCTGCTCCTAGAGATAAGTGAGCACATGATGTCTCTTCGGATGGACTAACAAGTCTTTGAGACATCCTAATCCTTGTAACTCCTTGTAAAATTCGTGATGCTAAACAATTCAGTAGAATCACAAAGTAATTTTCCCGTGCAAACAAATAGAGAATAAACATTAGCCAGCACTAGAAGTGTGTGAACAAGAGAAAACAATAATTGCTCTAATATTCCTGGCCCCAAATTTTTTAGTAGCATCGTACGAACAAGGTCACTTTTCCATGCAAACAATTGAAACAAACAATTACCAC
>NC_061089.1:69405495-69422995 GCF_015104395.2 Macrobrachium nipponense
TTAAAAAGATGCCAGTCATTTTAATTGTAAATTATGGCAATTTTTTTTAACTGTTGATAATGACAATTTCTTTCAAATTTTAATTCAAAGGTTTTAACATAGAAAAATGGCATTTATTTTATTATTTTAATAACTGTGAATACAATATTTTGATGATGTTTGCCTCGTAAACACTTAAATCAATCACATTGACCAAGGAACGCAGATCTTAGATTAATTATCAACATTTTTCTGTCCGCAATTTCTCTGTCCGCCCTCAGATCTTAAAGACTACTGAGGCTAGAGGGCTGCAAATTGGTATGTTGAACATCCACCCTCCAATCATCAAACATATCAAATTCCAGCCCTCTAGCTTCTTTAGTCTTTATTTCATTCAAGGTTAAAATTAACCATAATCATACGTCTGGCAACGGGCTGCTGCTTATACAGCATTACACAGAGACCACAGAAAGACAGATCTGTTTTCGGTGGCCTTGATGATGCGATGTATAGAAAACTCGATTGCGCCGAGGAAGGCGCATATTTTTTTCTTGCTTACACTTACAAGAGAAATTAATTCCTCAGTTTGAATCCGATGACGTAAACGTTTTCAACTCCACCAATCTCTGGAGAGCTGAACTTGACGTTAATGATTAGAAAAAATGGAGGAAGGTCGAGAGAGAGAGAGAGAGAGAGAGAGAGAGAGAGAGAGAGAGAGAGAGAGAATATTTACACTTATCTCGATAAGGTTTTGCCTCGAAGTTATAAAGATAACATCAAGTTATTAAGCGCACTAATATGCACTTATTATTATTATATTATTATTATTATTATTATTATTATTATTATTATTATTATATAAAAGAAGATGGATCCATGAGCTAATATTATTAGTAATAGTAGGTGAATTTTTTTTATAGTATACTATAATTATGGTAGTAGTAATAATATTAATAGTAGGTGATTAGTTATTAGTATTTGAGAGGCTGACCACGAGAAGTTTGCATCTGTGTATGTATATATATAAAGTGAACAGGACTCCCAACTTCCATCGTTAATATAGCGCTCTCAACAACACCCACCACTATACTCCTCCCCCCTCCCCTAACCCAAACCCCCTCCCTACCCATTAACCCAGGCACCTATGCTATTAAACTCCCGATAATTAAATTTCAACACATGCGGTAATTGCCATGTAGGAACCAGAAACGCCTCTCTTCCCCCCCCCCCTTCCCCTCCCTACTCCCCCTCTCTACCCTCCCCCTACTTTTAACCCCTCCTCCTTCCCCCCCCCTCCCCCTCCCGTCATTTTCCCAATCTACTTTTCGCTTTGTGACCCCCTAGCTCCCCCGCCCTTTACTCGAGATATTAACTCTTTATGAGAACCTCTCTCTCTCTCTCTCTCTCTCTCTCTCGTTCGTGATTAATGATCCTGGTGTGATTTCCATCTGGGTCAATTATATATTGGACGTAACGCGTTTTTTAATCATTTTTTTTTTCATATCCCGTTCTTGCGACAGTTTTGTTGGGTTATGCGCTGAGGCTGTTCATGAACGTAGCTATTTGTTTATAACCGTGTGATATATCTCTTGCCAGTTGCGAAGGATATTGAACGCGGCCAATTTATCTCTTGGTATACACTTAACTCCAATTGCGGCTGTAGGCGTGATTTGTAGAGGAGTTAGAAAAGGGAAAGGAAGAGAAAGTTGGCAGTGAAAGCAATGCCTTTGTGTCCTTTCTCTTGTCAGTTGTGTATCTTCAGAAGTAGGCTTTTCTGTCTCTTTGTATACAGATAACCGAATATGCCTCTTGTTGAAGAGCTACGTACGAGTTAAAAAAAAAAAAAAAGGGGGAAAGGAAGAGAAAGTTGGCAGTGAAAGCAATGCCTGTGTGTCCTTTCTCTTGCCAATTGTCTATCCTCAGAGGTAGGCCTTTCTGTCTCTTTGTATACAGAAAACGGAATATGTCTCTTGTTGAAGAGTTGCGTAAGAGAGAGAGAGAGAGAGAGAGAGAGAGAGAGAGAGAGAGAGAGAGAGAGAGTAGTGAGGTGCGAAAGCTCTTTGATTTTCATTTGAACAGTTTCGGACTCTTGAATATCTGTTCGAAGTCGAAAATAGAAAGTTGAAGATGTTTGAATTTCCAATTCCTTTTGATGTGGATTTCAGATGCGGGGTTTATTTCGTATTCCAGCGTCACTTATTGTAGTGGGGACGATCTTCCTATCCCATACTGTTCTTCCTCGCAATATTGCCCTAATCCCACTTTACCCCCCCCCCCCCCCCCCCCCCCCCCAAATACCCATCAGCCCTTACTGGGCCCACCCAAATTGCCATTGGTATCCAGGGAAGATCACATTCTGGATATCCTTTGGGGGAAAGGAAATTGAGGCCATATTGAACTACGTGGATTGTCTTAACTGTAATTTTTTTTGTTTTGTGTGGTTTTAGGCAATTTCTTTGATTTTTGTTTTTTTAGACTTTCTTTTTTTTTTTAGGCTATTTCTTTGTTTACTTTTTGAGTGGGGGCGGGGCAGCTGCTTCTTTTTGGAGGCAATTATTTTAGAGGGTCTGTTTTTTTAGTTTATTTATTTATTTATTTATTTATTTATTTATTTTTGTTTTTTCTGAGAGGGTCTGTTTTTTTGAGAGTTTATTTATTTATTTATTTAACTATTTTATTTATTTATTTATTTTGTGAGAGGGGTTACTATTTTAGGGGAAATTTTTTAGTGTGGGACTGCTTTTCTTTTGGGAAGTGCTATTTTAGTGGCCCTGGGGGGTGGGGGTTATTTTTCGGTGGCGTTCGGCTATTTGTATTGGTATTCTTTGTTGAGGGGTATTTTTGGGACTTTTTTAAGGGGGGATGGGAGAGGGGAGGGGAAGACCTTTTGGGGAGAGAGAGTGGCTGTTTTCAAAACTGTTTTTGGAGACCTTTTTTACTTTTCTTTTTTTTTTTTGTGGTGGGGGGATTTTTTGGGAAGGGCTATTTCTTGGCAAGGGGCTTTTTTTTTTTCTTCCTTCCTTCCTTGGTGGGGGGGTTGGGGTGTCTAAGTCACCTGATCAATTCAGGTCTTCAAATAAATCTATTCCTTTGAACTGTAAAACGAGGTCGAGAGAGAGAGGGAACCCTTAACTATTGGAGGATTAAAAGGTAAAACTCTCGCCCCCCCCCCCCCCCCACTGTGTTTACGTAGGGGAATGGCTTTCGGAGAGAGAGAGAGAGAGAGAGAGAGAGAGAGAGAGAGAGAGAGAGAGAGAGAGAGAATATCAATATGAGGCAAGGAGACTTGGTTGATCTGATCGGTTGGTGGTCAAGAGACACATTCTCTCTCTCTCTCTCTCTCTTCTCTCTCTCTCTCTCTCTCTCTCTCTCTCTCTCCTCTCTCTCCATTTGACCCCATCAATCAATGACCCAATAGGTCCTCAGAGGAGAATTTTGGCATAGCAACACAGAGAGAGAGAGAGAGAGAGAGAGAGAGAGGTCGAAGAAATGAGTTTAGTTCTGCTCATTTGCAAGATCTCTCTCTCTCTCTCTCTCTCTCTCTCTCTCTCTCTCTCCCCTCCTTTGGCTTTGTTTTAAACTTTGATTATAGGGAAAGTTACGGAGGATGGGACAAGTTAGTTGTTGAATTCGTTGTCGTCGCGCTGAGAGAGAGAGAGAGAGAGAGAGAGAGAGAGAGAGAGAGAGAGAGAGAGAGAGAGACTTCAGTTTGTAAACTTTACAGTCTTTGCAGTAATGGCCTTAGAGAGAGAGAGAGAGAGAGAGTCTGTATATGTGTAGGTGTTTCAAACCTTTATCCTTTTATGATGTTTGCGAGTAATGCAATGATTAAGGGGGGGGGGGGGGGGGGGGGGGGGGGGGGGTGGGGGGGGGGGGGGGGAATGGTCGCTATATCCGGCGTGTAATAAAAGTTGGAATGTGACCCGTAAATGACTCCACGTGGAGAGGGTGAATATAGTCCCTTCTTGCCCCGAACTTTGATGCGTGTCGTAAAACCGCTTATTTCGGGAAAGGAGTTTTATGTAAATCTTCGAGAGATGTCTCGAGGAGTCTCCCCCTCCCCCCCTTCCCCCCCCCTCCCCCCCCCCACCCCTCCCCCCCCCCCCCCCCCCCCCCCTCCCCCCCCCCCCCCCCCCCCCACCCCGGGATTTACTGAAGTTAATTCCTTTGAATGTGGTCATTGAAATTGTCCGGGATTACTGGCATAAGTCTTCTGTATGGTGGTCCTTAAGATTCTCTGTGAGTATTGACGTAAATCCTCCAGAGGTAATCTTCAAATCCTTAGTGATTATAGACGTAAATCCCCCAAAATGGTGCTCTTGAAATCCTCAGGGATTATTGACGTAAATCCTCTAGAGGTAATCCTCAAATCCTTGTAGATTATTGACGTAAATCCTGCAGAGGTAATCTTCAAATCATTGGTGATTAATGACGTAAATCCCCAAATGGTGCTCTTGAAATCCCCAGGGATAATTGACGTAAATCCTTTTGAGGTAGTCTCCAAATCCTTGGTTATTATTGACGTAAATCCTCCAGAGGTAATCTCCAAATCCTTGGTTATAATTGACGTAAATCCTCTAGATAATTCCAAATCCTTGGTTACGTTCCTCGAAATGAATCCTCCAAATCCTTGGTTATAATTGTATTCTAGAGGTAATCTCCAAATCCTTGGTTATTATTGACGTGAATCCTCTAGATGTAATCTCCAAATCCTTGGTTATAATTGACGTAAATCCTCTAGAGGTAATCTCCAAATCCTTGGTTATTATTGACGTAAATCCTCCAGAGGTAATCTCCAAATCCTTGGTTATTATTGACGTAAATCCTCTAGAGGTAATCTTTAAATCCTTGGTTATTATTGACGTAAATCCTCTAGAGGTAATCTCCAAATCCTTGGGGATTATCGACGTAAATCCTCTAGAGGTAATCTCCAAATCCTTGGTTATAATTGACGTAAATCCTCTAGAGGTAATCTCCAAATCCTTGGTTATTATTGACGTAAATCCTCTAGAGGTAATCTCCAAATCCTTGGTTATTATTGACGGTAAATCCTCTAGCGTAACTCCAAATCCTTGTTAAATTATTGGAAGTAATTCCTCTAGAGGTAATCTTTAAATCCTTGGTTATTATTGACGTAAATCCTCTGGAGGTAATCTCCAAATCCTTGGTTTTTACTGACGTAAATCCTCTAGAGGCAATCTTTAAATCCTTGGTTATTATTGACATAAATCCTCTAGAGGTAATAAAATTCATGGTTATTATGGACGTAAATCCTATTGAGGTAATCTCCAAATCCTTGGTTATTGTTGACGTAAATCCTGTAGAGGTAATCTTCAAATACTTGGTGATTATAGACGTAAATCCCCCCAAAAGGTGCTCTTGAAATCTTCAGGGATTATTGACGTAAATCTTCCCTAGGTAATCTCCAGATCCTTGGTGGTTATTGACGTAAATCCTCTAGAGGTAATCTTCAAATCCTTGGTGATTATTGACGTAAATCCCCTAGAGGTAATCTTCAAATCCTTGTTGATTATTGATGTAAATCCTCTAGGGTTAATCTTCAAATCCTTGGTGATTATTGACGTAAATCCTCTAGATGTAATCTTCAAATCTTTCATGACTATTGACGTAAATCCACTAAACGTAATCTTCAAATCCTTGGTGATTATTGACGTAAATCCTTACAATTCTCATGGATTGGCATAAATCCCCCCAAATTGTGTTCTCGAAATCCTCAGGGATTATTGACCTAAATAAATCCTCTTTCTGTTGGTAATTGACATCCTTGGGGATTATTGACGTAAATCCTTTAAATGGCGATCTATAAATCCTTGTTAATTAGTGGTTATTAACACAAATCTAATTGATATATGTATATATATAATATGTATATATATATATATATATATATATATATATATATATATATATATATATATAATACATACATATTCACTGAACAATATATACATTTTATATCCCTCAAAAGTATATCCTGAATTTTATACACTAAAGATTATAACTGGCAAGTACTATAATAGGTTATGTAAAGTTAGGTTGTCACATCGCAATATGACAAAATATTATATTAAACTGACGAATTATTCTTTCTATTATCAAATGGCAACCAACAACGAGACGGCACCAGAAATATAACCCTTTTGCGTTCAATGGCAAAAAGGTCATTTTCGCTTTGGGTTGTCATTCTGCGGAGGAGGGAATGGCGATAGTGGTCTCTAGATGGTGTTCCAGATATATATTTTTTGTGACGTGGTGTAAGGGTTGATTGTGTTTCTAGTAAATACGAAAGCGCTTGGATTTCTGCCTATCATGTTCTTGTGGTATTCACTTATGTATATACGTATATCTATATATATATATATATATATCTATATATATATATATATACTATATATAAATAAATTCCCCCTTTGAAAATTTAGGATACGGTTTTGAAGTTAAAGTATCTAATAAAAAGGTGCCCATTGGGAAAACACCTGGTTCTAAAGCTTTAAGGACTCATACCGGGTGTCCATAAAGTTACCTTTCCAGTACCATTAACATGTATTTATTGCTTTTGTAAATGGTACTCGGGGACTTTATGGACATCCTCCTGTATTTCGGTGGGCCAACTTCCACCCAGGTCTAGTTGGTCCACCGAGATATATATATATATTATATAATATATATATATATATATATGTTTATATATATATATATATATATATATGTATATTATATATATATAATTCGAGCAAGAATCCCACGCCACTGCAATAATGCATATTAGTGTTTTTTTTCATTTTAATGTCGCTAATTTATAGACGTGCGATGCACCCAGGATCATCGTATCCTCCCAATTTACATAAATTTCCGCTGCTTGTTATAAGGTGGTTTCATTACAGCCAACCCCCCCCCCCCCTCCCCCCCCCCCTTGAGTCGTTTCGTACCCTGGGAGAGAGAGAGAGAGAGAGAGAAGAGAGAGAGAGCATGTCTATTATGATATCTGTAGTCTTTTAATACAAATTATTGATCATTAAACTCTCTCTCTCTCTCTCTCTCTCTCTCTCTCTCTCTCTCAGTTATGTTTCATACATTACATATCTATTGACGTATTCTGTTTGCGTTGCTTATACTGTAGAAATACCAAGTGTTTCTTGTATATATTATATATACTGTTATATACTGTAAGTATACACTGTGTATAATGTATGCAGAGGAATATCTCATGTATATTGCAAGTCTATAATGTTTACTTAGCATATAGTAAATACTCTACACATGACAGAAAGGAAATATCTTTTATTAAAATTTTTTATCAAGAGTGACATGACTTGGACAATTACTCCAATGCAGAGTAATATTCTTACGTATTCAGTGTGATGTTGATGTATTACAGAATAAAAGTGCTATTGCAGGGGATGGATGGGTTTGGGGGGGGGACTCAGTGGGAATTGGCACTCGTTGCAAAGTGCCCTTTGAACTTATGTCGGTAAGGCACTTGGTAAATTAAAAAAAATTACGTATATTGAAAGAATAAAAAATCGTTTGAGAATTATTATTATTATTTATTATTATTATTATTATTATTATTATTATTATTATTATTATTATTATTATTATTATTATTATTGTATTACAAAAAGCTTTTAAGTTCCTTTAAGAATTATTATTATTATTATTTGTGTACGCTGGAAACAGACCTTCTTTCAAACGTGTTTTATTGAATATAATGACAGAATTTACAGAATTTATCTTGTACAGAAATTTATACAAAATAAATTCTGTAAATTCTGACATTATATTCAATAAAATATTATTATTATTTTATTGATATAATAATGACAGAATTTTATCTTGTACTGAATTTGTTATAACAAAATAATTCTTTGTAAATTCTGACATTATTTATTCAATAAAATATTATTATTATTATTATTCTTATTTTTTTTTTTTTTTGCTTTTTTTTTTTTTTTGCTCTATCACAGCCCTCCCAATTCGTCTGGGTGTATTTATAGTGTGGGGTTCCGGGTTGCATCCTGCCTCCTTAGGAGTCCATCACTTTTCTTACTGTGTGCGCCGTTTCTAGGATCACACTCTTCTACATGAGTCCTGGAGCTACTTCAGCGTCTAGTTTTTCTAGATTCCTTTAAAGGGATCTTGGGATCGTGCCTAGTGTTCCTATGATTATGGGTAAAATTTCCACTGGCATATCCCATATCCTTCTTATTTCTATTTTCAGATCTTGATACTTATCCAATTTTTCCCTCTTTCTTTTCAACTCTGGTATCCCATGGTATTATTATTATTATTATTATTATTATTATTATTATTATTATTATTATTATTATTATTATTATTTATTTAACTTTACCAGCAACATCCAGTCAATGCTAACACGTGCATATTGAATGTATTTATATAATACTGAATAGGGCTAGTTGATTGATTGGATGTTATCTAGCGTTACAGAAACCATTTCATAGGATTACATAGAATACGCCCTACTACTTATGAAACAAAGGGCAGGCGCTGTTTTGATAATAACAATAGGGCCGTCTACGAAATGCTTATAGAGAATTTACCCAAAAGTAGTCGTTTTAGTATTTGAAGCGAGAGAGATAGAAAGGTTGAGGGTAGGGGTTGGGGGGCGTTTGTATAACCGTGGCTTATCTGGTTCATCCCACATCTATTGTCCTCGGATATAATAGCTCTCTCTCTCTCTCTCTCTCTCTCTCTCTCTCTCTCTCTCTCTCTCTCTCTGGTACGACTAGTCGATTTATTCATGTCGTATAATATGCGAAACGAATATAACTGTAGACGGCTAATTTTATATCTGGAATCTCTCTCTCTCTCTCTCTCTCTCTTCTCTCTCTCTCTCTCTCCTCTCTCTCTCTCTCTCTCTCTCTCTCGATATAACTAGCACAGTTAAACGCGCAGTTGTAATATGCAAAATGCATATGGTGGTAAAATGCCTAATTTGTATGCAGAGCGGCCGCCCCCCCCCCCCCTCTCTCTCTCTCTCTCTCTCTCTCTCTCTCTCTCTCTCTCTCTCTCTCTCTCTCTACGTATGTTTATACATTTCATAAATCTTCTGTCTCTCATATGCGCGGGAATATTTATATATTTCATAAATACTCTCTCTCTCTCTCTCTCTCTCTCTCTCTCTCTCTCTCTCTCTCAGTAAACACTATCAATCAAGCTGTACGAAATTGACTGTATAGAATTGTGTCGTAATTCTCATTGTATTCTGTGACTGTGTGCTTGCTTGTATGTATGTGTATGTGTTTGTGCGCGTTTGTGTGTTTTGTACACGTGCAAAGTTACACTATCAATCAAACCATACGAAATTCACTGTATAGAATTGTGTAGGAATTCGCTTTGTGTTCTGTGCGCTTGCTTGCGTGTGTGTGTGTTTGTGCGTGTTTGTGTGTGTTTGTGCACGTGCAGTCCGTTCATTCATTCGCCCTACTTCTTTGTTCAGTCGCCACTGGACGCGGCGAATGGTGTGGGCACGATTGATCGGTTACCATCGATTTTTCCCTCTCGAGAATGAGTGACCTTAATCCTGGCCACGTTGCGTGTTTTGCGTTTGAAGTCATCCACAAGTCATCCACGTGTGGATGAAGATGACCCTCGTTCCCGAGACGCCGGTTTTTTGTGGATGGGTGACGCTTAAACGAGTTATTTTTGTTTTGTATTTTTTTTTTATTCTTTGTCGTTTTTGGGAGCTGAGTTTTCAATGAAGAAAAGTTTGTTGTTTGTTCTATATATCTATATATATATATACTATATATATATATATATATATATATATATATATATGAATATCCTCTCCTCTCTCTCTCTCTCGCTCTCTCTTCTCTCTCTCTCTCTCCTCTCTCTCTCAAATCATGTATTTATACTGTATACATATACATAATGTATATATTTTTGTGTAAAGAGAAAAACCAAAAGTAATTATAATAGTAATAATAATAAAAAAAAATTATTTCCAATATACATTTGGGCATTCTACAAATCAAATAAAAGAGAGAGAGAGAGAGAGATGAGAAGAGAGAGAGAGAGAGAGAGAGGAGAGAGAGAGAGAGAAATGAATCATCTCGCATTACGCCCCATTCTGGTATTTCTTATCATTTGGCAAACCAAAGTAAGAGAGAATTTTATTTATAGTTTATAGCACAAGGTCGGAAGGGCGTGACATTCTACGTGTCGTCTCTCCTGCTTGAGAGAGAGAGAGAGAGAGAGAGAGAGAGAGAGAGAGAGAGAAATTCTCTTTCCACAAAGACCTCATCTCGTCTTCAGAACAGCTTCATTACCCTAATTAGAACCCCGGAGACTACAGGGTCATTTTACCTTCCTCCGGTGTTCCCTGAGAATGACTAACTGTCCCTGGGCCAATCGACCTTTCCCCTCCCCCCCTTCCCATCCCCTCCCCTGTGTATCCTTCCCCTAACGTCCCCCCCTTACTACCCCTGGGGGACACCTTCACCTTCCCCTTACCCATGGGGATCCCTTCCTCTGCCTCAATTCCTAAAAGACACCCCTCCCCTCCCTACCCTCTCCCTACCCCGGGTGACCCCTACCCTCTGGGTACTCCTACCCCTACCCATGGGTACTCCATCCCCCTCCCCTGGGTACTCCTTCCCCTACCCATTGGTACTCCTTCCCCTTCCCCTTCCCCTGGGTACTCCTACCCCTTTCCCCTCTCTTTATATCATCCATATGGTTGGCAATCGACATTTCACCTTTAAATCTGCCGCCACTTAAAATGATTTTCCGTTCGCCCCCCTCCCCCATCCTGCCCCTCCCCCCCTTCCATCATTCCACCCTTTCTCCCTCCCTCCCTTGTTGGAAGATGGAGCAACCAGCTGGTCGCCGGTTCCGGCGCTAACTGGTCCGCTGCTGATAGTCCCGATGGTACTACTGCACTTCGGTGTATGTTCGTGCGTGCGCGCGCGTTAGTGCGTGCGTGCGTTTGCATGTCTTCCCTCCTCCTACCTCCTCCCTTCCCCCTCCCTCCTCCTCCTCCTTCCTCCTTCGGCTTTAAGAACGTTATCAGACACACCACCGTTGTTCTATGTCAAGAGGGTTTATCATTCATATACATGGCCGGTTTGCAACGATAGCGGTGTGGTGTGTCTTTCCCCCTCCCCCTCCCCCCATCTCCCTATTTCTATTTTGGGAGGGGAAGGGGGGAGAGGGGGTTTATGTGCCCCACAACTCTTGTATTTTTGGAGGTCGAGGCGAAAGGGATGTGTGATGTTGATGTTCATTTAAGATATATGTACCCCTTCCCTCCCTCACCCTTTATTTTGGGAGGGGGGCAAGGAAGGGGAAGGGGAAGAGGATGATAACATGTCCTCCCCTACCCCCTTTTAGTGGGGTAGGAGGAAGAAGGGTGGTAGTAGGCTTAATATTGATATACATTTACCTGGCTAAGGTGATTTGGCTCCACTACTACTACTACTACTACTACTACTACTACTACTGGGCTTTTTTTTTTTTTTTTTTTTTTTTTTTTTTTTTTTTTTTTTTTTTTTTTTTTTTTTTTTTTTTTTTTTTTTTTTTTTTTTTTTTTTTTTTTTTTTGATGGGTCCTTGTTGCTGCGCGCATAAGAATTTGGTCGTGGCCTGTACGTGGAAGTGGTTGTTGATTAATTGGACACAGAAGTATAACTTATAATTAGACCTTTCATTTCCGTTTTGTTTATTTGAGTATGCAGCATATATGTTTAATTTCTTGACGTTTCGGTGATCTAAAATGTGTGTGTTTGTGTGTATGTGTTCATTTGTGTTTGTGGACATGATTGTCTCACGTACCGTACATTGTTTCTTTGACACATACTATGATATTTTCCATCAATAGTAATTACTATGATATTTTCCATTAATAGCAAACATCGAATGAAAGTCATATTGACTATTACTCCAAAGGAATTTCCATTTTCCATCTGCTAAGCTAATGACGTTCTTCATTGATAACAAAACACCGAATTGTATATATTTCAGAAATAGACGAATGATAGTCATACTGACTATTTTTCCGTTAATAGTACACGACAGATTTGACACCAGAAATGGCTGGATGATAGTCTGATACTCATATCCTTCAAAGGGGAATTCTCTTTCGATTTCTGCTAAGCTAAAAAATGTTAGATATGAAGAGAATCCATTTCTGAATTTTGCTAAGGTAAAATCTTAAAATTTGATACATTAGGGCAGAGGGCGGGGTTGTGGGAGGTTAATACCCACATGATAAGTAATCAGCGGTCCACCCCCCCCCCCCCCCCCCAGGTCGACTGAATTCCCTTCAAACTGCTTCAGGTCGACTTTATACTTCAAAGAAGTTTCTCGCGAAAGTCGATTGTGTTTTTAATAGGCGTTCCCTTACGTAACTGAATCTCGTGCACATAATGAGAAGTTCTCTTATTCTGCGTCACGTCGTCTTGTGTTGCTGAGAATTTAGTAGAGAATATGTAGTTGTTTAGTCGTGTTCTAGAGGAGAAAGTACGTTTTTGTTTTATTGTTGATTATTAAGATTTATATTAATGTAGCCCTTTGGTTTTGTCGTCCTGAAGCTTCTTGTAAAGCAAATTGATAATATATACGTATATATATATATATATATATATATATATATATATAGTAGTCGTTTTAAAGATTTTTGTAAATAAATTTGATATATATATAATATATATATAAACTATCTATAAGTATATAATAATATTATATATATATATAATATAATATAAATATAAATATATTCTAATATATGTATATTTTTATTAATATATATATATATAAATAAATATAATATAGATATATATATATATTATATATAATAATATAATATATATTAATTTTTATTATGTCTTTTTAAAATAAATACACAAATAAATAAATAAATGAAGTATATATTTCTATCATTGAATATCAATAGAGCTTTTGTCGCAATGAAGCTATTTTTAAATAAATATATATCCTAATTGTATATTTATGAAGTCATTCGACTGTGATGGTCGTAGCTTTGGGTGAGATGAGAGAGAGAGTTAGAGAGAGAGGACAGAGAGAGAGAGAGAGAGAGAGAGAGAGAGAGAGAGAGAAAGGGGTTATGCAGCCTCTATTAAATATATAAAAGGTGTCATTTACACCAATTTACACTCTGACATTTGATTGACATACTTTTGATGTAATCCTGTCAAAAAATGTAAGTAGGTCAGGTCACGCGAGGTGACACACACACACACACATATATATGTATATATAAATATATATAGATATATATATATATATATATATATATATATATATATATATATATATATATAATGTGTGTGTCTATGTACATGATTATAAGCACTTTAGCACCTGATTCATTTATCGCAGATTACCACAGGCGAAAAATAAAGAGATGGGCTGTAGGTCTGACCGGTTTCGACTTTATTTCCAAGCCATTGACGAAGGACTGATAACATTGTATCAGAGGTCACAAATATATATATATATATTTATTTGTAATATATACAATTTACACTGTTATACACTCTTAACATGTGATAGGCATGGTTTTGATGTAATCCTGTCAAAAAATATATAAGAAAGTCAGGTCACGCGAGTCACCGATATAGTAATTGAAGTTTTTTTTTTTTTTTTTTTTTGTCACACGGACGAAATTTCTCATATCCATATAATGGAAGGCTTTTGTGTCTTTTGAGGAAGATTGAAGACAATGGACGGTGAAGGCTGGTAGATATTGGCTCTGTATTGTGAAAGTCTTGTTTTTTTTTCAAGAATGGAGTGTAGTGTCTGCGCTGATGATTAGTGTGGATATATATATATATATATATATATATATATATATATATATATATATATATATATATATATATATATATAAACGAATCACGTGCTAAAGTGATTATAATCATATATATATATATTATATATATATATATATATATATATAAATTAAAATTGATAACAGGTCCTTATTGACAATCAATGGTACCTAGCAGATTTTTATTGAAAATATAGTATACAACTTTTCAAGGACTTTCTGCCCTCATCGACTGGTAGTCCTCATTGGCTACCAGACGATGGGGACAGAAAGTCCTTGAAAGCATGTATATATTTCTTATAGTATACGCCAGGGGTCCCTGACCCACTCTTTACATTATCGAAATTTGTGCCAAGTCTATTGTATGTGTATATTAAGATAAACATACTTATGTATACATCATTACATTTGTGTGTATATTATTATCAACTGTATTCAGTATACATACATATTACTTTCTATATACTTTTGCATATAAATGTTACACTTAAATATTTAGACATACAGGGTGTCCATAAAGTCCCAGTACCATTCTGAGCCATAAATACTTGTAATGGTACTGGGACTTTATGGACGCCCTGTAAATCATTTTTTGTGTAAAGTCGTATTATTATAATTGTGCCAGTGTGCGCATGCGCACGTAAAACTGTTTACACCTCGCAGTTCGTGCTGGTATATACGTATACGTGCACGAACTTACTCTTTTAAAAGTAATGATAATACACCAGTACGTATTCTGACCCCAGAGTGTATAGAAACTCCTATCCCGAGCGAGCGGACACCGTACAGAATATATGTAAGTTAATAAGTTAAATAAATCCTAAAGCACGATTCTGAAATTGGATATACAGTAGCCCAATCACACTTTGGCTGTCTGGATTTCACCTGCTGTGGTCGCCTGCGGTTTGAGGCGCGCGCGGTGTTTGTGTGTATGTGTGTGTGTGAGGATTATAATCGTCAGGGAGACGTCGAGGAAGTGAGTTCGTACATCGTAGCCTGAGCAGAAGTCTTGCTCGGAGGCTGGAAGAAGTGGATTTTTGTGTGCCGATTGTCATCTGTTTTATCTTCCCGTTGTAGGGGCAGGTTGTCCAAAGAGAAAAGGGGACCGGGAAAGTATTCTGGAGTGTGGTGAAAGAAAAGGAATAAGGAAAGTAAGAGACTTGACTCTCCCGAAGAGAAAGTGATTTGAAACTATAGTGAAACTGAAATTGAATAAGAAAGAAGTCATTCTGTGATCTCGTGTTTTTTTGATTGAAAATATCTCTCCCCACTTCCCCCTCACAAAAATTCTCCATTACTCCCCTGAAAAAAAGATGCGACCTGCCTTGACCTCTAGGTCTCTGTAAATCACCTGCTTCTCCCCCTCCCCTCCTCCCCCACACGTTAATTGTTGACCCGTGACCTTTGACCTCATATCTACTACTACTTCGGGATATATTGAAAGGTCCTAATCTCCAAGCTGAAGAAGAATTGTGACCCAATAACAACATCCAGTTGAGACAGACGGAAACTGCCCTATCTGTCTGATTAAGGTCACAGACGGGTCTGTCACGCTTGTAGACAGACGGACGGAGAGACAGCTAGCTAGCTAGCCAGCCAAGGAGCGAGTAGAGAGAAAGAGCGAGAGAGAAAGAGAGAGAGAGCAGCAGATTCGAGCCCACCGTCAGAACCTTTCTTTATCCAGCCGATGTTGGTGAAGGATACCGCGACACTACTCCTGGCGCCCTAACCTAAGAGAGAACGCCCATATCTGCTACTTCCTCTTGGGTTGAAGACCTCTTAGGTACTCCTCCTACTCCTCCTCACTCCACTCCACTCCAGGCATCGATCATGGCCACGGCGTTAATCAACGGGGAAGATGTATCCGAAATGGGGAGGCAATCTTCTTTCAAGGTAAAATTCAGATTCCCTGGAAGTTGGAAAGAACTTTCCAGACCACTGGAAGCTGGAACTTTCCAGAACACTGTTTTTGTTCTCGGTCGGGATTGTTTGTTGCAATAAATATTTTTATATATTTTGTTTTTAAGTACTGCAGTGACACAACACTCATTATTGGGATTGTTTATTGCAATAAATTTTATTGATTAATATTATTATTGTTTTTAAGTACTGCAGTGACATTGGAATTGTTTATTGCGATAAATTTTATTGATATTATTGTTATTAATGTGTTGTAGTGACAGACCACTCTCTCATTATTAGGATAATTTATGATTATTATGATTGATATTATTATTACTAAATTTTTATTCACCAGAAGTGAAATTTGACACCAATCTTTTCTGATTTATTAGGATTATTTACTGTTTTTACTATTATAATAACTATGACTATTATTGTGCATTGCAGTGACAGGCCACTCTTTCTCTTTATTTGGATAATTTGTTGTGATTATTATTATTATTATTATTATTATTATTATTATTATTATTATTATTATTATTATTATTATTATTATTATTATTATACATTTCAGTGACAAACCACTCTTTCTCACTATTAGTATTTATGATCATTTATGAGAAATTTTGAATATTTTTAGTAAAATGTGTCATTTGTTATTTTTAATTTATAGTTTTTTTTTTTTTTTTTTTTTTTTTTTTTTTTTTTTTTTAAGCACTAATTGATCACTGAAACCGAATCTCATTTTCTTGCAATTAGCAGGTTAATTGTCATTATTCAAATTACCATTTTGAATTTATAGATAGCTATTTTTCATTATTTGGAAACAACGAATTTATCAATAAACTGAGATTGATTTAAAATCTATATATATATTTTTTTGTCACTCTTGGGAACCGTTCATAAAACTACACGTCATTTCCTTGCAAGTGACAAGTCACTTTTTATTTTCATTGTATGACACACGACCCCAAGGTCACTGGGGTCATTTGGTTCAGAGAGACATCCTAATTAAGGTCACGTGGTATATGGATCCTTCCTTAGAATATATAGGTTTTTGTTTTCGTATTGGACATTCACACGAGTCAGTTTACATTATTTCACACGCTTTCTCTTATATGTTGTACATATGCACATTGCAATATATATATATATATATATATATATATATATATATATATATATATATATATATATATATGTATGTATAAAAATTGCTTACGTAAATCAGGATTGTACCCCAGTCTTTCAAATGAGAGGCCAAGCCGTTACCAATTGACCCGTTATAAGTGCCCGATATAATATATATATATCCTATATATATATATATATATATATATATATATATATATATATATATATATATATATATTATATAAATTTGGTTAACAGTACATTAACCTATTACCTAAGATTAAAACCCAGCATATACAACCCTTTAACTGTTGTTTTAGGAATGAGCCCCCTGTGGGAAAATCCTCCAAAGCACAATCCCCCTCCCCCTCTAGCTTTCCCCTCCCCATACCAATTAAACTAACATCATCAGTTCTGTGTTGCCTGTCTAACTCCACTTAAAAGAGAACGTGTTGTTGCATTTAAGAGAGAAGCAAAAAATTGCTGTTCGATCAAGCCACTATTTACCAGTTTTATAGTTTCACAACAACAAGAACTTGACAGCAACAGCTTCAGTCAGCACGTTAAGCAGAGACACGAATCCACTCTCCCATCTATTATGTAGTTCGTGTGTGATCTCGCATCATTATTTTTTTGTTATTCATTT
>NC_061089.1:69427995-69432995 GCF_015104395.2 Macrobrachium nipponense
CTAACTTGAAGTTTTTTGAGCAGCGATACGGCTGACTACAATGGCCTACCTAACTTATAGGCAAAGATGCTAAGTGTACTAACTTAATGTAGGGATGTAGTCTAGCCTAATAAATAACTACAGGTTGTCTGTGACGACAGTCTACTCTACCCCTAGATAAGGTTACTTGAAAATTCTACTTGCTACTAACCTAATGCCCTGGTACTAAATCATTAGCCTAACCTACTCAATACAGTTAAATGAAGACGCAATCATTCCAGAGTGTGGTACGCACAGCAGTAGTTCAGCGACGGAACTGTTAAAATACATAATGAGAGGTAATGATGCGTGGGGATGATGAGTGGTTAATTTACCAGGAGGGAAATGCAATGAGGTAATTATATTTAAGTGAGGGTTAGTATTACAATGGCTAGGGGTTAGAGGGTTAGTGCTACTGGCAGAGATCAGGCTGGCTACCTTCTCTGGGTAGGTGCCAGGATCATTCTGCAAATGAATGCGACACTGTACCTCGGGCACAGGTGTCAAGGAGAGCATGTGGCTCTTTTGTGTTAGTTTGTTAATGATTGGTTACGTCCCTTCTTCTTCTTCTTCTTATTCCTCCAGGACCTGGCTATACCAGTCCTAGGAGTAGACGGAGGCAACGACTCTGGGGTAAGGCCAGAAACGCCGGCAGGAGCTGAGGCAGCGGTAGCCTGAAGGATTTCAGGAGAACACCCTACTTCGGTCTCTGCAGCAACCGTCGTAGAGGTGGAACCTACTGCAGGGGAGGCCCTCACTCCGGCTGCTGCGGCAACCGTCGTGAGGGGAAAACTCCAGGCTGACTCCTGGTCGGGCAGTTCCTGGTTTTCCAGAGGAGGTACAAAGGTAAGGTCTGCCGGAGGTTCATCCTCGGGCGACAGTGGTGAGGGTGAAGAAGACGGAACTAGTGATTGGCCATGGGCTGCGGTAAGCTCCATGCCTGTTGGAGGATCTCCTGTAGGAGGATCCTTGGGTAGGTTAGGCGCCGGCACTAGCTCGGGGCCAGGCGCAGAAGTCAAGTTCTGTGGTGGCTCTACGTCCAGGCTGGACGGAGCTTGGCACTGCTCAAGTGCTGCCAAGTGGCACTGGCAGAGAGTGAGGTCGACTGGACCTGTGACGGGTACCGGAGGTGCAATACCTCTCAGCGGGCCCTTGGAAATGGGAGACAGAGGCTCCTGTCTCTTGTTGAAGGCTAGGCCTTGTGGAAAATGGACAGTGTCCGCTGGCTGGTAGTTTGCTAGGGCACCTAGGTCCAATTAGTTAGGGAGTGACCCTATTACGTTACAGGTTTTGCAACGGAACTGCGAAATATGATCAATCTCCCTCCTTGGTAACGGGGGAGACTGTTGGTGGACATACTTCCTAGAGGAAGTAGAATTTCGATGACTCCTTGCCTTGGAGTGATTTGTTGTGGGGTTAGGACCCCTAGGCTTTTTGGAATGCGAGGGAGACTTCATGTCTTGCCCTAGGAGGAGGTCGTAACCTCCTGGAATGTAGCTTGCAACTGCAAGGGTACAAACTTTGGAGAAGTGAGGTCGTACGACTCTCAATTGGACGGTGGGAAGGATCATCTTACTATGATTGATGCCTTCAATCGTGATCAGTTGCCGTCTATCAATGGTAGCCCCTCGGGGGATTTGATCTTCCCGTATCAGGGAGATTTGAGCGCCGGAGTCATCAAAGGCTCTGACATGGCTTGGTGGATAATGACCTTGGATGGGTGCGACGGTTATAGGGCCCTGAGCTGGGGGTCCTAGTAACGAAGGATGGTAACTGCCATAGCGATGGCAGGAATATTGTAATTCGCGCACCCTACGTAGTTGGCAGACATGTGACCCTTGCGGCCACAGTCTCGGCAGAACTGGTTCGAGAACTTCTTCTGTGGCATTGGACGGTAAGGCCGAGATGGCCCCACAGGTTGCGAATCTGTGGAGTCACCAAGGCTGGCAGTGTGCTCTGGCACAGGTGAAGAGTCCTCTCTGACGTGATTTGAGGTGGTGAGGTAGCTTGGCCCTGGAGTGGTGTGGGGGAGGGACATCCCCAGAGGAGGTCCCGTCCCAATAGGAAACCTACTCCATGCCGAATCGTACGTACCACACCTAGGCGGTGAGGTTTGGTGCACCAAGGTAGTGGTGACCTGCAGGACGACTGTGGGAACGGTCTTGGACTGCCCTTCGACCCAAGTCATGGCCCACCTGATGTGCTCGTCAATGTGGCACTGGTGCACTTGGTCCCGGTCTATAAGACAGATCGGAGCCGGTATCTACCGTAACTGGCAGAGTCACAGGTAGGGTAGAGCCCATCCAGGGGTGCCACGTGACTGAAGAGGTCCACACCCGCTCAGGGTGAGACCTGGACTCGGGCATAACGCCGAGGGGGTTGTGGTGGCACTGATCATTGGTGGATGTGCCGGGTCGAAAGGCACTGCTTGGGGCACCCGGGATATCCAGGGGAGTAGTGCCCTGTAGCCCCACAGGCTCTGCAGGGAGTCCCTCTGCTGGGCTGGTCTCGGAAGGCATCTGATTGGTCTTGAGAGGAGGCTGAGGCACCGTTCGGTGGCCTAGGAGGGTTCTGAGTGGGGGTTTGTGGCTCTCAGCGCTCTTGAGGCGGCACTCTGCTGCGAGGTGACCCACTTTCTTGCAAACGTTGCAAGTCCGTGGGTGTCCTTGGTGGGCGTCCTTTGGCCGAGTGGATCCAGAGAGATGACCGGGTGGCACTATGCGTCGGTGGGCGGTGGCTGTGAGAGGGGTTGAAGGTCTCCCAGTCGTCAGCCAGGCGACAAGCTTCCGCAAGTGTCTTGGGTTGCTTGTCGTTAAGGTGCACTGCGAGTGGCCCAGGTACACACTGGTAGAGGTCTTCCAGCATGATCCTGTTAAACAGGTCCTGGAACTCGGTGCACGACATGGCCTCGAGCCAGCGCTTCCCGCGTGGGTTTTTGTAGGATAGGAGTAATCTCCCAGGCCCAACCAACTTCCTTTGCCTGACCTCTGAAACGCTGCCTCCACCTCTCCGGGGTGATTTCATAGGCCTTTGTAATGACCCGGCGAACTTCCACCAGGTCCCCTCGCTGACCCTGATCCAGTGAGCGGAGGGCAGTCATAGCCTTGCCGTCCAGGTGCTTGGCAAGAAGGCGGCCCCTCTCTATCTCAGTGGTAGGGTAGTTTCCGAATAAGGCTTCTACTTCTTCCAGCCATGCCTCGGGCTCATCCTCAGTCCACTTCGGGGATGAGAGCGTTAATGCTCGCAATAGGGTTGGACGAACAACTGTAGGGCATCGGGGCTGGGAAGCTGGCTGCATGGCTAGGGCTTCGGCGTTCACCTGTCGTGCCTTCTCCACTCGAGTCCGAGCTCCTCCTTCTCCTTGAGAGCTAGCTCATGCTTCCTTCTCTTCTTCCCTTGGCCTTCCTCTCTGCTTTCTTTTTCCTTTCCTCTCTGCAATTTTTTTTCCTTTTCCTTCCTCTATGCTTCTCTGGCGGACTCTCTCTTGCAGGAGCAGATCAATCCACCTGCCCCTTCACCCACTGGGTGAGTTCCTGCCCAGTGTAACCGGCGTTCGTGCCCAGAGCCATGAGGGTCTGGAGCCTTTCCAGCTCCATGGATATATGTGGTTGGGCAGCAGAAGCCATTTCCTTAGGCTGCAGTGGAGGCTTGGATGAAAAAAATCTTAAAGGACTGGGTGCTCTGTGGCACTTTGGGGAGTGGCACCTTCTGATGAGGCGGACAACTCAAATGGAGTGTGCGGCGCACGTCACACTAAGGGGCGTTCCGCAGGACGGACACGCAGGTAGAATGGCTACCTGTACGGCCTGTACAGGTGCAATGGCACTTATGAGGAGGCGTTCCTTTGAGCACTGGTATCGTGCTGGTGTGTCCCGGACACTACACGCAGTATACTCAAGTATACCGAAGTGAAATGGCACTCTGTTCGGGGCAGAGTGTAATGGTGGAGGAGAGAAAGTAAAAGGTGGGAGTACTTCAGCGGCCAGTCGGGGAACAGTGTCAAGAATTAGTGGCACTGTAAAATGATAAGACCTGAACGTGCACTGGTGGTGGCCAGTCCTAAACTGGTAACGACTTCCCTGTCTGGAAGTCATGAATTGGCGTGGCACACTGTGCGAATTGTGCTTGCGGTATACGCAAGTCTTTCGTGAATAAAGAAAATTAAAAGACCACTCGGGCAACGACAGGTAATGGAAATTTTAGAAATGCTCAGTCACTCGCTGAAGTACTCGATAAATGAAACAAATAAATGTTTGCAAACTGCAATGGACACATGCGCGTACGTATCACGCTGTGTAAATGAAAGACACGAGAGACTAAAATAAGGTTAATTCGGCATGCTATAATTAATGGTAAGATGTAGTACTCTTGGCTTCGGAATAAATGGATTCTGGTTTTCTCTCTCTCTCTCTCTCTCTCTCTCTCTCGGAGAGGGTGAAAATGATATATGAATGAACTCCCTTATATTTGAATTGAACTACTAATGTTCGTTTAATATGACGCAACTTGCGTTAAATTATCTACTTACGTTAACGTTTACTGAAAGAATTGCTTTTGAAAACGTTTTATGAAAATGATAACGCGCTCGCGTTGAACGATTTTTACGTTAATGTTAGCGGCTTGCGCTTATGAAATGATTTGCGTTTCAATATGAATTTCACAAGACGCGTTTTACGTTAACAATTCTTGCAAGTGACTCTACTTTTAAGATTTACGTTAACTTTACGTAAGGACAAGTGAAAAACTTACGGTAAGGATTTGAAAACGATGTTAGCAAACAATTGTAAATGAGGTTACGTTAAGTGAAATGAAATTTCGCTCAGCGCGCGAGTGAGCGATGCGAGGTGGAACACGTGAGGCGAGAAGAGCGCGGGGTTAGCACCACGGTGTGCTAGCATTGATGGCGAATCAGCTGATTCTCTGTAAATGCGAGGCGATTTACAACACGAAAATAACTACTTTCTTATTCAAGGCGAATTACG
>NC_061089.1:69442995-69472995 GCF_015104395.2 Macrobrachium nipponense
GTTGATTTACTCTTGAGCGCGCCAATTAAAACTCAAAGAAAAAATGAGGAAAACCTGCCTAGAAGGAAGAAGAGAAGAAGAAGAAAACTTTGTAAAAGGCATTTCACTTCATGGGATCTCGTCTTGCGATTTTTTTTTCTTTTAGAAAAATAATATTACGATTTGCAAAAACCGTTCGTAGTCTATTCGCGGTTCCTGCGTGACTGCGTGACGTCATCTTTTCCCGTCTCTCTCTCTCTCTCTCTCTCTCTCTCTCTCTCTCTCTCTCTCTCTCTCTCTCTCTCTCCTTCCTGGTGTGGTGGTGAATCTTCCTTCCTGAGGGAAAGTCTTTTTTTTTTCTTTTTTTTTCTTTTTTTTTGCCACATTTCGTGCATGTAAGAAAATGCACTTTAGTGCAATTGTTTGTTTACAGTATTATTTAGACATAATTATATATATATATATATATATATATATATATATATATATATATATAATTACTGTAGATACAATCTCTCTCTCTCTCTCTCTCTCTCTGTTACAATGATTTTCTTTAGCTTTAGAATTTATGAGTGTATGATTCACATTTCTCTCTCTCTCTCTCTCTCTCTCTCTCTCTCTCTCTCTCTCTCTCTCTCTCTCAGAGAGACAGTAATGGCCCGCTCTAATTCCCTCATTTTCCGTGATGCATTCGGCTTTTAAAGTCGGGTTGCGGTTTGCGGTAACTGAGCGTCGCCGCCGCCGTAGAATTTCGCCTCTCGCTCTTTTGTTTTTTCGTAGTGGTCCCCCTCGTGCGGGTACGAATCCGTGCTCATTCGTCGCGAAGGCTCGGATAAAACACAAAAGCACGTACCCACACGTACTATACACGGGTGCGCGCGCGCGGGGCCGGGAATCTTATCATCATCATCATCTGTCCTGACCGCGATCTCTGTTGGATGTCAAGCGCTTTGGGAGTTATCAAACAGACACTTGTGTTTGGTCGAGAGATAGGGGGGGCAACGCCCCCCAATCTGATTGCCTTTCCGATTAAAATGTTTTAAAATGGGGTCAGTTGCTCCCCCCCCCCCTCTCTCTCTCTCTCTCTCTCTCTCTCTCTCTGGTTTTTTAGACGAGGAGGAATCGCTTGCTCGTCGTTTGAATTCCCGGAAACTGAGAATGGAGGAACTTGGCCGGGGAAAAGCGGTTACTTAAGATGCTTTCTCCTCCTCCTCCTCCTCCTCCTCCTCCTCTTCTTCTTCTTCTTCTTCTTCTTCTTCTTCTTCTTCTTCTCCTCCTCCTCTCCCTCCTCCCCCTTTCACCCTCTTATTTTTTTTTCTTTTCGTGATAAGCGAGTGATTAAAAGTCCCCAGAAGCTTCCATCTCCTCGGCCCCCATGCGCTCTTCTGCTCCTCCTCCCCCTCCCCCTTCCTCCTCTTCCTCCCCTCCCCCGCCCCCTTCTCCTCCTCTTGTTCCTCCTCCTACCACTGCTATCCTCCTCCTTCCCCTCCTCCTCCTCTTGGGCCTGCAAACCAACCAACCGCCTCCTTTTAGTATAGGTTTAGGAGTGAAAACCGAACGGGCGATTCGCTCAATAGGTCTCCTTTTTCTAACTGCTGTTCTGCTGTTTTTCTGCTTCTTCTACTGCTTCTTCTTCTTCTGCTACTCCCTCCAGACAGCTCCCTGCTTCCTGCTGGAAGCTGTAAACGAAAGAAAACAGCTGACAGACGAGGAAGGGAAAGCAACAGCCCCAGTGTTTGCGTCGGGAGGGAGGGAGAGAATCGTGTGGTGGATTTTTGTGTGCCTCAGTTGCACTTGTGAATGGGATTGTTGTCGTCCTCGACTCGTTGCCTTGGATGCAACGGTTTTTGTCGCCCATAGATTTGTCGTGTGATGCGGAAACAGTGAGAATAAGTTGCGGGTATTGGTGAAAAGCGGCGTAAACTGATTAAATATTGTTCTGTTGAAGCCTGGCTTTTGAAATCGTGACCTGGTTTCTCGTCATCGTGGGAGACTCGTCCTCTTGGATGCGACAGGTTTTCGTCGCCAGAGATTTGTATTTGTGATGCTGAAACAGTGAGAGGAGAAGTTGCGGGTATTGGTGAAAATTGCCAAAAACTGGTGACACATTGGTTTAATACCAGCTATAAATAGCTGGGTAGACTGGTAGATTCGTCCCCTTGGATGCGACAGGTTTTCGTCGCCAGAGATTTGTATTTGTGATGCTGAAACAGTGAGAGGAGAAGTTGCGGGTATTGGTGAAAAGTACAAAAAACTGGTGACATACCTTGCGCTGGTCTTAGTTGAATACCACATATAAATAGCTGGGATTTTTATTGTCATAGACTGGGAGATTCGTCGCCTAAGACGCTACAATTTTTTTTCTATTTGTCCCCATAGATTTGTGCTTACGGAGACAGTGAGGAGAAGTTGCTGGTATTTGTGAAAATTCATGAAATAACTAGTATATTTTCGTGAGAATAATTATACCCCATTTAAAGCACAGTTGTTACTCTTTCAGTGCTTATAGATTCATACACTCATGTGTATGAAGACAGTGAGAAGAATTTACTAATATTGGTGAAAATATATGAAAAAAAAAAAACTGTTTCATGCAGATAATTGCAGCCATAGTGTAACAAAGTAACCTGAGGTCAAACTCTAATGATATTTTTATTTATATAAAGCCCAATTTAACTTAATAAATCTAATAAACAAACTTGACGTGTCTGTGTGTATACGGGACATATCCTGCGAATTTACGTGCTGCTGAAGGACTCTTTTTGAAAGATAAGTACTAGGACTTTTAAGTAGAACTTTCAAAAAGGTATTCCCGAACGCCATGGACGAAACGATAGTTGAGCTCAAGCGATCTGTCGTGCGTATGGATTCTCGCAGATGTAAGATGTAGCCCTTTTTTGTTTTTATATATTCCATTCTTTTCTGAGGTGATTCGTTCTCTCTCTCTCTCTCTCTTCTCTCTCTCTCTCTCTCTCTCTCTAGCATTAAAAGTCAACACTTTAAGGCGCTCTCTCTCTCTCTCTCTCTCTCTCTCTCTCTCTCTCTCTCTCTCATCATAGTAGTTGCCCTGTAAAGGTCTTGATCTCAACACGTCTCTCTCTCTCTCTCGTCTCTCTCTCTCTCTCTCTCTCCGGAAAGCGTGTGGCCGGAGGTGGTCTCTTTTTGGGGGTGGGGTAGGGGGCGGTTGGGGAGGGGTTAGGTGGATATTTGGGGGTTGGGGGTTGGGGGGGGTTGGGGGGCCTATTTGGCACCATGAGACTTCCTGATCCCTTTGCAGCCTGGAAGCGCTTTTGCCCATTTTCTTGTTTCTACTTTTTTTTTTCTTATTGTGACTTTTTCCCCACTTTTATTATCTCGTTTTCTTTTGTTTTTGTTATATTTTATTTTCCCATTTCTTGTTATTCCTTCGTTCTCTTCCTTATTCCCTTATTTTCAGTCGAGATAACTTTTCAGAATTATTGGTAGTTTTCCCTGTTTCCTTCTTTTATTCTGAGGCGTTTTCTCCCCCCACTTTAATTATCTCGTTTTCTTTATTTTTATGATTATTATTGTTACCATTTCTTGTTCAGTCTTCCAGTTAATTCATTCCCTGTTTTTTATTCCAAGTTTATTGAAAGATTATAAGTGATTTTCTCTTACGTAATCGTTGTGTTATTTATATTTTCTTTCTATTCTGTCTTATCTCATTTTCTTTATTATTATTATTATTATTATTATTATTTTTTTTTTTTTTTTTTTTTTTTTTTTTTTTTTTTTTTTGCTCTATCACAGTCCTCTAAATTCGCCTGGTGGTATTTATAGTGTGGGGTTCCGGGTTGCATCCTGCCTCCTTAGGAGTCCATCACTTTTCTTACTATGTGTGCCGTTTCTAGGATCACACACTTGTGCATGAGACCTGGCGCTACTTCAGCTCTAGTTTTTCTAGATTCTTTTTCAGGGATCTTGGGATCGTGCCTAGTGCTCCTATGATTATGGGTACGATTTTCACTGTCATATCTCATATCCTTCTTATTTCTTTTTTCAGATCTTGATACTTATCCATTTTTTCCCTCTCTTTCTCTTCAACTCTGGTGTCCCATGGTATTGCGACATCATGAGTGATACTTTCTTCTTGATTTTGTCAATCAACGTCACGTCCTGGTCTATTTGCACGTATCACCCTATCCGTTCTGATACCATAGTCCCAGAGGATCTTTGCCTGATCGTTTTCTATCACTCCCTCAGGTTGTGCTCGTACCACTTATTACTGCAAGGTAGCTGATGTTTCTTGCACAGGCTCCAGTGGAGGGCTTTTGCCACTGAATCATGCCTCTTTTTGTACTGGTTCTGTGCAAGTGCCGGGCATTCACTTGCTATGTGGTTTATGGTTTCATTTTTCGTATTGCACTTCTACATATGGAGAGATGTTATTTCCGTCTATCGTACTTTGAACATATCTGGTTCTTAGGGCCTGATCTTGTGCCGCTGTTATCATTCCTTCAGTTTCCTTCTTTAGCTCTCCCCTCTGTAGCCATTTGCCAATTTGTCATCGCTGGCTAGGTTTATTTAGTCTGTCTCATGTATTGTCCGTGCATTGGTTTGTTGTGCCAGTCCTCTGTTCTGTCTGTCTTTCTCCTGTCTCTGTATATTTCTGGGTCTTCGTCTACTTTTTATAGCCTTCTTCCCATGCACTCTTTAGCCACTCGTCTTCACTGGTTTTCAGATATTGCCCCAGTGCTCTGTTTTCAATGTTGACGCAGTCCTCTATACTTAGTAGTCCTCTCCCTCCTTCCTTTCGTGTTATGTATAGTCTGTCCGTATTTGCTCTTGGGTGTAGTGCTTTGTGTATTGTCATTTGTTTCCTGGTTTTCTGATCTATGCTGCGGAGTTCTGCCTTCGTCCATTCCACTATTCCTGCGCTGTATCTGATTACTGGCACTGCCCATGTGTTTATGGCTTTTATCATATTTCCTCCATTGAGTTTTGACTTGAGTATCGCCTTGAGTCTCTGCTATATTCTTTCCTGATCGTGTCCTTCATCTCTTGGTGTTTTTATATCTCCTCCTTCCATTATTCCCAGGTATTTGTATCCTGTCTCATCTATGTGTTTGATGTTGGCTCCCATCTGGTAGCTTTATCCCTTCAGTTCTCGTTACTTTGCCTTTTTGTATGTTGACTAAGGCGCATTTTTCTATTCCAAACTCCATTCTGATGTCCCCAGATACAATCCTTACAGTCTGGATTAGGGTATCTATTTCCTTGATGCTCTTCACCATACAGCTTGATGTCGTCCATGAACATCAGATGGTTGATTTTGTTGCCTCTTTTCTTCCCCCCCCCCTTGATTGGTACCCGGCATCCATCTTCTGTAGTACTTTGTCATGGAATCATTATTATTATTATTATTATTATTATTATTATTATTATTATTATTATTATTATTATTATTATTATTCCTTCGGTCTCTTTACGTATTACCTGTTTTTATTCTTGGGTAATTTAAAGATTATTGGTGTTTTCTCACTTCTCTTTTTGGTAATCGTTCGATGTTTATGTTTTGTTTCGCCTTTTTAGTTTTATCATTTTTCCCCTCCTCCTTCATTCTTTGTTTTTCTCCCATTTTTTTATTACCATTTTCCTCTCTTCCTCCATTCCTCGCGTGTCATGTAACCTCACCTTTTTTTCTTTATAATATCGTATTCTCTTCGTATTCTTATTTTAACCTCCTCCTGTTTCTCGTGTATTCCATCTTTCAAAGCGCCTCTTCCCCGACTCCATAAATATCGTCCGTCGTATCGTAAAAAAGGTCGTATTATCGTGTTCGCATATCGTTCCATCGTTGTTTACTCTCCCCTCCCCTTTCCTTTTATCGTCATCTTCTTCCACTACCATTCTTCTTCTTCTTCTTCGTCTCTTGCACGTCATGATGTTCCCCCCTAATGAGTTTTTGGTGGAGGACTTTTCAGCTGTTCATCATTCTGCTCTCTCTCTCTCTCTCTCTCTCTCTCTCTCTCTCTCTCTCTCTCTCTCTCTCTCTGTTGTATATCCCTTTGGGATTATAAGTTTCAAGTTTTATTCTCTCTCTCTCTCTTCCAACTGCGGGAAGAGGTGGCGTAATTTAGCTTGCTTGGCGGATTCGCAATACGATGAGGTAGCAGGAAGGGAACTGGCATTTCTCATCTATGAAATCAGCAACAGTCCTAACCAAAAAGATACAAAAGCATTCATAGATATATTAGAAGGATATAATCCTTCAAACTGGAACAAATCTAATGAAAACATCTTGAAAATAATTGAAGAAGTTCCAAATAAAATCCAAGTGGTCAAGAGACTCATAAAGAAAATATACATAAACCAACATATTCCGACAAAGAAAATGAATAAGGTGAATCTTGTGAATATCCTAATTGATGCATTAGGAAAAAGAATGCCAAAAGCATGCAAACTGTGTAAGGTTTGGTATAGCATAGTCAATCCACAAAACCTAATCAGAAAATGTGCTGCATGCAACATTCCGACCCATCCGCAGTGTGCTGAGGTAATGCAAGATTTGAGAAAAGATACAATTTTTTGTTCAATTTTTTTGTTCATGTCTATCATGGATAGACAATGTTATTAAATCAAGATTGATGTACAAATAGTTGAGGATGAAGAAGAAGAGGAAGAAGAAGAAGAAAAAGAAGAAGAGGAAAACGGAAGAGAAGTAAACAAAAATGAAATGACAGAAAAAAATAAGGAAAACAAAGAACAAGATAAAGTATGGATGCAGAGATACTCATTGATACTACATATGAGGCAATAAAGCAGCATACCTCGAAGAATAAATTACGATATGACAACAGAAAAGCAAATCCCGAAGAGGCTCTACCCAGATCTACACAATGACGGGAAAGAGGAAAAATAGACAAGAAAGACAAAATCTGCAACCTTTTGAAAGAGGGAATTGCAGATTTGGAGAAAGATGTTACTACAAACATCCTAAGGTATTGAAAAAGAAACCCACAAATTCAATTTGTAACTTGTTTACTTATAAGTATAAGTATTTACATTTAGTTTTACTCCACACTCGAGTACTTTCAGGCCCTTCTGTGGCCCATTCTCAAGAGATGTTGGGATGTTAGCCTGGTCAAGGCCCAGCAGTCTTCTGAACTTCTCTCGTTGTGCTGTCATTTATGCGATGGCTGTTCTGGTTTTCTTGAGAGTTGCCAATCCCTCTTGTCGCTCTGATATCCTGAGCTGATGGTCAATGGGATTCACACTTGTTGTGGTAAGGGTGTGGTCACCGTAACGTCTGTTGGGGCCCAGGAAACCTAATCTCCAGGTCAGCAGGGTCAATCTTAGCTTCTTTTAATATCAAAGCTCGGCTTATGGGATCTTCTGAGGTAAAACCTTTGTTTCCTTCAAATACTTTGATCTCTCTGATAAGCGCACCTTCTACTACCCTCCTGTGACTAATTTTGTTGCTTTTGTATATAAGCCTACTGTTTTTGAAATCCATCCTATGGTCATTTTCCCAACAATGTCTAGCTATAGCACTCCCCTGAGAGTTAAGCTGTACTGCCCTTCTATGTTCTTGGACTCTAGTCCTTATTCCCCTACCTGATTCCCCCACATATCTGTCTCCACAATTATTGCAATTGATTATGTATACCCCCGCTACATCATCTGTATTACTGTCTTCTCCTTCCAATTTAATTTAAATTGGAAGGAGAAGACAGTAATACAGATGATGTAGCGGGGGTATACATTGTACATAAGAATAAGCTCGACAAATATCTAAACTGCATCCCAGACCATCCAAGATTGGAAGATGCAAAATATACCAGAAGATGTACTAGCAACTCTCTGGTAGACATTAGAGGTGCCTCACACTGAGGGACCTGGGGCAACCCGAACAAGATGTAAGGTCTGTAAGGTAAGAAGACTATGTATACATGACAGGGCTTCGTCAACACAAACATAAACTTTGAATATGGCTCGTTCACGGCTGGTTTAGCTTTCCATTAACTTGCGCATGTTTGATGATAGCGAATGTCTTTGTGACAGAGAGATTCCCTTATCGAAGGAGGGTATCAGAAAGATATATATATATTATATTATATATATATATATATATATATATAGATATATATATATATATACACACACACACACAAATAAAAGGTTCCTTTATTTTACTTCCAAAGGTATTTTGATGTTTTTATCAACTTGACGATATTATCATCAGGATGATAAAATGCATGTTATGATTTCATAATCCAGTAAGGCCAATGATTCTTGTTCCTGACAGTGTTAAAAAACGTGATTTTTTTGTCCCTCCTACAAGATTAATTCATTTCCTCTCCGTCGGCCTCAGTGTAATTGAAGACAGATTCGAGTTTAACGACTTGATTGATGGATTAGACTCGTAGGCCTAATGAATAATTAATTATGTGAGCCTACTTATTTTTTTTTTCATTAGACATTAATTAGACTCCTGTTGTCTGTTTCGTTGGGGGTGGGGTTTGGATGGAAAGGGGGGGGGGGGATAATGGGAGTTAGGTCGTAAAATTAGATTTGGAGACAAATATTCAAATTTTTTCCCTCAAGTCGTCAGGTCACGTGACTCTGGTTCCAATAATGTTTGGGAAGATATTCGATCGTCATTTCAGATCATTTTTTTGCCTTTTTTAAAAATATATTTAAGTACGATGAAGAACTCTGTCTAAAAAAAGAGATGAATAAAAATTTAATGTGTTTGTACAACTCCTGCACGCTATTTGCGTTACGTCTCACTGAACAGCGTAAGTGATTTGCGTTACATAACTGACGCGTGCAGTGCGCATGCGTCAACCTCTGTGTTGAGTGCGTATATCTTCAGTCATTTAAAAAGGATGAAAAACAAGCACTTGACTACCAATATCTCCCCAAATTTCCTAATATATATTTTTAAAACGGACAGAAATTGACAGAACAGTCGCCAGAGAGACGGCGTGACATAGAATTCGGGGGAAGAATAGAAACAGTGGGCAAAATTGTACACTTTGTCAGCAGTCTAGGGGGAAAACAGACGCTGCTCTGGACAATTATAATTAGAGGCTTTCCAATGCCCACAAGAAGTTGAGAAAGTTGTCGACAGATGGGGTTTGTCTAGACCGCATGAGAGAGAGAAAAACTGTGTGTGTGTGTGTGTGTGTGTAACAGTCTGGTGTTGCTTATAGGAAGGAATATTCAAGACACTGCAGTCAGTTCAATATGTTAGGTTCCTCTCTCTCTCTCTCTCTCTCTCTCTCTCTCTTATGTAAACACCTTGAAGTATATCTTCCAACCAGTCCCAAGCTTTTATGAAAATTTAATTGCAATAAGTGATATACACAACTTGCAGATATGCTTACCCCATGTTGCAATGTTGCAGTGACCACATAATCAATAAAGTACGTATGAGTTGCATGAATCGCAACATCTCCCAAGGCTGTTATTTTCTTATTTGGAAAGATTATAATCGTATCTTGATTGGATAGATTAGATATTAGAAATATATTTTTTTTATTTAGACTGACAAAGGATCTGTATATAGCCAAGTGACCTCGGGAAATTATAGAATTCATCTGTAGACCTGTAGAGTTATAGGTAAAATCAAGGTTTATAGGTGATGAGTTGGAAGGAAGTCTTTTGAGTTTTATTGTGAATTATTAATGTTTATTTATTCATATTTTACATTTATTTATATTGCTTCTTGCTTTACCTGAAAAATATGGCAATATCTTAAGAGTGGCTGTCACATATATAGGTTATAATGACCATTGTTATTGCTACTATCTTTTTAAGCTATATTTTTCTACTCCTACTGCTGATATTCCTGGTACTAGTAGCACTGCTATTATGAAAGTTAGGGTAGTATTTGAAACCGATTCACGAGAGAGTGGCTGTCATATATATATGGTTATAGTCATCATTATTGCTACTATATTTTTGTAGCTATTGTTATTACTACTACTACTACTACTACTACTACTGCCATTTCTGCTACTGTTATTTCTACTAACTAGTACTAGTGATATCTTAGAACGATATATACGAAAGAGAGTGGCTGTCACGGTAGATTAGTCTAATGCTCAATATCATTGCTGCTGTTTCAGTAGCTACTTTTGTCTACTATTCCAACCATTATCTGCTAGTACTAGTAATAGTACTACTAGTGCTAGTACTAGTGTCTGTGTGTGTGTTGTATATCTCCCAGTGTCACGCCCCTCTGTACCCTCTGCCTCTGTGTCGTACACAGCTGAGCGAGAAAGTGGTGGAGGCTTCGGCGTCCGGATTCAAGGACCGATCGAAGAGAAGGTTCTCCCTTCCTACAGGACCTCGGTTCGACTCCAGACGGTCGTCCGTCGTCTCCATTTGCTCTTCGACATGTAGGATTGAGTACTGCCCTTCCTCTTTAACTACTCCTACTACTACTACTCCTCCTGCTCCTCCTGGTCCGTCTCTGCTGCTGCTAACATCTACTATACTTCTCCTTCATCCTACCAATGCTGTGTTGTTAGGCCTATAAATATATGTATAGCTTCATAGCTCCTGTCATGCTTTTCTGCTTCTGTGCTGTGGTGCTCTGTGGCTCTTAGCTCTGCTCTGCTCTGCTCTGCTCTGCTCTGTGTGTGTGATGCAGGCCTTCCTGCCTCTGTGGCTTGTGTTGTGAGACTTATTCTCTCTCTCTCTCTCTCTCTCTCTCTCTCTCTCTCTCTGTCTTCTCTGCTCTTCTCTTCTCTCTCTCTCTCTCTCTCTCTCTCTCTCTCTCTCTCTCTCTCTCTCTCTCTGCTGTTGCTGTTTTGCCTGACCCCTTTCTGCTCCGTGTCTGGGAATCTGTACACACCTAGTGTTCTGTGACTGTTACCCTGAACTCTCTCTCTCTCTCTCTCTCTCTCTCTCTCTCTCTCTCTCTCTCTCTCTCTCTCTCTCTCTCTCTCTCTGCCTGAATCCTCTGCTTCTATTCCTGCGACCATGAGTAGACGAGATTTTAGATTATGATAGTCTTGCATTTTTTTTTAGACTTGACACCCCCCCCCCCCTCTTCCACACGGCCCCCTAATTCCCACTGCCTGGAATTTTAGATAATTCAGTTAGAAATGCCACTTAGAAATATTCTTATAATAAAATTGTCAAGGTTATTTGATTAATATAATTCCTTTCACAGCAGATTGGTGAATAATTAAGTCCAGGATCATACGAAGTATATTTTCCAACTCCTTATTTATTTATTTTTTTTAAATCTATATTGATTAAATTGAACGAGCCAGCTTTATAATCTTTAATGGCAGTTCTTTTCTTATGTGCTACATGGATTTTGAATTTGAGACCTTGATTGTATTTTGTCATTTTGATATTGTTTATACTTTCTTTTTTTTTTACCATATCCATATTTTTTTTGAACTTATTTCAGCTATTTTTTTTAGTGGTAACATCTTTGTGCCGAAACGTAAAAGAGTTGAAAAATATAATTTTTGATCTTCCTCGTCCTATAATTCGTCTGCCTTCTGTGATTATTATCTCTACCCATTTCGTCTGTGATATTTGCAAACTTGGGAATAGAAAGTAAAATATGATTTTCCTGATCTTGTTGTCACGAAAAGCACTTTCAAGATATCGACCCCCTTTCTGTTTTTGATCGTGTTACCTCTCTCTCTCTCTCTCTCTCTCTCTCTCTCTCTCTCTCTCTCTCTCTCTCTCGTGACCTGCATGCTGGTTCCTGGAGGTCACATTTAAGGTGAATCTGGCGGAGATTGATGGCTGTGTAAGGGTTGAAGGTTCGTTCTCAAAGCTCTTAATGGCGTTAAGACAGTTAAGTGACGTCTCCTTAATTGATTGCTCTCTCTCTCTCTCTCTCTCTCTCTCTCTCTCTCTCTCTCTCTCTCTCTCTCTCTCTCTCTCTCTCCATATTAGAATTTGGCTTAGTTGCTGTACAGAGACAGTTTTGACATTGTACATTTTGACAGATAAGTGGGCGTGTCCCTTTTATTCTCAATATTTTTCTACATTTCAGCTGATACTCACAGCGGTTTACTTGAAGCCAGGTACATATTTCACTCCTTAGTTCAACAGAGACACAATTGCATTTCAGCCAGAGAGAGAGAGAGAGAGAGAGAGAGAGAGAGAGAGGAGAGAGAGAGAGAGAGAGAGAGAGAGATATTGAAGAAAGAAATACCTCATTTATTTTTATAATTCCACTTAGGAATTGCTGGTCATTTGCAAAATTAAAAAGGCTGACGACATATAACAATTAGGGGCAGGTGTATAAACAGGTGTATATACACCTGCATGGGAAATACTCTCCACGTGTATACAGAGCTTGTATACATTTGAATACATACACGAATATAAGTGGAATACATTAAAATACATCTATTGAATGAGGGTGGTATGTGTGTATATATTTTTTATGTAATTATTAATCATTGCTGTGGTTTTTTATTTATTTTTGTGTTTGCTGAATGCAGTTGGTTTATTTATCGGTATAAATTTAATTTATAAACTGCAGTTTGTTTTATAAAGCTGTTTTTGTGTGTCTTTACTAAAGTTTTGTAAAGGTTATAATCGTAACCTGTATTTATTTGTGATATATGTTATTTTAAAGCTTGTATACGTGCTTACTGTATCCAGGGGGGGGGGTGGCTGTTGTAAATATAACCTGCCTTGTTTTTCGTTTTTGGTACTTTTTTTTCCTGTATGAATGAGGTTGTTTTTTTTAAAGGTTATAATTATAACATTTTTTTGTGATGGTTACAACTGCTGGTGTTGTTTTTGCTGTATGAATGCAGTTGTTTTTTTAAAGGTTATAATTATAACACATTTTTGTGATGGTTACAACTGCTGGTGTTGTTTTTGCTGTATGAATAACTCACCTTTTTTGTGACTTTGGATGTAACTGCCAATGTTATGTATGAATGCAGTTGTTTGAAAGGTTATAATTATAACTCATCTTTTTTGTGACGTTGGATGTAATTGCCAATATTATTTTTATTGCACTGAAACTTACAAAAACAAAATAATAACTCAAATCTATTCATTTCTGTTTGTGAAGACTTTTAACACAATGTGAATTAAAGAAAAAAATATTCAGGAAAGAAAAAAAAACAATTCAACGGAGTCAACATTAAACCATTTTAATGTCCTTTGCTCACGAGTGTATTGTCAATAGAACTTAATTAACAGCACCTCTGAGGATGCTATGCAATACTTTTTTTTTTTTTTTTTTGAAAATTAATTTTGTGCAGAAAATGCTGGAACTCAGAACTCCAGTCGCCCTGTTACTGAAGAGGACAGAGAATAAATAGGTATATTTTAATTAAGTTCAGAGCGTGGTGGTATTCTTGTATATGTGTGTGTGTGTATTTATTTGTGTATGTGCGTGCGAGGCATGGTAGTTTGTGCTTGTTCGTTCTATATCTGGTTAGAAAATAGGTTAACTTTTTTTTATGTTTCATTCTTGGCTTCACGACTTCTGTGGTAGGGGGTAGATTCTCTCTCTCTCTCTCTCTCTCTCTCTCTCTCTCTCTCAAATACCCCTTCCCACTACACACTTACACACACGCGCGCGCACACACATTTATAATTAGACTTAAGCTAGGCCCATGACATAACAATACAGAACCTCACAGTAAAGGAGGAAGCCAGGTTCACAAAACATTGAATATCGTAAGTTATTATATAAATAAAGTTTTTAAAATTTTTTAAAAACTATTTAAATCATAAGTAACATTTTTCATTTAAAGTCAATAGCCTTTAACAAATGCAATTTTTACGAAGGGGGCGAATAATAATCTTTTAAAAGATTAGGAGGATCTGCACTTAGGTGGTGGGCCGTTCCAAACACCAAATCCTTGCAGTTAATACTATTACACTACTACTACTACTACTACTACTAGTATATGAATTCAGTCTCTTTTCTTCCTAAATATTTATGAAAACGAGACACTGGTTATCAATAGCTAGTTGCAAGATGTTTGTAAACATTTCTAGGAATAGTATCTTACATAAGCAAAGAAGTAATTGTTTGTAAACACTTCGATAAATAACATTTGGCGATTTTAGAGTGGTTTATTTACAAATCGTAAGAGTTCTCAAAGAATTGTCCTGTGGTCTTTTAGAATTTAGAAGTGAAGTATGGTGAAAGATCTCCATCTCACCAAAAATATTCCGTGTTTTTGAAAAAGAAAGAATAGTGGATTCTCTCCCAGAAGTCTTCTCGGTCGGGTGAAAAGGGAGGACATAATTTTTACGATTTTTTTTTTTTTCAATTGATATTTTTTCTAGAATATTCCGAGAGGAAAGTTCTGGAGATGAGTTGCATTGTTACATTGAAAGCTGTAACGTCTCTCTCTCTCTCTCTCTCTCTCTCTCTCTCTCTCTCTCTCTCTCTCAAGAGGATAGAGAGGTTTGTGTAACTAAAAGTAAGTCCTAGGTTCTTGAAGTGATGCAGATTGGAAAGGAGAGAGAGAGAGAGAGAGAGAGAGAGAGAGAGAGAGAGAGAGAGAGAGCTCGTCCGAAACTGATGAACCTCTTTCCGAAAATGGTTGGAATTCGTCCGAAACTTAAAAAAGAAAGAAAGAAAAAAAAAGATAGATCAAAGGTGTCTGGAACCTGGACATCTTTAGAGCGAGAGAAATCGCCTCTACTCGGCTGAGATGAAATGGCCTTAGAGAAGTTAAATCGTAAAGGAATTTATCTAGGGACAGATTTTGATCTTAGAAAGAAATGTATCTTAGGGAAAAAAAAAAGGTGTTTTTTTATCTCGTTTTTTAATATCTGATTTCTTCTTTCGTTATTCCTGTGGTTGCCTGTTCCATGTGAATAGGGTTCATCTTCTGAATGATAATAATAGTAATAATAATTATTATTCTCTCTCTCTCTCTCTCTCTCTCTCTCTCTCTCTCTCTCTCTCTCTCTCTCTCTCTCATATAATGACTGTTTTGAATTTGTCTCATTACATTTATTTTGATGAGCTGTCTACAGTTAAGTAACTACGAATGCTACTACATTCTCTCTCTCTCTCTCTCTCTCTCTCTCTCTCTCTCTCTCTCTCGTTACCATTATATTTCAACAGATACCAAAATACCAAAATCTTCAGTCTAATACGCGATCATAGTTAGACCATCAGAACCATCGCTGGCTTATCATACGAGCAACCTCTTGAATCGTTGAACCTGTGCTAGATAAAGGATTAGATAACAAATTCAGGGGTACTGGACCTTCTACTAGATGGCCCACTAGGGTCCAGGGGGGTGGCGTAACGAATTCTGTCCGATGCCCGGTCACGAAATACCCCCCGAACTGGTTTGAATTGGTTTCATGTCTGAATATACCTAGACCGTTGTTGTACCCAGGACAGTAAGATGGATTATGAGTCCGTTTTTTATATCAGTTATCAGTCCATGTTTTTTTATTAATTTATTATTTTTTTATCAATTATCAGTCCATGTTTTTTATTAATCGTCCCTTCTAATTTATTATTTTTTATCAGTTATCAGTCCATGTTTTTTATTATTAATCGTCCCTTCTAATTTATTAATTTTTTCACAAGGTAATAATTACAGAGTTTTTATGACTGGCCTCTCTGCTTAAATGATTGATCAGGGCAAAGTGTAATTAATACATTTCAGAATTTAGCGTTATTAGAGATTAGTTGCACTCCAATGGAATAATTAAAGTTAATATTTATTGGTGGTTTTTGATTTCTTTGTTTTTTTAATTTTAGGTTGAGTGTGTAGTGAAATTGCGCTGAGCAGATAATAACTTGAATGATATTAATTTAACAATATTCTTAATGTTAATTAACTTATTGTTCATTGATATTATATATATATATATATATATATATATATATATGTATATATATATATATATATATATATATATATATGTTTTGTTATATATACATACACACATTATATATAATAACTACATACATTATATATTGTATATATATATATATATATATATATATATATATATATATCAATAACAATAAGTGTATATATGCACTCATTATATATTATATATGTATATGTGTGTACAATATATAAACACACATACACACATTATATATAATATACTACATACATTATATATTATATATTGTGTGTATATAATATATAAACATACACATACACATTATATATATAATATACTACATAAATTATATATTATATATTAATATGTGTGTATATAATATATGAACATACACATACACACATTATATATATAATATACTACATACATTATGTAATATATATTAATGTGTGTGTATAATATATAAACACATTATATATATTTACATACATTTTATATTATATATGCATACATACATGTTTGTGTATTATGCACACAAACATACACACACACACACACACACACACACACCATGCCACAAACAGCAGTAGGAGCAGCGGCAGCGGCTATCGCACCATGAACAATATTCGGGAATCCGTGGCACACCATTAAAGGGACTTGCTTAGTCTCGCCTTCGTCCTCCTCTTGAGTTTTTTTTTTTTTTTTTTTTTTTTTTTTTTTATGTAGCCCCGGAACGAATCGTCAAGTCTCTCTCTCTCTCTCTCTCTCTCTCTCTCTCTCTCTCTCCTCTCTCTCTCTCTCTCTCTCTAGTCTAATGTAACGGGAGATGGGAGATAATGCCAGCTTCTGTCTCACTTGACAAAAGATGTTTTGAAATATTTTTTTTTTTGTTTTTTTTTTAAAATTTTCTTTATTATGTAATTTTTTTTTTTTTGGGGGGTGGATGTGATGGGTGGTGGGGGATGGGGGCGGGGTAGGGTGTAATTCGAAGTAGTTTTGGGGGGGGGATGGGGGGAGGTGTCGTTAATGGTAGTTATTTGTTCGTAATGACCCTGTGGCATTTTTGCGTTTCTCTGTTTATATATATATATATAAATATTATATTATATATATATATATATATATATATATATATGCGTCTTTCCTTTCTTAAAATCAGGTTATTTGTAGTTTTTCTTCTTTTGCAATGTCGTAAGACTATCTTTACTGTTTTTAATTTAACCTGCATTTCTAAATTTTTTTTTACTGACTGATGATGTGTTTAAGTAACATGAAACGTCTCTTTATAATCAATACCTAATTGTACATAGTTGTATATATGTGCATATTTATGTATATACATACATACATACACAGACACACGCACGGCAATTCAATAACAATATACCCGGTTATTTCAAATGGTGCACATCAGCACACTACCATTGTGTTCACCTTGATATATTCGTCCTGGGTAGCATGACGGTGCCCAAAACAGGTGCCCATTGGTACGACAGGGGCATTCAAGCCACAATAACTGACTATCAGGTTGGTTATGTGAAGTCTCGCACAAGGTCTCTCTCTCTTTTTTTTTTTTTTTTTTTTTTTGCTGTAATAGGTTCATGTAGGTGTTTTAGACTATAATACAGTTAGTCCAAAATTCTACGTGTTTTTTCATTCCACGTTTCGGTACAATTTACTGTGACAAGAAAAAGAAATCTAACATTAAATAGTAAATCTGAAGATATCGGACAATCTGAACTGTATCGAAGATATGATCTGACCTTCGTTTCCAAAAAAAAAAGGGGAAAAAAAACTATATACTGATGTAAGTCAGGTGACATCTCTCTCTCGCCCGTTACCTAACCTTTCTCTGTAGTGAGAGAGAGAGAGAGAGAGAGAGAGAGAGAGAGAGAGAGAGAGAGAGAGAGAAGAGAAGAGTTATATGGTTAGGTAGGTACCTCGCCTCGATTGGTCGCGAGGACATTGCAATGTCGTATCGGATATGACTTTCCACGTCATGTCGACGGGACTTCTTTGAAGTTCCAACTTCTTCTTCCTCTCTTCTTCTTCTTCTTCTTCTTCTGTTTCCCTGGACGGAAAATTGACCCTGTCAATTCTACATAAATTTAGTCGAGAGACCGTACAACCCACCTCCCCTCTTGGGGGAGGGGGTGGGGTTAGTCCCGTCAGTGCACCTCACTCGTTGTCCTGTAGGCATTACCCCAGGTTCTTGGCGGCGTCCCTATAGGCCGTATAGCTGCAGCCCCTTTCATTCTTTTTACTGTACCTTCTTTCATATTCTCATTCTTCCATCTTTGTTACACCTTTCAAACCGTTTGACTGTCAATTTACGTTTTGGTCCCTCCGTATAACCGTCATTCTTGTAGGAATCTTCGTATTATTTTGTAAATGTATCTTCGCTAATCGAATTACTGGAAATAGGGAATTACATAAATTCCAGAAAAGCTCTCTGTAGAGATTTGTTTTGTAAGTATACGTGGCCATACATATCTGTGGATTTGTTTGTCCATTATTATTATTTTTTTAAGGTCTTGGGTGGTTTTTATAGTGTGGGGGTTGGAGGGGTGGGGGGATTTCACTATGTGCGCTGTTTCTGTTATTATTGTTATTATTTTTTTCTATGATTATGGGTACAATTTCCACTGGCATATCCCATATCCTTCTTATTTCTATTTTCGGGTCTTGATACATATCCACTCTCTTTCTCTTCAACTCGGGTGTCCCATGGTATTGCGTCATCAGTGAGTGATACTTTCTTTTGATTTTGTCAATCAACGTCACGTCTGGTCTGTTTGCATGTATCACCCTATCCGTTCAGATACCATAGTCCCAGAGGATCTTTGCCTGATCGTTTTCTATCATGCCGGCCTTCAGTTTGGTGCTCGTACCACTTATTACTGCAAGGTAGTGATAATATTATTATTATTATTATTATATTATTATTATTATTATTTTATTTTAAAATTAAAAGTAATGGCTACTTCAGCAGCATTACACTTGTAGAGATTCTTCTCTATTTTCCGAATAGCGGCTTTTCCGTGCTACTTAGACAGGCTAGTAGAGGCGCCTATCGAGGTCATGATCAAATACAGTCTAAATTGGTGTATATATTTGATATTTGTAATTCAAATATATACACCAATTTAGACTCTGTATTTGATCATGACCTCTATAGGCGCTCTACTAGCCTGTCTAAGTAGCACGGAAAAAGCCGCTATTCGGAAAATAGAGAAGTATCTCTACAAGTGTAATGCTGCGAAGTAGCCATTACTTTTAATAAAGTATGCTTGAGAGAGGGTCTGCTTCCTAAGTACACTATTATTATTATTATTATTATTATTAGTATTATTATTATTATTATTATTATTGATTATTATTATTTTTTATTATTATTGTATTATTTATTATTATTATTATTATTATTATTATTAATTTTTTTTTTTTTTTTTTTTTTTTTTTTTTTTTTTTTATTTTTTTTTTTTTTTTTTTTTTTTTTTTTTTTTTTTTTTGCTCTATCACAGTCCTCCAATTCGACTGGGTGGTATTTATAGTGTGGGGTTCCGGGTTGCATCCTGCCTCCTTAGGAGTCCACTCACTTTTCTTACTATGTGTGCCGTTTCTAGGATCACACTCTTCTGCATGAGGCCCGGAGCTACTTCAGCCTCTAGTTTTTCCAGATTCCTTTTCAGGGATCTTGGGATCGTGCCTAGTGCTCCTATGATTATGGGTACGATTTCCACTGGCATATCCCATATCCTTCTTATTTCTATTTTCAGATCTTGATACTTATCCATTTTTTTCCCTCTCTTTCTCTTCAACTGGCTGGTGTCCCATGGTATTGCGACATCAATGAGTGATACTTTCTTTCTTGACTTTGTCAATCAACGTCACGTCTGTCTGTTTTGCACGTATCACCCTATCCGTTCTGATACCATAGTCCCAGAGGATCTTTGCCTGATCGTTTTTCTATCACTCCTTCAGGTTGGTGCTCGTACCACTTATTACTGCAAGGTAGCTGATGTTTCTTGCACAGGCTCCAGTGGAGGGCTTTTGCCACTGAATCGTGCCTCTGTTTTTGTACTGGTTCTGTGCAAGTGCCGGGCATTCACTTGCTATGTGGTTTATGGTTTCATTTTTCGTATTGCACTTCCTACATATGGGAGAGATGTTATTTCCGTCTATCATACTTTGAACATATCTGGTTCTTAGGGCCTAGGTCTTGTGCCGCTGTTATCATTCCTTCAGTTTCCTTCTTTAGCTCTCCCCTCTGTAGCCATTGCCAATTGTCATCGCTGGCTAGTTCTTTAGTCTGTCTCATGTATTGTCCGTGCATTGGTTTATTGTGGCCAGTCCTCTGTTCTTTTCTGTCTTTCTCCTGTCTCTGTATATTTCGGGTCTTCGTCTACTTTTTATTAGTCCTTCTTCCCATCGCACTCTTCAGCCACTCGTCTTCACTGGTTTTCAGATATTGCCCCAGCGCTCTGTTTTCGATGTTGACGCAGTCCTCTATACTTAGTAGTCCTCTCCCTCCTTCCTTTCGTGTTATGTATAGTCTGTCCGTATTTGCTCTTGGGTGTAGTGCTTTGTGTATTGTCATTTGTTTCCTGGTTTTCTGATCTATGCTGCGGAGTTCTGCCTTCGTCCATTCCACTATCCTGCGCTGTATCTGATTACTGGCACTGCCCATGTGTTTATGCTTTTTATCATATTTCCGGCGTTGAGTTTTGACTTGAGTATCGCCTTGAGTCTCTGCATATATTCTTTCCTGATCGTTTCCTTCATCTCTTGGTGTTTTATATCTCCTCCTTCCATTATTCCCAGGTATTTGTATCCTGTCTCATCTATGTGTTTGATGTTGCTCCCATCTGGTAGCTTATCCCTTCAGTTCTCGTTACTTTGCCTTTTTTGTATGTTGACTAAGGCGCATTTTTCTATTCCAAATCCATCCTGATGTCCCAGATACAATCCTTACAGTCTGGATTAGGGTATCTATTTCCTTGATGCTCTTACCATACAGCTTGATGTCGTCCATGAACATCAGATGGTTGATTTTGTTGCCTCTTTTCTTGAGTTGGTACCGGCATCCATCTTCTGTAGTACTTTTTGTCATGGGAATCATGGCTACTACGAAGAGTAGTGGGGACAGTGAGTCGCCCTGGAAGATCCCTCTCCTGATATTAACCGTCTGCTAGTCTTATTCCTTGAGCTTGTAAGTATTGTATTCCTCCAGTTGGCGCATTGTATTTTTGAGGAAGCTGATGGTATTTTCCTCTGCCCCATATATTTTCAGGCATTCTATTAGCCATGTATGTGGTATCATGTCGAAGGCTTTCTTATAGTCTATCCATGCCATGCTTAGGTTGGTTTTCCTTCTCCTATGTTCTTCATTACCATTTTGTCTATCAGGAGCTGGTCTTTTGTGCCCCTACACTTCCTTCTGCAGCCTTTCTGTTGGTGGGGGATGGTGTTTGTCTCCTCTAGGTAGTTGTATAGCCTTTCACTGATGATACCTGTTAGTAACTTCCACATTATTGGTAGGCAGGTGATAGGCCTGTAGTTACTGGGCTATATTTCCCTTACTCTTGTCTTTTTTGTACTAAGGATGTTCTTCCTGTGGTCATCCATTTGGGTGCTTGGTGATTTGAGATACAATGCTGGAGTTGTTCGCTATTCGTGGGTGTAGCCGCCTTGAAGTTTTTGAGCCAGTATCCATGGACTTCATCGGGAACCTGGGGCTTTCCAGTTTGGCATTTTTCTTTAGTTGGTGTCTGACTGTGTCTGTCTGATGTCTGTGAATCTTTGTTTTATTCTCCCTGTTTCTTCTTCCTTGACTTCCTGGAGCCATGTTGCATGTTTGTTGTGTGATACCGGATTGCTCCATATGTTTTTCCCAGAGTCTCTTACTTGGTTCAGCTTCAGGAATTTCTGGGGTGGCTGTCTTCCCCTCTTAGTTGGCTGTATAGTCTTTTCTGATTGGTTCCGAATAGTTTGTTCTGTTGGTATCCCTTATTCCTGTTCATGTACCGTTGGATCTTGTGTGCTTTGGCCTTAAGCCTCTGTTTTACATCTTCTATTGTGTTGTTTAGTCCCCTCTCTTGTACTTTGTATTTCTCGTTGAGTTCCTCCCTTGTTTTCTTGCTTCTTAGCCTTTTTCTGCCATCTCTTTCAGTTTACTCAAGTCAGATCTCATCACCATGATTTGCTTTTCCAGGCGCCTTTTCCAAGGAGGTTGCTGTTTTGGTTTCTGTTGGTTGGTTGTGACGGTGGTGTTGGTGTTCGAATCCCCATCAGTTCTGCTACTAATCTTGCTCCTGCATATGTCAAAGTTATTTGTTTCTGTGATACTGGTGGTGTGTATTATGCCCATTATTTCATTGACCCTCACTTGTTTTCTCCCTTAATTTCTTGGTGTTGTAGGCTTTCATGGAGGGATCTTTGTTCTCTCTGTATCTGGCTCCATCCATTGTCTATCTTTTCTACCCTATCCGTCCTCTCTGTTACTTCGTCGGTGTTTCTTCGTGTGTCGTTGTTTGATACCTCATCCTCCCTGTCGTGCTTCTGTGGCCATCGTCTCTCAGTTCGTCTTCGTGTAATTCGTTGTCGTGTGACATTTCCCTTTCCAGTTCTTCTCTTTCTGTTGGGGAGAGCCAGTTCTTTTTCTTTATGTTCCTTACGTGGTCTGCCAGCCTCTGCTCTGTTTGGGGGGTGTTATTCCTCTCATTCCAGATGTTGACCAATCTTCTTCTATATCCTCTCTCCGTCGGGTTATTATTATTATTATTATTATTATTATTATTATTATTATTATTATTATTATTATTATTATTATTCAGAAATTGAACCCTGTTCGTATGGGACAAGCCCACCAAAGGGGCCACTAGCTTGAAATTGAAGCTTCCAAAACATACTGCTCGTTTGAAAGAAGTAATAGAAGGTTGTAGGAGATAGAGAGAAAGGGATCATCTATTACACAATTAAAAACACAAAACTAATAAACAGATGGATAAATACGTAAGTAAATTGTTAAAATGTAAGAAGTCAACTTTTGAGAGAAGTTCCGAATTGCACAACAACCTCAGGCAGTTAAATAAATGAATAAATGTAAAAATAAATAGAATAAATAAATGGACGTAATCTCGGCTAAACTAATACACCAAGAGAGGCAAACACAACGCACAGAATAAATAAAAATGCAGTTGGTTTTAAGAGGTTCAACAAACACGGAAACTGCGCGATATTGTTCTCCATAATGTCAATGGTTTATTTTTACATTTTTTTTTTCTGATACGAAAAATAATGATAATTCCACTTCGCCAATGATGTCACTCTATTCAGAATACGTTCGTCAAAACAGGCAGGGTCTCTCTCTCTCTCTCTCTCTCTCTCTCTCTCTCTCTCTCTCTCATTACAGATCCCATTACAACCACCCAAGGACAATACGTCGTTATGGTTTTTCCCTCTTCACAAATGGGGAATACAATTCCAGAATTCCCGGATTCCTGGATTCCAGTTACAGATCGTTTTCTAGGTCATCGCGGGTCTTTCTCCCCCCCTCTTTCGCAGATAGTGCTTGATCAAGCACTTCATCCCCTCTCCAGCCAGCTATTCCAAGCTATTGCAATGCAAGAAGGATATATGTGTCCATTTCTCCCCAAGGATAAATTGCTTTCTTTTGAGTGAAAGGGAGAAAGTTCGAGTGAAGTGAAAGTTACATGGGATCTCTTCAGTCTTAGAGTTGAAGGGAATTCAATCATTTATATCAATTTTACTTAACAAAAGGAGGTACTTAAAAGGTAAATTGCAAAATAAGGTCTCCTGTATTAGAATATATATGAGTTGATTATAGAATTTATTAATTTCATTGTACAAAAGGAGGTATTTCAAAGGTATTCTGAAATATGCCACTTCAGAAAATAAGGATTTAAACTTTAGAACTGAAGATAATTCAAGATTGTATCAATTTTATCTTAACAAAAGCTGGCATTTAAAATGCATGCTAAAAAAATGTCACTTTAAAAAAAAAATGGTCTTACTTCTTTGCCCCCTCCCCCCTCTCCCCTTCTCCCTCCTTTTTCCTCCTCCCCCCCCCCCCCCCCCCCCCCCCTCACCCCCCCCCCTCCCCCTCACCCCCCCCCCCCCCCCCCCCCCTCCCCCAAAAAACACAACAGTAAAACACCATCTGAAAATCAGTTTACAATGACCTACCTTCCACTAGGTGGCGGTCCAACCACAGACCTAGTAAATGGTGTAAATATAGCCAGAGCTTCTATAAAACAGCTGCTCTCTCGTACATACCATATTAATTTGACCTCAACCTGACAACTGGCAAAGACTGAAACATTCAGAGAATCGAGCAAGAACACGTACGACGCTGCTAAATGGAACAGCGATGTGTAAATATTATGGCGTTTTCATCCATTTGATAGTAAGCGCTTCTAAATCAAATCCCCTTCTTCTATCTAGCGAGACAACTCACTTCTACTCTTCTCCAAGGGTCTCAGACTCCAACAGGAAGGAATATTAGAGGTCTATTATTTCGTACATCAGCTGATAAATAGATTTTTTCGTACCACTCAACAATAAACAAAAAAAATCAACAATGTAGCATCATCCACAGGACGGGAGATGCGAAATCACACACCTTCTCGTCTTCTTCTCACAGCATCTAGGGCCTGATCAAGGTGACCTTAGGAGATTGTCAATAGCTTGCTTGAGCTGTCACAATAATCAGGTTTATGATGCTCTCTCTCTCTCTCTCTCTCTCTCTCTCTCTCTCTCTCTCCTCTCTCTCTCTCTCTCCAATAAGCATATTTTTGTGCGTTATGTTTTTCAAAGTTAGTGCATATATTTCAGTAATAATAATAATTATAGTAATAATAATAATAAATACAGGTTTTATTGAAAATAGTGGCTATCCCAGCCGCGTTTATTTTGTATATAGAAGCTTCTCTATTCTTCTTATAACTTGACTTTTCTTCTGTACTCTCAAACGCCAAATGGGGGATTCATGTCAAAAACTTCTATACAAAATAAAACGCGGCTGAAGTAGCCATTATTTTCAATAAAACCTGCATCAATGGAGGTCTTCTTCCAGCCAGATAATAATAATAATAATAATAATAATAATAATAATAATAATAATAATAATAATAATAATAATAATAATAATAATAATAATAATAATATACTTAAATACACAAAGCACTACACCCAAGAGCAAATACGGACAGACTATACATAACACGAAAGGAAGGAGGGAGAGGACTACTAAGTATAGAGGACTGCGTCAACATCGAAAACAGAGCACTGGGGCAATATCTGAAAACCAGTGAAGATGAGTGGCTCAAGAGTGCATGGGAAGAAGGACTAATAAAAGTAGACGAAGACCCAGAAATATACAGAGACAGGAGAAAGACAGACAGAACAGAGGACTGGCACAACAAACCAATGCACGGACAAATACATGAGACAGACTAAAGAACTAGCCAGCGATGACAATTGGCAATGGCTACAGAGGGGAGAGCTAAAGAAGGAAACTGAAGGAATGATAACAGCGGCACAAGATCAGGCCCTAAGAACCAGATATGTTCAAAGAACGATAGACGGAAATAACATCTCTCCCATATGTAGGAAGTGCAATACGAAAATGAAAACCATAAACCACATAGCAAGTGAATGCCCGGCACTTGCACAGAACCAGTACAAAAAGAGGCATGATTCAGTGGCAAAAGTCCTCCACTGGAGCCTGTGCAAGAAACATCAGCTACCTTGCAGTAATAAGTGGTACGAGCACCAACCTGAGGGAGTGATAGAAAACGATCAGGCAAAGATCCTGGGCTGGGACTATGGTATCAGAACGGATAGGGTGATACGTGCAAACAGACCTGACGTGACGTTGATTGACAAAGTCAAGAAGAAAGTATCACTCATTGATGTCGCAATACCATGGGACACCAGAGTTGAAGAGAAAGAGAGGGAAAAAATGGATAAGTATCAAGATCTGAAAATAGAAATAAGAAGGATATGGGATATGCCAGTGGAAATCGTACCCATAATCATAGGAGCACTAGGCACGATCCAGATCCCTGAAAAGGAATCTAGAAAAAACTAGAGGCTGAAGTAGCTCCAGGACTAATGCAGAAGAGTGTGATCCTAGAAACGGCACACATAGTAAGAAGAGTGATGGACTCCTAAGGAGGCAGGATGCAACCCGGAACCCCACACTATAAATACCACCCAGTCGAATTGGAGGACTGTGATAGAGCAAAAAAAAAAAAAAAAAAAAAAAAAAAAAAAAAAAAAAAAAAAAAAAAAAAAAAAAAAAATAATAATAATAATAATAATAATAATTAAAATAATACGATTGACCAGACTTAAGCCAGGCCATGACAGGTCACGACCCAATTCGTGCATACGTGTCACGGTTGAGAAATCACTCGATTTATTGATAAACTGAATAATAAATAAATGTTTTGTTTACCGGTACATGTCTCTGCGTAATTAATGCTCGCGTCGACGGAGCTCTGTTGAAATGTTTAAACGGAACGACAACCCACCCCCTCCCCCCCTTCCCATACACACCTCCTCCTCCTCCTCCAATCCTGATTCCTGTATATTATTCCGTTGACGAAATGGACGGGAATATACGGAAGGGGACTGTCTGTATAGTCTGTCTCTCACTCTGTTTCGACCTAATTCCTGGGGTGTAGTCCCTATCACGTTGTTTATACAGGGCTTCAATAGGTTGTTGGAGGGGGGGGGGGGGGGTTTGGGGGGGGGGGAGAGACGGCGGTTTCAGAGAACGGGCGGCTATTCTCTGGCATTCTCTCTCTCTCTCTCTCTCTCTCTCTTCTCTCTCTATCACCATCTCTCTCTCCTCTCTCCCTCTCTCTCCACACAGAATTGGCATTTGGAACTTGATACAGACTGGACCACATTTGTTTCAGTCAATCAATTCTCTCTCTCTCTCTCTCTCTCTCTCTCTCTCTCGAACAAACAGCGTTTAGGAACGGCCTTAAACAAAGCCTCATTCCTTTGGTGCTTTTGTTTATTTAGTTACTTTGTGTGTGTTTGTGTGCTTGTGTGTGTGTGTTCTCTCCATATGTATCTTTGTGTGTAATATCTAATGTATATGCATGTATATCCTTTCCTAATGAATCTGTTTGTTTGTTCCCCCTCAAATTATGTCATTGTTTGGGTATCAAGCCTGTAAATCCATTGTTTGTCCGCCTGTCTTTCTGTCTGTTGTTTCTGTCTGTAACGCTCGTACCATACTTCATGCGTATCAAAGAATAGGGTACAGACGGTGCCCTAAGATCGTACCCTAATTGACGGTATATCTTGTAAAGATATTTTCCAGGAATATATGGGCTGGAAAGAGTATCTTGCAAAGATATTTTCCAGGAATATATGGGCTGGAAAGAGTATCTTGTAATTATATTTTCCAGGAATATATGAGCTGGAAAGAGTATCTTCCAATGATATTTTCCAGGAATATATGGACTGGAAAGAGTATCTTGCAATGATATTTTCCAGGAATATATGAGCTGGAAAGATTATATCTTGCAGTGATAGTTTCCAGGAATATATGGGCTGGAAAGAGTCTATCTTGTAATGATAGTATTCCAGGAATAAATGGTCTGGAAAGAGTGTATCGTGTAACGATATTTTCCAGGAATTATGGTGATCTAATTACGAATATGCTGCTAGTGTTGCCTTCCAGGCCTCGAGCGCTCTTGAAAATGGGGCGGGGAGGTGTCAAGGGGCTGGATTCCAGTTTCCAGGGCCATTTTTTTTTTATTTCCTAAGACTTCCAGCTATGGTGTTTAGCTCTGTAGCTCTGTTGTTTTTTTTATTTATTTTATATTTGTAAATTTATTTCCCTTAGTTGCGTCATATTAGAAAAAAAATATGGGTTCCTTTACTTTATTGGGTTTGGTGTTTATTCAGATTCTAATCTTTTGTGATTATCATTCTCTCTCTCTCTCTCTCTCTCTCTCTCTCTCTCTCTCTCTCTCTCTCTCTCTCTCTCTCCTTCTTTTGTACTGTTTATGACACTTGTGTCTGTCCTTCTGGTGAGCATCTTCTCCGTATAATGAGATGCCTCATAGAAATTTGAGAGTACACAGGCGTTTTTTCCATCTCCTGTGTACGCCCAAGTTTCCCCCATACAATTTCTATATATTATATGAAACATGCTTGACCTATGTATATCCATATAATTATAATTCTCTCATTATACAGGTACGTACAGGTAGAGAATTTCTCTATAATTATAGCTCTGGCATAATACAGGTTCATAGAGATATGGCTTGACTTATTTTTTTTTTCTTTAAATCACAACACGCCTTTGTCAGTCTGCTTTGGCCTTTTATGCTTTCAGGCTTTAAAAATATCTGTGTGCTTGCTTGCTTGAAGTCAGTCTTGTATATTATATATATAATATTGAATAGCCGAGGTTGAATCTGCTTTTGTCTGAATTTTTTTTATTAATTATATTATTGCCTTTCATTGTTTTAAATTTAATTTAATGATCTGACTTGCTTTTGCTAACATCTCTCGTAGCTTGTATACTTAACTTTTCCATCCACTTTTTTTACTTTTACTTTTCCAGCGACCTGGATTGAAATATACTTTTTTTCCCTCTTTCTCTCCCTTTCTAACTTAGGTTATTGTAAGTAAATCACACACGCCTACTGTCTTATCTAATCCTATCTTATTAGACTTCTAGGCGGTAAGTAAAGATATTTTGTTCTTATCTCCAACACCAACGTTGGTGGGGATTTGCGTGTGTACTGTCTTTAGAAATTTGAAGCTGGTGTTCCACATGTCACAACTGTATGCAGGCAATTGTTCTATTACATAGATCATTTGTATTGTCTGTAGAAATTTGAAACTGGTGTTCCACACGTCACAACTGTATGCAGGCAACTGTTCCATAGATCACTTGTACTGTCTATAGAAATTTGAAACTGGTGTTCCACCCGTCAGAACTGTATGCAGGCAATTGTTCTGTTACTTATATCGTTTGTATTGTTTTTAGAAACTTGAAACTGGTGTTCCACGCATTAAAACTGTATGCAGGCAACTGTTATGTGACATAAATCGTTTGTATTGTCTATAGATATTTGAAACTGGTTTTCCAGACGTCACAACTGTATGCAGGCAACTGTTCTATTGCATAGATCATTTGTATTGTTTATAGAGATTGAAGCTGGTGTTCCACTCGTCGGAACTGTATGCAGGCAATTGTTCTATTACTGAGATCGTTTGTATTGTTTATAGAAATTTGAGTCTGGTGTTCCACGCATTAAAACTGTATGCTGGCAATTATTTTACATATTTCGTTTGTACTGTCTATAGAAACTTAAAGCTGGTGTTCCACACGTCGGAACTGTATGCAGTCAGTTGTTATGTGACACTGTAGAATTTGGTAGAATTTGTCTCAATTCTGTCAGTTGTATAGATTTCGTTATTAACAAAAAAAAAGCAGGTGGTGCTGCCCACCCCTTATGCCTCTCCCAACCTACTTTTGTCTCTTTCGTTGTCTTTATTTCCTATCTCTTCTCTTCTTCCAAACCGTTTCCTCTTTTATTCGTCCACTGGTATTCGTATTTTCTTGGCCCCTATCCACACACTTACCCAAAGCGACTGGCTTTATTCTATCCTGTGTTTTAAGAGCATAGTTCGCTTCGATATTCTGTTGTAACGTGGAGGCCGATGGCATTGGCAAACTGGAGTACTTTCATAGCCTAGGGTCATGAAATCAAAATATAAAAGTCATATATTTTATGTTTTTTTTTTATATAAAATTCATTCGCATCAATAGTCTATCGTAACGTAGAGGCCGATGGCATTGGCAAACTGAAGTAATGTCCTTAGCAGATTCTGGAATTCCAGACACTGCGCTTTCCAGAGATTAGAGGCTCTGGAATAAGCCTTGTTGGTATCTACAAATGGAAAGGCTGAGAATTTATGAATGGAAAACATTGATATTATAAGTGGAAAGCCTTAGAATTTATGCATAGAAAGCCTTAGAATTTATAAATGGAAAGCCTTAGTTTTCATGAATAAAAAGCCTTAGGATTTATGAAGGGAAAGTCTTAGAATTTATAAATGGAAAGCCTTAGAATTTATAAATGGAAAGCCTTAGAATTTATGCATAGAAAGGCTTAGAATTTATATATGGAAAGCCTTAACATTTATGAATAGAAAGTC
>NC_061089.1:69477995-69602995 GCF_015104395.2 Macrobrachium nipponense
GAGAGAGAGAGAGAGAGAGAGAGAGGGCTTGTTATAGATTTGGTAAGACTTCAACTCTTAGACTTTCTCTCTTAGTAGAGAGAGAGAGAGAGATTCGGGTGTGGTTATAGATTTGGTAAAAACTCAAACTTTCTAGTACTAATTGGGTAAGACTTCATATCTTTGGTTGAGAGACGAGAGAGGAGAGAGAAGAGACGAGCAGAGATACGAGAGGATGAGAAGAGAAGAAGGCAGACGGAGAAAGAGATCGATTTGTTATAGATTTGGTAAGACTTAAACTCTTAGTAGTGATTGGGTAAGACTTTGACTCTCTCTTGGTTGTGACTGGGTAAGATTTTTCCAATTATTTGTTATTGTGATTGAGTTAGACTTCTTCAAGTGTAGCAGTTCAAACGACACTAATTCAACCATTCGAGCAATGGTTAATATCAAGGTCTAAAGAATACCTTATTCTTTAGACCTTGGTTAATATATACTAAAAGTCCATTTCTGCCGTGACAGAGTTGAATTTCGGATCTCCCACAATGCAAGTGTCATGTGGCTGTCCTTTGCAATGGTATTTCTAGGAGGTGGAGGAGGATTGTCAAAAGAAACGTGATGATAAGGTCTTTGCTGCATCTCAAAGGAATCCCATCCTGGAGGGGTCACAGGATTCGCCCAATCCTTTCTTCGAGGTCCGATGGAAAGCTTTCGTAATCTCCCCCAGAGAGAGAGAGAGAGAGGAAGGAGTGGAGAGAGAGGAGAGCCCCCCGAGAGAGAGAGAGAGAGAGAGAGAGAGAGAGAGAGAGAGAGAGAGAGAGAGAGAGAGAGAGAGAGAGAGAGGTGGCACTCGAGAAGTTATTGAAATTGTTGTTATTGTCGGTCTGGGGCGATATTAATACACCTGAGAGAGAGAGAGAGAGAGAGAGAGAGAGAGAGAGAGAGAGAGAGAGAGAGAGAGAGAGAGAGAACCCAACGGTGCATCTAAAAATACAATACTGCAGCAAACAATAGTTTGTGTTGTATTAAATTCAAATGGAAATTTTTTTTGGAAAGCAGAGAGAGAGAGAGAGAGAGGAGAGAGAGAGAGAGAGAGAGAGAGAGAGAGAGAGAGAGAGAGAGAGAGAGAGAGATAAATAATTTAGTCCAATACTGCATCCAGAAAACTGTCCAAAATTATCATCTCCGGTAACTTAACTTGGATCATTACCTCGTATTATTGTTATTATTAGCCAAAACCGTATTACAGATACAAAAGAGATTAATACAAATAGCCAAAGTCTTATTACATTGAATGCTAATAGCTGGAGTCCTATTACAGTCAATACAAAGAGCTTTAGTCTTTCTACAGTGAATACAAAAAATTACAGTTTTATTAGATAATTGCTTACAGTTTCAAAAACTAGAACAATCATGTCAACCTAATTATCAGCCCAGAGTGGCTAAGCATAACCCACCAGTCCACGACCACGAGGTCACCTCAGGTCATTTGAATGACCTCAGCCTGAGTTCAGAGATACAGACGTCACGAAAACCCACTGATAACGAAAGTCGGGTCAATGAAAACCCGCTGATAACGAAAGTCGGGTCAATGAAAACCCGCTGATAACGAAAGTCGGGTCAATGAAAACCCGCTGATAACGAAAGTCGGGTCAATGAAAACCCGCTGATAACGAAAGTCGGGTCAATGAAAACCCGCTGATAACGAAAGTCGGGTCAATGAAAACCCGCTGATAACGAAAGTCGGGTCAATGAAAACCCACTGATAACTAAAGTCGGGTCGATGAAAACCCACTGATAACGAAAGTCGGGTCGATGAAAACCCACTGATAACGAAAGTCGGGTCGATGAAAACCCACTGATAACGAGAGTCGGGTCAATGAAAACCCACTGATAACAAAAGTCGGGTCAATGAAGACCCACTGATAACAAAAGTCGGGTCAATGAAGACCCACTGATAACAAAAGTCGGGTCAATGAAAACCCGCTGATAACGAAAGTCGGGTCGATGAAAACCCACTGATAACTAAAGTCAGGTCAATGAAAACCCACTGATAACGAAAGTCGGGTCAGTGAAAACCCGCTGATAACGAAAGTCGGGTCAATGAAAACCCGCTGATAACGAAAGTCGGGTCAATGAAAACCCACTGATAACGAAAGCCAGGTCACTGGTTAACCTTGAACGATGACCTTCCCCCATACACCTTGTGAATTCACAGCAGGTGGAAGCTACCCAAGTAAGATGAGAGCCGTATCACGATATCAGTTTTAGTGTGGGTAATGTTGTCGTTGGGGGAATAATTTTTGGGGTGTTGGGGGGAAAGGGGTTACGAAGGTCAAAGTTCATAATGTCAGTTTGCAGCAGTAAAGTTAACACTGGGCCCAAGTACTGGCGTATATCAGTTTCCGTTTTGTTGTGATGTTAATTATGGTCTCTCTCTCTCTCTCTCTCTCTCTCTCTCTCTCTCTCTCTCTCTCTCTCTCTCCTCCCCCCTAACTCTACGTCTACGTACCTCCATAACCTGCGTGTATAACACTCCAAGAGATCCAATCTCTCTCTCTCTCTCTCTCTCTCTCGTTACCTATGGATTGTATACGAGCACTAGTTGTCTACTATTAAGCAAGATTTGAAAATGCGGGTACTTCTCTCTCTCTCTCTTAGAATTTGATTTATTTACTCTAGAGAGAGAGATATACAGGTACTTATATATGTATAATGTATTTATATACACATACATTATATATATATATATATGTGTGTGTGTGTGTGTGTGTGTGTGTGTGTGTGTATGTGTATGTGCGTGCATACAATCGTAAGCTGTACGTGTTCGTGTACTGTAAGCCCCATGCGTGCAAATAACCACGTACCCTCGATGAATTATTGATAGCCAGTAGTAGATGACGGGTCTCTGTAGTCGAGGCTTGCATTTGAATCGAACCTGGGGAACGTACTATATATAAAACATGTCTCATGCAAACTGTACCCCCGCAGTAGTATGTATATGAAGTTGCATGAAACTTCGGTTACTGCAGTTCCAGCAAGAAGTATAGCTGAAGAAGTTGAAGAAGTTCGGGTGCGTACAGTCATTTGTTATTCTCCGCAGTGCCGCCTGCAGTCTGTACTGAGAGATGGCGATTTGTGTATTCCTATTTTCCTCGACGACGCTCTGACCTTTGGAGCATCGAAATCATTCTCCACCAACCCCCTAACCCCCCTCCCCCTCCCCCCACCCCCTCCCCCAATCCCCCAACCAACCCCCCAAAAAAAAAAAATAAAAAATAATAATAAATAAATAAAATCCCGAATCTTTGATGTCTCCAGCATAACGCGAAATCACTCACTCGAGTCTTAAGATTCGAGTCTATTTTAAGGACGTTGTGAAATCAATTCGCCCCAAAGTTTTTTTCTTTTTTCAGTGTGATTTTATGCAATATTTTTCTATCCGATTGTTTGATTGACTGATTGATCTTTCATGAGAGACGATTTGATGTTTTGGTGTGGTAGGCGACTGTTAGTGTAGTTTTCTCAGCGTGTTAAGAGTTTGAACGGTGGTAGTTATATATTTTTTATTTATTTCTATTTTATTTTTGATTTGATTTTATTTATTTTTGCAGTTTGGCAAATATTTATAATGTTTTATTCGAATTATTGTATATTTATAGATTTGTGTATTTATTTTTAGTTGCTGTTCGGTAATATTTAATTTTTTTTTTTGCGGATATTCATATTTTTTTTTTTTTTTTTTTTTTTTTTTTGCTTGCTGGATTTAAGCGATAATTAGATTTTTAAATTATGACAGAATCATTTGAATTATTTATATATATATATATATATATATATATATATATATATATATATATATATTGCAGCATTGCAGCCATATGAAAATTATTTTTAGTTTTTATTTTGCGGATATTGAGACAATTATATATATAGTATATTTAGAATTTTTTTTCTATTTATTGACAATGATTAAATTGTTAGATTTTTATCTATTATTTTTTCTGAAGTGCCGCAGTTACCCTGTCTTCATTGTTGGCAACATTGTTGTCAACAGTGTTGCCGACATTATGAAGAATGTTGTAAAGTTTGGTGCCAGCATTGTTGTTAACAGTGTTGTAAACATTATTGCAACATTGTTGTCGACAGTGTTGACGACACTATCAATAATGTTGTAAACGTTGTTGTCTACATTATGAAATGTTGTAAACATTGTTGTCAACACTTGACAACATTGCTGTCGACGCGACACGACAAATTCCTTACCCCAATCCTCACCAGGTCCATGTTCTTTGGTAGCTTTTAGCAGCGAAACCAATAAAAACTGACACCAATGAATGCCAAAGCTGACGTGATAATCCTATAGCTGCTGCCCTTACCACCACATCATCATGAACTTAGCAATGTAAAGCTACTAAAGCCTTTCGAAACATCTTATCCTATGAAGACGGTCTCACGGCTCAAGAGCAACGTCCCGCAAAAAGCTGAGAAAGATCCTTGTTGAATTACTGAGACGCGAGGATTGATAAAGTTTTAAACCGAGAATCTCTCAGATCTCTCAGATGATTGTGCAAGAAAAGGTACGATTGAAACTGGTCTGAGGCGGCCTCTTGGTATATTGGGTTCTCCGGCCTCTGCAGTCATGACCGGGCATGCTTTAGGCGTTTTACGTAAATTATTTATTGACAGGGGGTGCCAAAAGGAGTTTACTGGTTACGGCTAAAAGTGGTGATACGAAAGGGTGAATATATTTATTTAAGTTGTTCTGACGCGAATGCAGATCTGTATTTTTATAAATGGAGTTTCTCCCCGCGCAAATTACTCTCTCAAAATTGGGTCCTTTTTTTGTGTGTCTGGACTGGCGAGTTCCTGATCGTTACTCAGTTGTCTATTCAGATTTCGAAAAAGGGGAGCATTCTTGATTTAGCTATCCAGTGGTGAATTATAAGATGAGGCTGTGGACGTTGAATTATGACCTTTAAACTAGCTGTCGCAGTAAAAACAAAATGGCAACACTTGTACCCATGAGGTATATATAAAAAAAAATATCCCCCATTTCTCGTGAAAATACTCATCAAATCTCATTAGCATAACAACAGTCATATCGTCCTTTAACACTCTTGGTTTCTGCTAGAGATTTACCTATTTTTAGATAGTGGTTTGTGGTCTCTCGCTTGTCACTTTTTCGTAAGTTGTATTTCAACAGAGATCTTTCACATTAACAATAATGGATCCTCGATCCAAACGTGCCTCGCTTGTGGAACTTCTCAGTTCCAAAGGTCCCCAATTCCAGTAGTCCTCAGTTCCAGTAGTCCTCAGTTCCAGTAGTCCTCAGTTCCATAGGTCCTCAATTCCAGAGGTCCTCAATTCCAGTGGTCCTCAGCCCCAGAGGTCCTCAGTTCCAGAGGTCCTCAATTCCAGAGGTCTTCAGTTCCACAGATCCTCAGTCCCAGAGGTCCTCAATTCCAGAGGTCCTCAGTTCCAGAGGTCCTCGGTTCTCAATTCCAGAGGTCCTCGGTTCTCAATTCCAGAGGTCCTCGGCTCCAGAGTTCCTCAGTTCCAGAGGTCTTCAGTTTCAGAGGTCTTCAATTCCAGTGGTCCTCAGTTCCAAAGGTTCTCAATTCCAGAGGTTCAAGTTCCAGAGGTCCTCTATTCCAGAGGTCCTCAGATTCCAGAGGTCCTCAATTCCAGAGGTCCTCAGTTCCAAAGGTCTTCAATTCCAGGGGCCCTCAATTCCACTGGTCCTTAATTCCACAGGTCCTCAGTTCCAAAGGTCCTCGGTTCCAGAGGTTCTCGGTTCCAGGGGCCCTCAGTTCCAGCCTCCTTACTGAGGATGTCGTGCGATTGGAACTCCAAAAAGTTCAAGCGAATATGCAGTGCATGACTATAATATTATTCTCCGTCTATTTTAATAAACTTTATCTATTTATTATTGTTTTCTTTTTTAATAAGCGAGATCTCGTCTTTCTGTATTTCCCTTTGCCTCCTCTTACTTCTTAACGAATACCATGATCTTTGGAAGCCTGGATTCCAGGTTACTGGACCCTTTTGGTGGGCTTGTTCCGTATATATAGGATTCATCTTCTGAATAATAATGATTATTATAGCAATAAATACCCCTATATTTTTTATACCCTAAATCCCTAAAACAGTGCTTAGAACAGCTTATGACATCCACATGCGTTTATCGGTATTGAAACTTGACAAAGCCTAAATTCTTTTAATTTTCCAGACTGGGGGAGAGTTCCAGCAATCGGTAATTCGACGAATCTTTTTGCGACAGGTGTAGGTAGCATTTGTCAGCTTTCACGAGCGGATCTTTCTAATTAGGTCGGATTAAGAGCGATGTGCCGAGCTGGGTCTAGCTAGGCTCTCTCTCTCTCTCTCTCTCTCTCTCTCTCTCTCTCTCTCTCTCTCTCTTATATACATATATGTGTGTGTATGAAATTCCCTCTGTTGGACGTATATCTAACAACAGTGTATCTCAGATCTTGTATTGAGAGAGAGAGAGAGAGAGAGAGAGAGAGAGAGAGAGAGAGAGAGAGAGAGAGAGAGAGAGAGAGGTTTGTGTTTTTATTAAATTCAAATCCTACTCACTTTGAGAGAGAGAGAGAGAGAGAGAGAGAGAGAGAGAGCCGTTACCTAGTCGAACAACTATTGGTCAGGTCATCTTTAAAAAACAGCAAACGTTGTTTGTCGAAAGCCTTTGGGAAAATCAACCGCACACCTTATATCACACACGAGGCTTCTGTCAATTTGCCGAGGAGTAGTTTTTCTTGTTAAAACCTCTTTGCTGTTTGTTTGTTTACTTTTTCACTGTAGTGAAGATTTTTCCTCAATTATTGATCGTCTTTGATTCACTATTAAGTTTGGATTGTATTTTTTTTTTCTATTGCTTTTATACAGATCTGTGTTTCGTTCGAGTCAGTCCGTGTCCTCTCTGTTTTAAGGAGAGAGAGAGAGAGAGAGAGAGGAGAGAGAGAGAGAGAGAGAGATAGTATGTCTTGTCTGACGCAGGCGGGGTTTCATGACGCATAATAAAATCATTACCTGAACTCGTCCTAGTAATGCCCGAGGTTAGACGTCAAACTGACGAAATCGATGACCGGTCCAGGAGAGAGAGAGAGAGAGAGAGAGAGAGAGAGAGAGAGAGAGAGAGAGAGAGAGAGAGAGAGATTGCAGTTTGTGTATGTGTGAATGTGTACGAGAGAGTGTGAATTATTTATTTCATTAAATTCAAATGCATATTCACCTTTGAGAGAGAGAGAGAGAGAGAGAGAGAGAGAGAGAGAGAGAGAGAGAGAGAGAGAGAGAGAGAGAGAGATCGTTCCCGGACTCGACAGAATGAATTACAGAAAAGTACTTTAAATACATCCATTATATTAATAGAATTGATATCCATTGAATTAATTCAGGGACACGAAGGCCAGACAATAGAAACGATTAGAATTTATTGTCTTCATTCATAATTCATTGTCTTGATTTTTTTTAAAGACAGTCTCAATTCCTACTTATCTTCAGAAGCCGTGACGAGACGTGCTGATGTCCTAAAAACTTCACTGTTATAATTATGCCCAATCGAGAGGGCATTATTATTAGTTTATGCAACTTTTTAGAAGACATTTTTATTTTACTTTGTGAAGTTGTGGTGTTCAAGCAGAGTTGGTAATCGGCTATTATTGTGTGTAATATGATCCTAATTTTGGTTGAGACTTGCTTTCTCTCTCTCTCTCTCTCTCTCTCTCTCTCTCTCTCTCTCTCTCTCTCTCTCCTGGTTTGGCAGTAATGTGGCTATACAAGTATTTACCATCAGTTGATGAAGATTTCCTTTGCAATTTATCGCAAAGGACTTACAAGTTCATGAACATGATGCAGTCTGCAAATAAGTCTTCATAGGTATATCCCCATACACACACACACACACAACACACCACACCACACACAACACACACACACACACACACACACACACATATATATATATATATATATATTATATATATATATATATATATATATATATATAATATATATATATTTGGCTAGTATATCATTCATCGTGTACCGCATGTATAAATATCTAGTTACGTCATATGGCATCAAGTCATCAGGGATATCATGATGGCATCCCATGATCCTGCAGGGGAGCACGGGTGGGGGGCTAAGGGGGGGAGGATGAGATTTATCCTTATCTGTATTCTGGCTTGATCCTTCAGATGGTAAATGCTCTCGGTATCGTGAAGATGCGGCACAGAAAACTCGTGTGATGCATCCTCGTCCGTGGTAAATGCTCGGTATTTATAAGTATTTATCTGAAGATACTCTTATAAATAGTTATTTACTTTCTTATTAATGATTGCCTGAACTTATGACGTAACACTGCAGGCTGGATCACAATTAAGGAAAACAGAGAGAGAGAGAGAGAGATTTCTTGCTTGTCTTCCGTTGTTTGAGTCGTCGTATTCTCTTAATTTTTCGGAATTTTCGTATGAGCTGGTAAGTCCTGATTCAGCTTTGAGACGAATTTGACTCTCTCTCTCTCTCTCTCTCTCTCTCTCTCTCTCTCTCTCTCTCTCTCTCTCTCTCTCTCTCTCTCCTCGGTATTTTCAATAACAAAATCAAGCAGACATACTACTGTGGATTTAATTTCTCAGTAAGACTGATATTATCATTAACAGTAACTAGAATGTTAAAGCCTTGATACCAAGAAATCACACAAATGACAGAAGGCTCGGTAGTTACAAGGAGTTACAAGGATTCGGATGTCTCAAAGACTTGTTATTAGTCCATCCTAAGAGGAGACATCGTGTGCTCACTTATCTGTACGAGCAGGTGTTACTGTTCATTCAGTGTCTTAATGATTTTGTCAGCCTTCTTGTAAACTCTTCCACACTGTTGTTGTTTACAACTTCTGGTGGCAGTTTATTCTCGTGTCACATATCTTGTATGTGTAGAAGTTCCCGCAATGGGATGTGTTGTATCTCGTCAGTTCTAGTTCCTGCAATGAGATGTGTTGTATCTCTTCAGTTCTAGTTTCCAACCAGTATTTCTCGTCTTGTTTTCGTTTAACGCAAATAGGTAGGAGGGGAGTAGCATTTGTTCACAAACAGGAAACTGTGTGTAGGTGTTTTTTGGTATGGCACCATCTGTTTGCCAGTGAAGTGTTTGTGCATGAAAGATAAAAAGTCTTTATGGGACACAGATGGACCCAGAATGTTTTTTTTTTTTTATGGCGGAATCAATAGAGACAAACTGAACCATTTTAGTCGTGAGATCAGATTTCTTTGTGGTAAAAAGAAAAAGGACTTTTTATTCTTCGTTTTAGAAGTTACCTATGTGATTTCTAGTCAATGTAGAGTGAAAGGTGTATATACATACGTATATACATACATACACAGTTTTTGCAAGGGGAAATATATTAATTGAGAGAGAGAGATTGATTTCATTCTTGACAAAGTTAGGGATGTCCCCTTTAGATGGGGTGGCTTCAGAGAGAGAGAGAGAAGAGAGAGAGAGAGAGAGAGAGAGAGAGAGAAATATTAATCAACTCATGTAAACATACGGACCCTACAATTCCAACATCAAACAAGACATTCAATTTGAATTCCCGCTACGCAAACATCGCTTTTAAACATTGTGAAACAGAAATGAACATGGAATCAGTGAAAACTCCGAAACGTATGAAAGATAATGTACCCACAGTTCAACGAAGACCCTCCCGCCATTACCCATAATTCATCGAAGACCTCCTCCTCCTCCTCCTCCTCCTACTGAATAGTCCCATGAAAAGCTCCCTCCAACCATTGATTGATTGGTTAATAAATCACACTGCAGCGGATTCCGCGTAGCAACGGCGCAGGTGGTATTCATTGGGCCCAGCAGGAAGGCCGAAACATATCCTTTTCGTCGTGGGATTCCTGCCTGGGAGTCCTACGGTTCCTCTTCTCATCTGTTTGCGTAGGATGTCAGGTTGTGATGTGTCCTTCTTCCTCTCAGGGATGATGCGGTAAGAGAGAGAGAGAGAGAGTGGTTGGTTTTATCAAATTCAAATACATATTCTCTTTTGAAAGAGAGAGAGAGAGAGAGAGGTTGGTTTTGTCAAATTCAAATACATATTCTCTTTTGAGAGAGAGAGAGAGAGAGAGAGAGAGAGAGAGAGAGAGAGAGAGAGAGATGTTGGTTTTATCAAATTCAAATACATATTCTCTTTTGAAAGAGAGAGAGAGAGAGAGAGAGAGAGAGAGAGAGAGAGAGAGAGAGAGAGCGGTTGGTGGTTTATCAAATTCAACTGCATGTTTATTTTTGAAAGAGAGAGAGAGAGAGAGAGAGAGAGAGAGAGAGAGAGAGAGAGAGAACGCGCACGCACTCGCGCAAGTCCTTAAAAAGATAAAAAGTGTGTGCGTGTATCGTATGTGCTTGTAAGCTAATCACTTGTGCCTGCTAGTCACGCTATCACTAAGAGACCAAGAATACCTAGAACACTTACTTTTTACACTTAGGAAAGTGTTGCGGTAAAGTGTAAAGTGTTTTGTGCATGTAAAAATCTCTAGAACACTTATTTTTCCACTGGTAAAGTGTCATAGTAAAGTGTAAAGTGTTTTGTATGTAAAAAAATATCCAGAATACCTATTTTTACACTTATAATCATAGTAAAGTGTAAATTGTTTTGTATGTAAAAAATATCCAGAATACCTATTTTTACACTTATAATCATCATAGTAAAATGTAAATTGTTTTGTATGTAAAAAATATCCAGAAAACGTATTTTTACACTTATAAAAGTGTCATAGTAAAGTGTAAATTGTTGTGTATGTATCTTGTTCGTTTGCGATTTGCATCATAGCGAGAATTTTAATTTTAGTGATCATCTGCATTCCACGTCTCTCTTACGATTTTACCAGTCTTATTCTGGATAGTGTTCTGGTTTATTTGTGACGAAATTATATTGTCACAATTTTGGTTCATGGCAAAATTATTATAAACCAATTTGCCACAACCTTTTCATGATAAAAGTATTATAACCTATTTTGTCACAATTTTGGTTCATTACAAAAGTATTATAACCTATTTTGTCATAATCTTTTCATGGCAAAGGTTAATATAACCTAGTTTGTCAAAATCTTTGCATGAAAAATTATTGTTAACCTTTTTGTCAGTTCTGGTTCACGACAAAATCATTATAACCCAGTTTGCCACAATTCTGGTTCACGAGAAAATCATTATAACTCAATTTGCCTCAATTTTGGTTCACGACCAAATCGTTATAACCCAGTTTTCCACAATTCAGGTTCACGAGAAAATCATTTTTAAAAAAGACCATTTCCCGAATGATATCAGAGATCCTGAAAATAATAAGAAAAATAGTAATAAAAAAAGTTTAATAATAATAAGAAAAAAGTTCGACCCACATTCAATCATACAGGTCACAAAACTCCCGACATAACTTGACCTAATTTGGACAAATAAAAATAAAATCCACACATCAAAGAGAGGGAATTCGTGACCTAATTATGTGGCGTCGCAATTAATCGCAGTTTTTTTTTCTTTCATTAATTTCTATGAACAGAGTTATGGTGAAGCCTGGCAAATATCGCGGAGAGAGAGAGAGAGAGAGAGAGAGAGAGAGAGAGAGAGAGAGAGAGAGAGAGAGAGAGAGAGAGGGCAACCCTTGAATATAAACTAAATATATTAACTGCTAATATCACTGGATGTGAAGATAGTATAATAGAGAGAGAGAGAGAGAGAGAGAGAGAGAGAGAGAGAGAGAGAGAGAGAGAGAGAGAGAGAGAGAGAGAAATCAGACTTATTGCTTATTAATTCGGAATTACAGTTGAGTGTGGTTTATTGGTTTATGAGAGAGAGAGAGAGAGAGAGAGAGAGAGAGAGAGAGAGAGAGAGAGAGATCAAACTTGTCACCCAGATGTGTTTTATTACCTTCCTGCTGTGTGTGTGTGTGTGTGTGTGTGTTTGTGTAACTGTGTATGTGCGCGTAAGTGTTTGTGGCAGCTCTGATGAGGATTGGCACATATTGCCACATGTCACGTTATATAGCCTAAGTCACATTTATTGCCTTTTTTTTGTACCATTCGATTTTAGCTTCCTTTATTGAATTTCCTTTTTATTGACGTCGCGTGGGGTCTTAATCAACCTTTCCTGAGAGCACAATATTTCTCTCTCTCTCTCTCTCTCTCTCTCTCTCTCTCATTTTTCCTCGATCACGTCTCATTTTCCCGATGTTCATTTTACACGGTCGAATTCGCCCCTTGTGTTGGATGTCTTCTCATCTCCTGCCCCTACTACTGGTTAGGGTAGGGTGGGGGTCGGGGGGTAGTGAGGGGCATATCCTTCTATGCTCTCCTGTTGTTAATCAGGAGAAAGAGGGGAAAGTCAGGTTGAATCATATTATAGGGATAAGGTCATCTAGGAATCTCTCTCTGTCTCTCTCTCTCTTTGTTGACACTGTAAAATTGAAAAGACGTAAGCCTTACTTTTGCTAAGAGTGAGAGAATTTCCAGCTCTCTCTCTCTCTCTCTCTCTCTCTCTCTCTCTCTCTCTCTTATAACAAATATACCAGAGGAGGAAGACGCTTTTTTAACAACTAGAGATAAAATCTTTGAGTATTCATACACAATGTTCCATTTTCCTTTCAGTTCATCTTCATATATCATTCACGTGACCTGGTTATTTCAGCCACGTACTGACGTTTACGTAAATTTTAGGCGTAATTCTCTTTTATTTTAGACGCAGTTCTCTTTTTATTTAACCTTCATTTTTCCTCTTCTTTCCAGAAATGCCTGGAATCATGGCCCTGCGGAAGCGAGCTATGGATGATAAACCCCTCAAGGGCGCCAAGATAGTAGTCTGCACCCACATCAATGCCCAGACAGCCGTAAGTATTACAAATATGCATATCTACATACACGTATACACATTAATATACACACTTGCGTATTTGGCCTTTTACCTGATCTTGTTATGGTTCAAATACCTGCAGTGTTGTCGTACAACAAATTTAAACGTCTTTTTTATACATATGCACATATACATACACATACACGCATACATACACAGTACACTTATACACACGCACACACACAAATACACATATACCTGTGTATTTGACATTTCGCCTCATCCTGTTATCAACTGCTCAAATAACTCGTATTATATATATAATATTTTTTTCAGTTGTAAATTGGACTCAGACACGCTTATTAATTAATATTTTTTTACCTGCTGGTGAACTCTTATGTATAACCAAGAATTCTAAAGGTCAGGAACTCGAGTTTGATATAATTACTGTGGAATTATTATGGTATTCAGTTTGTCATTTTTTTTCGTAAGGTAATAGTTCAGAGTTCCTGTTGTAATTAAAGAGATTTTGTGTGTCTAGGCCTAACCAAGCTTATGCATATCGAGAACACGGTGTGTCTATAGGCCTAACGTTTTTTAAGTACGTCTAAAACACAGCAACCAGTCGACAAGTTTCCCCTCTCTTTGTTTTAGGAGGTGAAGAGACTGTGTCTTTAGGCCTAATACCAGGCTTGTGTATGTCTAAGTCACGGCAACTATTGGCATTTAAAACTGTTTTTTAGTCCTGTCTCCCATGACAATTTTCCCACTCGTTGTTTGTTGTAGTTCAAAGACATTTTTGGAGAAACAAATGACAGTCACCCAATTATGCAATATTTACTTTCAAAAAATATATTTTTAGAGGCTACTAGTATTCCATGTTCTGGCATAAATTCAGGCATTCAGTTTTTTAAAATAAAAATATCTTATTTTGATAACCTTAGGAAACATTTAAGCAATATATTACTGCAAGACATCTTGCAATACGTTGCAATTGCAGCTAATGCTCCTTGTATAACATGTAAGGTTTTGACATGAATTCAGTTATGCAGTTTGTTAAAATGAAAACCTATAATGTATAATATTTCTGCAGGTGCTGATTGAGACTTTGGTCGAGCTTGGAGCAAGCATCCGTTGGGCTGCTTGCAACATTTTCTCAACTCAGAATGAGGTTGCAGCTGCTTTGGCCGAGGCTGGTAAGACTTCGTTATTAATTTTGAATATATTATTTTATTTATGTTGTGTAATATTTTGCCTTGCTGTTGTATATGACTGTGGGAAGTATACAATTGCTGATCTCATTTGACGTTGTTCTAGGAATTTTAGGTGAAGTAGTTATAACGTGTTCGATTTTTCAAGTTTTAGAGGGAAATTCAGTGACAAAACTATTATTTTCAGGAATTTAGATGTATGAATTACTATTGCTTCTTTGTATTATGTTGTAGTACACTGAATTTTGTACAGGAATTAGAATTTCTTTTAGTTTTTTTCAGTTTTTCGCTCTTATTTTCACAGTGCATTTACATGCTCATGAAACTGCTTCACTTCTCATCAGCTCAGTACTGTGATATATTTGCTGTGATATATTTATAAAGTAAATTTATCAATAACTCCTAATATTTGGCCACCACCCCATCTTGTTTTTTGTAATTTTTCCCTTCATTTTCATATGTTTACATCCTCATAAGATTCTGTTTCACTTATCAGTCCAGTAGACTGTTGTGATATTATCTTGCTTTATAAAGTATGGATTAACCAAACAACTCCTAATTTCAGGCCACCCCGTGTTCGCCTGGCGTGGGGAGAGCGAAGAAGATTTCTGGTGGTGTATTGACAAGTGCATCAACACGGAGAATTGGCAGCCAAACATGATTCTGGACGACGGAGGGGATGCCACCCACCTCATGCTGAAGAAGTATCCAGCCATGTTTAAGATGATCAAAGGTATGTGTTTAAGATATGTTATTATTATTAATATTATTATTGTTATTATTTTATCCCTTAATTGCTCAGAAAATGCAGCTTTTTATGGATCAGGCTGTAATTGTTGTTCCTGACATCTTGTAGTACCTGTAAGGGATTTAGTGATCTTGGGAGACTTTAACTTCACATTCAGTGTTCTAGTTTAACTAATTGCACTGACAGTTTTGCTATTGGGTGAAAGGTAAGACTAATTTTTTCATTCCACTGATGATGAGAGGTATTTTATGTCTCCTTTTACAACAGGTATTTGTGAAGAAAGTGTCACAGGTGTCCACCGTCTTTACCAACTCAGTAAGGCTGGAAAACTGACTGTTCCTGCTATGAACGTCAACGATTCAGTGACAAAGACTATGTTTGATAATCTTTACTCCTGCAGGGAATCAATCATTGACAGGTACGTAACCTTCCCCAAAATATTCTGTCATTAATGAAGCATGTAAAATTTCTTTGCTAATGGCAACAATTTTGACTCACAAATTTATATTAGTGAAATATTACATCCGAACTTATAAAGCCCATAATTTTCAGTGCACATTGCAACAGTTTTATTGGAGTTTTGTGAATGCAGTACCATATATAATAATGAAAGATAACTTCTAGACTTGCAAAACCTGTTTGTTTCAATTTAAAAAATGCCCATTTGTTTTTGCAGCTTAAAACGTGCCACTGACGTCATGTTTGGTGGCAAGCAGGTAGTGGTTTGCGGTTACGGTGAAGTAGGAAAAGGCTGTTGCCAGGCTCTCAAGGGATTGGGATGCACAGTGTATGTCACTGAAATTGATCCTGTCTGTGCTCTTCAAGGATGGTGAGTTTATTTTATGTTTCTTCATGAACTTTTGGTGTGGTGAAGCTACAGTACTTGATTACTATTGTTGAGCTAATATTTTGTAGTCTCTTGTTTGTCTGGAAAATGGAAAATAACCCAGTATTATTATTAATACTGGTAGTTAACCTAAAGTATTCCTGCTTTGCTAATCTAGGGTAATGAGGATTCTTGACTGCCATCAAGTACAGATTTAATTTGAAAGTTTACTGGTGATGGAAATGCTGTGCATATGTCTTACCATTGTTACCAGGGTTGGCTAACAACATTGCTTGGAACATATATAATGCCAACAGTTGATTTAATGCAAGGAAAATGTTGAGCAAAGATATAGCTTTTTGCATCAACTACAAGTGTGAAATCGGTAAATAATAGTAATTTACTTATCTAAGTCCGTTTGATAGCTAATGTGAAACTAGTTCTATCGGTTTGTAAAATGATTTATTTTTGTCCACAGCATGGATGGTTTCCGTGTAGTGAAGCTTTCAGAAGTTATAAGGCAAGTAGATATTCTCGTGACAGCCACAGGAAACAAGAATGTTGTGTCACGGGAACATATGGACAAAATGAAGAATGGTGCTATTGTCTGTAACATGGGTCATTCCAACACAGAAATTGATGTGGTGAGTATCTACGACAGTTTGTTTCACATTTTTTTGTGTGTATGTATTTTTGTATCCACTACAGGCGTGAATTGTGTTCCACAACTTGGTTTTTTTAACCACGTTGTTAAATTGGTCAGAATTTTTTAAAGAATTTAATTATCATGTATCTTAATCTATTGTTTTCTTTCATGTACACTATAAATTCTGCTCATCAGTACGGTGCAGTATGATGTTATCTTTATATTTTTTAATTGATATACTGTATCTACCTTTTATTAATGATACTGTACAATACTTTGTTTATGAATATTCAGGGTCAGCTTTATGATAGAATAATTATGGAATATGTTCTCTCTTTGTTCTTTCATTTTCAAGTTAGATACAAATCTCTACACCTTGTTCATGAATGTTCATGATTATATCTCTACACCTTGTTCATGAATGTTCATGAGTAAGTATTTAAGAACTGATGTATTCTTCTTTAAAGTATGAAATTCTAAAGCTGGTCATATTTTTGTTCAATCTCAGAATTCTCTAAGGACCCCAGATTTAACCTGGGAGAAAGTTCGTTCCCAAGTTGATCACATCCTGTGGCCCGATGGCAAGAGGATCATCCTGCTGGCTGAGGGACGGCTTGTAAATCTTTCCTGTTCATCTGTGCCATCATTTGTAGTGTCCATTACATCATGTACTCAGGTGAGGAAATATGGATAGCTTTTTTTTTTGCCTTTTTTTTGTCTTTTTTTTAATTGTATATGCATTCCAGGATTTTTTCTCCAGACAAATTTAACAGCCGCTCTCAACCTGTGGATTATTTATAGACCAATATTCTGATATTTCACTGTGAGGTGTAACATTAGCAAATATTTTTGACAATTATAAGGAAATAGTAAAATAAAATTCAATATAAGGGAAGTTGGTTACAGTTTATTTCTTCGCCAAGTCTTATTTCTCAAATGTAAGCTCCTTTTTTTCTTCGTGTATTCCTTCTTCCAACACTAATTTTACTCACGACGCCATACTCTTCAAGCCCTTTGATTTTATAATTTATTCCTTACTTCTCAATCCTTATTTTTGAATTCGATGACAGGTGGAAAATGATAATGTCCTGAGAAGGAAATCAGTTTAAGAAATATTATGGGTTGAAACAATTTTGTTTAAGGATATCAAGAACAGAAGGCTGTTTTATGAGTTTCAAAATTATTTTGGATTATGTAATGGTGTTAATTAGTAAACTACATCACATATTTTAGTTGTCTTTAACACACATTCCTGTTGACTGTTGTGTAAAAGCCGAATTTATAATGGGCTGCGAATCATTATCCTAAAATGCAGAAGTTGGTGAAATAAGCTACCCCTTCAGTTTTAAAGGACTTTGTCATTTATATATTTATATGGTAGGATTATACAAGTATTTGTGGGAAGTCTATAAGTTCTCATAAAAATATGCTAGTAATAAATATGCAAAAGTGTCCATATTCTGATTCTCAGTCCTCATTTGAAATTACATTTCTAATAAACAACATTCATCCTTACAGGCTTTAGCATTGATTGAATTGTTCAATGCACCAGCTGGGCGATACAAGTCTGATGTGTATCTGTTACCAAAGAAGATGGGTAAGTACAGTTAGTTTATGTAAATTTTATTCATGAACAGTATTTTGAATGTCCTTTTTGGAAGTTTGAAGACATGTAATCATTCGAAGGTTTTGTGGAGCAATTCTTTTCATCCCTGATACTTTTATTAGTTTTTCTGTATCAATAAATGTTTAGTTTCTGACACTTTGTGCCTCGTACATTATTGCAGTCTCATTTGCTCTTATTTTTCAGATGAGTATGTTGCCAGTCTTCACCTTCCCACTTTCGATGCACATCTCACAGAGTTGACTGATGAGCAAGCCAAGTATATGGGCTTGAATAAAGCTGGTCCTTTCAAACCAAATTATTACAGGTACTGTATTGTGGAAATTTTTTTTGTTCTCGCTCTTTATGTAGAAAGCTTTATTTTGATGATCTGACTAGAACTATACACTTAGTATTTTTAAGGGAGTGGTAACAAGAAATATAGAATTAAGCCATGAGAGCACAATTAGATATACCTTACAGTAATTTGTCTGTTTTGTGCATGAAAGTGTATAATTGATATTTCTGTGGATAAGTTCTTAAGTAATTTACAGTAAAAATCCATATTTAGTACTGTAAAGTGTTAAAATAAGGCTATAAAACAAATGAAGCACAAATATAGAATATAAATAGAAGAAACCATCATATGCAGCCACCAAAACACTTACAACTGTTGTAGGCCTGTTTTTTTCATATTTAATGAACATGTCCTCTTTGATGTGCTAAATGTTTAGAACATAGTTGATATTAAAAGTCAATTTATTTTTTCATAAGGAATTTGAATTCATGTTGTCAACATTTAGTGGCTTGCAAGTTTCAAAGATTTTGTTTCTCACATTGTTATATTTATAATTGTAAATTAAGTTCTACCAGTGAAGATTAATGTCTTTTTTCTATTTTCTACTTTCAGATATTAGTGTGGATATCAGTGGTTGAAGAGAGAAAAACAAAGGTTATTTTATATATATTATCATTCATTGTTAGGATATTTTTTAAACTGTCGTGTTTCATTGCCTTGTTATGAAGATGTAATGTAAGGCACTGATAATACTATATGGTAATTTAGTGACCTTGTACTGGATTAATTGAAACTTGTCCATATCTTAATGATCAAAAGTTGTCATAATTTCCTTTGGTATTTAGGGTTAATAGGAATCAGTGTAAGGTTGGAGGTTTACTTCATTTGATGTCTGCATATGCGGAAAGGAATTAACATTGGTGATACTGATATATTTATATTTTGTCTTATGTGCATTTGAAGAAAGTACAGTGTATATTTACTGAGGCCACTTGTCAGATACATTTCCTAAAATTAGGATGTGTTAACTGCTGTCATGTATTTATCACGGTACCATAAAGTAATTGAATTTTTTGGCTGTGTGATACTGATTTATCATAAGACAAATGTAGTGGGCCAAGTCTTTTGGCCAGTTTGAATCATGTGCGTTAATTGTTATTTAAAGGTTGAGAGAGAATCAAGCACATGCTTTGGCTGATTTGTATAAGGAAGTCGATTGAATGGGTGCCTAATACAGCCCGTTGCACTTCCAGTTAGTTTATACAGATGTGTAGGTAAGAGTTTAGAGTCCTGTTAATCATTGAGAGACTTGTAGCTCAGTTTGTAGAGCACTGCCCAAGGTACCTATTTATAGGTTGGTTATTATATTTATTGTCACATAAATATACATCCACATGTAAATAAACACTAGTGATCTACATTTCCTTGTTAATTTCACATTCAGGAAAATATTTACTCAGATGTATACAAATTAACCAGTGTATAATGAAACGTTAGGGGACACTCAATGATTGGGCTGGTTGTATTTTGATGTTTTCATTGTGGGTAAAAATCATGAAAAGTTTTTTTTATTGTACTTTTAGTTTTGCTGATTGGTATTCAGATGATTTTTGTAACTTGAATGGTCAAGCATTTGGTGTATGGATTCTTTAAAAATTTTTATGGGACTTAGTTTGTGGCAACTCATTCAAGACCACATTTAAAAAAGGCTTGAAGGCAGGCAGTTTTCTTCAGGATAATTTAAACAATATCATGGTATTTGGGCCAGATCTTTTCCTCAAAGTACATCAGTAAGACACGTTTTGACGATGCTGTTCTGTACTTAGAAAGTAATGTACATAGCCTAAATAGCCTGAGATAGTTAGCCAAACATTCATTTGTTTCCAATTACTACTTTCATTAGCAGTCTGTGAAGCTAAGCTAGCCAAATATTGAAGATAATATAAAATGAATAGGCCATGTTTGTTGATAGGATGTGTGTGTCTTTTGTCTGTGATAGTTCTAGTGTACAGTGCCAGGTGCTCACTGAGGCGGAGATGGAGCAGCTTGAGCAACAGGCTTTTGTTTCTTAGAGGAAATTTTGCTTACGGATAAAAAAAATCTTTACTACTGTTGTTGCCCAAACTATAATAGCCTGTTGTCATTTGGAATTTTATGCAATTGAGTGAATATTAGTCATCCCTGATATAAACTACTAGTAATTTTTGGGAATTAACCACATTGTATATTGTGTAGCATATGTAAATTACAGTAATGTCACCATGTACATGTAACTAATGTAAAGGACAATATTTGTTGATATGCGTCAGATGCAGAAGTATTGGTCCAGTTTACTGACACAATCTGTTTTTAAAAAATTAGGTGTTACCGAGATAAATGTGTACAATCCACTGATGTCAAGGACCCCTAAGAATCAGATGTCACTGAGAAAGATAGTGTGTGTATGTATACATATTGTGTTGAATTTAACATGTTCCAAGATGGAGGAAAGTGGTGACATGTTTTGCTTCCATGTGACATACAGCAAATTAATCGTGTTGCTCATCCAAGGTCTAGTTTTGAAGCATTATGTAATACGAAGAATATACAGTACTGAATTTGAAGTTGGGTGTCTAGCGACATTGACTGGCACTTGCCAACGTACATGGAATACTTATGCCTTGATTACATAATACATCAGAGCAAGGGCCTTAACATTATTGTTGTTGTTATGACTACTGTTATATGCGCTGCCATTATAACTATACTGTTAAATGCGCTACCATCACTAGCTCATCATCCACTGTCTCTCTCGGTCGGTGCTGTCAAGACAATCATAAGTGGCATCATTTTAGCAAAATCGAAAGTGAGTATGCCTCATTGTTTGTGTCGTCAAAGATGTAGCATCACAAACCTTTGATTAAACGGAGCTTATTCATTTCAATTACAAACATATTTATAAATAGGAAACCAAAGGCTGTTGTGCTTGTTTTGGTAATTATTTACTAAAGAGCATTGTTTAACGACAAACACATCAACGAGGCATAGAATCATTCAGACGATCTAACGTAAATGATGGCACTAAGTTGACATCTCTTGAATGAGGCGCAAAGGAAAAGGGTTTGTCATCATGGCTGTATCAGCAGAATGTGTATTTAAAAAAAAAAACTTCATCAGTATTGGTTGAGACGTACTCTACAAGTCTTGAAAATTTTTGTATAATAATGCACATTTTCTAAATAACTATCTCTATTGTACAGTAAAAGCTGGGTTTGTGGAAAACTAAAGGTACCTGAACCACCAAAAATTGAATTGCTAATTGCTTATAATGCTGTTTTTCTTAGTTTCCAGAAGCAGGTATAAAAAGTTAAGTGAATACTACTTTTTCAGTTTTTCTTTCTCAACTGTTGTGAAATTTCTGAATGTTTTATTTTGGCAATCTCGTCATACAAGATCTTGCAAAGGTTTCTTTAGTTTTCCCAGGGATGTCTTGAGTTGCTTACTGAATAAAAGAGAAGTCTTTATATTAAAATGAATATATTTTCAAGTAATGAACTATACATAGTACATTAATAGGCTTGTAATTTGAGAGCTCACTTCAGAGTGAAAGAATATATGTAGGCAAGAACATTTAGTGAACGATGCAGTAATTGTAGTGGAGCTTTCGAAGCTTTCATTTTTCTTCACGTTCTATCTGTTTGTGTCAGAACTAAGAGTTGCCATTTGATGTCACCCCTTAATGGTAGTCTCTTTTTCTATGTTTAAAGCAGGAGAAGGTATTCGATGTCAACCCTGAATGGCTCTACTGTAGTTCCACTGAGTGATACAGATTGGCCTAGTGGTCACTTTTAAATCAATCACGAATTCATTACACAAATTATTCCGTGCCATTGATGCCAGCACCATGTTGATCATTATCTCAGAATATTTTTTTATCATAACTCAGAGAGTTTTGTCATTTTACAGTATAAGGTCATAGAATTAGGGAATGCCTGATAGAACTTTTACTTTTTATCATTCTGCAATGTGTTATCAGTTTATATATAATTGGGTTTACATTTTGTCCGGCGTAACAGCATAATTGCAGCCAGTATGTAAACTCCATCTCAAGCGTACATTGTTTATCGGGACACGAGAGGTATTGCCTTCTAGCCATGTTGTTATTTGTATGCTAACTCGGAAAGTCTTTGTGCCATGATTAAAAGCATCTGCTCCCTTTTTGATTTTCTGGTTTACGGATGATAAATGCTGACTTAAATCATCAATTGAATCTAGTTTGTGGTTCATAGTTGTGTACAGAAACTGATTTTGTTTTAATCTTAAAAAAATTAAGTCAGATGCAACTATTCAGGTGGCTATGTTTTGTGATAAAACTTCCATCATAGTCTTAAACAGGAAAAACTTCATGGGATTTGATTTCCAATTATGTCACACCATATTTTCACCGTTACTAAGAGGAAGCGCAAGGTATTTCATGGACATGATTGCAAATATTTCAGCACGAAGTGAACTCATTACATAGCACTGTCAATATAAAATACAAATATAGGAATCAAATAGCTAGTTTGCCAGCAGGATTTCGTCATTCTGTATTTAACCCTTGGGTTAGTCATTGTTTTCTTGGTTGGTTGTTACAGGGATGCAGAAAGAAGAAATTGAATATCATTACAATGGAAAGTTCTGTGGTTTTATGCAAATAATGGGGTAACATCTCTTTACTACTTCATCTAAAATTTTACTCTAGACCTGTAATTTTCCATTTTAGTTGACACTGTATAAGTACTTATTAGATCTAAATTAGCATTTCCGAGTTGAATATTACTGTCATTACTAAAACACGAACCTTACTTTTTATATTTGACGTTCCTAGCTAGTAATGGATCAGTGTTAACAGCCCCAACATTTTGCTTCAGGCTAAGCAAGAACAAGCTTTGAAATCTTAAAAGTGAGAAGACATTAGACTGTGCATCAAGAAACGCAATGTCTGGCCAAAGGGTTGAGCAGAGTGACGTGGTTTGAGATATTAATGTAGGATATAGCAATAAGGTCAAATAAACTTAGTTTTAATGATGTGCTTCAAAAGATGGTTGCACAGTGGGTGAGCTTATCTTATATTTGACATTCCATAAAATTTACAGTGACAAGTTTGTTGGATCTCATTGGTGCTTACATTTTATTTCTACTAGCAGTTTTTTTCCTTTTTAGAAAAAAAGTTGTATAGCAGTGAATGTGTAAGAACCATTCATTTAACACCAAAATACAATGATACACTAGGTTATAGGATTTATTATTTGCCTTCATTGTTGCTTCATCATCTTTTTTTTTAAATTCTTGGAAGTCAACCATTAAAAGTGCCATTACTCATTATCGGTAGGCAATAGATCGTTTCATTTTAAGAGTCATGTTCGTTCAGAACTTGTCTTGTGCTTCTCTCACCCACATGCATTTTTAGCTATACTATTACAAAGTGAAGCCTTGGTAAAAAGAATTTTTTAAGTTAAGTGAAACTTGGAAATAGCAGCATGTTCATACTAACCTATTCTGTGTTCTAAACAATATTGTTGGTAAGGGTTATAAGAATATATTAGTTTGTAGAATTAGTCTTTTATTCTCCTTGAAGGTTCTAGTTACCAAGATGTTCTGCCAGTTTGAAAACTGATCAAAGTAATTTTTTTAATCTGGAAACAAATGGAATTGATTGTTTTATGATTTAAGGGGAGGAAGACTTATGTAACAGAGTTATTAAAAGTATTAATAAGAGAAAAAAAATGAAAGTATTAAAGTCTGAGCCACAGAAACTTGAAAAGACTATAGCAACTGTTGATTGTGATGCTGGCATGACAAGTTGCCCCCAAAGGTAAAAAAATTTCGGTATTTGAGGTCCTTAGGAAAAATCATGTGATTTGTGTAATGAAAATGATAGTGGGATAGGTTACCAAATGCCTTGATCTGTCCATATCTCGAGAAGAGTAAAAAGAAGAACGGTAGGCGTAACTTCCAGTTGGGAGAACAGAAAAAGTAAGATCATTCCTAAACGAGTCTAGTATATTAGAGTACGTACTTGTTGAAGCAACAAGATGGATGTTTGAATGAACAAAAGTTGCCTTATTTTCAGAACAAACCTGAACTATAGTAGTGTAGGTGAAAAAATGCTATCAAGTAATGTCTTAGCCATGCAAAGCATGAAGATCAGACATTAAAATGCCTATGATAAGATAAAAAGGAAGCAAACTCATATCCCTTTAAGATGCACTTGGATAAACTATTTACAGTAATGTAAAGCATATGAACTACTGGAGTATGATTTAAAAATATACCGGGTTCTCCAAAAACGTAATAGATAATGCATTAATATGTATATAGAGACCATTGATAAACTTCAAATGCAATGCATGAAATCAGGTTTCCTCTGTGAAAGGTCCTGTTGCTAAGATATATATATATATACTATAGTACTATACATATAATTGCACTTGAGTAACACAAAAATACATTCATTGGTTTAAAATATACTTCCCCTGGCATGAAGCTTTCAATAAGTAGTCTGCAATGTAGGCTACTGTTTAAGAGACTTGTTCTAAAAACATTTTTTTCAATCCCAAGGTTAAATATACATAAACATAACCTTCATTAAAAATCAAGGTAGATGTTCTTTTTAAAAAAAGGAAACTGAAAATATTACCAAATATCAATTGAATGATCGTCATTGTTTCAAAATGTTTCGGATTACAGCTCGCTGACTCATGTTATTTGAACCTAGCATTTTTCATAGTGTGTCAATTTGCCAACAGAGGTCACCCTTTCCCTTTGTAATGTAATATTTGAGAGTCCTTGACTGTATGGTATTCATACTTTGTCTCTTTTCAATCCAGTTGCTTGAAAGAAGCCTTGAACACTTGTGACTGGTTGCTACAATTGTCGTTTATTGAAGACAAAACAATTGATTGGCGAATAATTTAGTGCATCTGTGTCATCATCATAAGCCTTGAACTAGACCAAGGACAAGCATGATTTCTTACTATATCTTCAAAGCATAAAGGCAAGTTTGTGCGTCGGAAGGATTGCTGGTTAATCCTTTATAAGATGTGATGCTCATAATTACGAATAATGATGTATATCCACGGCGGCCTAGACTATGGCAGTTGCAGTTTTTTTATGCAGTTTTACCTACTGAACAAGAATTTTAAGTAATATTTATTTGGACGACTGTAATTAAACCCCCAGGGGCCAGTACTAAACATGCCGAAATACATTGGATGCCCCAATCCCTAGTGGCGGCGCTGAATGGCATTCTTGACCCCAGTGCCTGGGCTTTAGCCCTACATATCATACATCCATCCAATCCCTAGTGGATGTCGTATCCGCGGTTGTGTTCCTTGTCGTCCGTGCGGACTAATGCTGTAGAAATATCACAAAGTGATTTCCTTGAATGAAAGCTAGTTTATCGTAACTGCTCCTGAGAGTAGTATTCATTTTAATAATTTTTGTATATAGCCTATATGCTAATTCAAAGCGCACGATGTAATTTGCAATGTATAATTATACATGTACCTATGTAGGCCTACATGTTCACGAGTTGTTTTAAACTTGCATTTCTGAATGTGTAACTTTGGAGATACCTAGGTAGTACACATACATCTGTGACAATGCACGTATTATTGGTGTTATATAACTAATTTAGTGTTTTTCTGTAAGTGTTTGTGTGTATGTGCAGTTCTATGTGCACATATAATTTTTTAACAGTAGGCCATGTTCATGTGTGGTAACATATGTGTTTGAATGTATATATGTATGGGTACAGGTATTTTAAATTTTTTTTTATTTATGAATGCATCTGGGCCTATGCATAAGTGTACGTATAAGGAAACATCTTACCTGATCAAAGGTTGTCCATTTGAGAGGAGATTCAGTGCTTTTCCTCCTTACACTATCAACCTCTAGAACTTTGCTCTCATCCAGACATGAGACTGCAGTGATAGCAAATTCAGCAAGCATGTTGAACCATGTTCCCTGGAAGGAGGCCATGGAAACCGACTCGGTAGCTGATAGGGAAGAATCTTTTTTTTTTTTTTTTTTTTTTTTTTGTAGTCTCGTTACGGGTGATCATTTGTTAGCCCACAGACTTGATGAAGGGGAGTAGCTTTTGCATCCTCTGGAATGTTAAACTTCCTCTGGCTTGTCAGTGGTGGAGAAAGTAACCTTGATGTAATGGAGAGCAAGGGACTTTCTGAATCCCACATTTAACCCAATCCAAGACATCACAAACAATTGGTGACCACAACAGTTTTTCTGCGTGTCTCGTCTCTAGTGTATCCTAGAGTATACTCTATCAACGAGATGGGTTTGACAAAGGGAGAGTGAAAAACTGGGTAATTCTAAGCCCTCATTCTGCGGTAAAGTAGACTATGGCAGTTGACGTTTTCCTACGTTATTTTACTTACTGAACAAGAATTTAAAGTAATATTTATCCGGATGACTGTAATTAACCCCCAGGGGCCAGTACTAAACACGGCGAAATACTTTGGACGCCCCAATCCCTAGTGGATGTCGTATCCACGGTTACGTTCCTTGCAGTCCGTGTGGAACTATTCTTTAGAATTACCCTGCAAGAAACGTAACTGCAAATACGACATCCACTAAGGATTGGGGCGTCCAATGTATTTCGCCATGTTTAGTACTGGCCCCTGGGGGTTAATTACAGTTTTCCGAATACATGTTACTTTAAATTCTTATTCAGTAAGTAAAATAACGTAGGAAAACATCAACTGCCATAGTCTACTTTACCGCGGAATGAGGGCTTAGAATGACCAAAAACTGTGCCAACTCTGCCTGAAGAGGTTCTGGAGGGGAACAACCCTTAGGTACCAACAGATTCCCAAAAGCGTGAGGTGTTTCCTCTTCCCAGAGAGGCTTAACACACCAGCTGCTCTGTTGATCATACTACTGGGAATCTTTGATACAAATGATCAGACCTGGCAACACTGATTGCTGAATCATGTACTGAAGCTAACTTGTAACCATTCAAAACTGTGGCTTACATTCCTGTACTTTTGCTTGATAAACTGAAACTGAAATAGAAGAGGCTGTGGACAAACAAACATGCACACACTGGGAGTCTTGGATGAACCAGGAACACTCCAAGTGCCTTATGATCATGTGCACATGGCTTGCTGTGAGATAGTGTTGCTGTAATGTGCAACTCTTGAGAGTGAACCCTCTGTATGTAGTACCCTTACATTGGGCTTTCTGGACAAAGAAGGCTCTGCCTGAGGGTTTCTATGATTACATGCATACAGATTGCCATGACTGCTTGAGGGTTTTTATGATTACAAGCATACGGATTGCCATGACGCCCAGTGGGATCGTATAGCAATTACCTGTCATGCAATAACCTCTACGCAGGTGCATGATCTGGGTATCATGCATGCAACAATAAAAGGTAGTACAACTCTTCTCAGCCTACCTAAGCAAAAGTATGAAGGTGGGAAAGTCTGGGAGAGTCCATGAATCTCAGATGGAAATGGACACCATTTCACTGCAAAGACAACCTGGTGTCAACCCTACATTTGGTAAATTAGATCCCAGTGACATCTGAATGAAATATGCTGGCTTATGGCAGGTTAGTGGGAGACTCTCCTACACTTGCCTACTATCAGGAACAGTTAAGTTTTCAGAATACATGGAAAATGTTTTCATTTGAAAAAGTCAAAAGTGGAGGTTAAAACAATATCCAATTAATTCTGAATGAAATTTATTTATGTTGACCATGACATCCAATTACAATATGAAACTGAGCTAATATTTTACTTTAATAGAAATGCAGTAACTTTGAATTAAAGCCAGATTTCAGTTTAATTTCAAAATATCTTCATACAGAATCTCACAGCTAAGCATAACAACAAACAACCATTAATTTTAGCCAAGGCCAATGATTCTGACATTTTTCATTTTTATAAGCTATTCAAGTCAGTATATTAAACAACTGGATAACAAAATAACAATCTGTACAATCTGTAAGACCTATAACAAGTGCACCAAATGATATTGCAGGTAATTATCCATTATTTTATCATTTAGAAAGTTGGTACAACACAGTTAAGATTAAAATCTTACACCTTTATAGTATTTTGAGGTATTATACAACAAATTACTCTTATTAATCAATGTATTATTTGAAAATAAAATAAAAAAAATATTTTTCTGTACATAAAACTGTAAATGTACAGCAGATTTAGAGATCTTCATAACCATTAATGCATTGTTACTATAATATTGCTGAGCTCTTGATTTCATCAATGTATAAGATAAATTTTTATGTGTACAGTTAGTCATAAACATTCATTTATTGATACTGCTACAAATTTCTAAATCCATATAAAGGTGTTGCCATACTGTGTTTTAAAAGTGGAATTTGTTATTATCTTATTTCTATTTTTCTTAGGTATAGAAACCAAGGCCTTCTGAGTAGGAGTATTCCTAATCACAAGCTGGAATTGGTCATTGAAACATTGTAATTGGTGGTAAGGGGATGAGTATATCTGTACATGGGCCAAGCTGCTGCCCTATAAGAGGAGAAAGTATAAGAAGCCAGTTATTTGACCATTCTGAGTGCAGGTGCTTTTCTGTCTGAAAGGAGATTGGGTGATTACACAATGTGCGGAGCAGGTCGACATCCTTCTGGTATAATGAGGTAAGGGGTCTGATGCTTCACCTATCCTAATACTATGCTAAAGTTTGATTAAAAAAGTAGGGATAGTTTCAATTAACCTGACTTCAACTGTACAACTATTTTGCAGGAAGCGTCACAGGGCTAATTAAATTTCACAAAGTCAGGAAGCAAAGGTGTTCCTGGAGACCCACTTCTTGTAATTGCCACTACTAGCAAGGAGGCATTATTACTTGGCTAAGAAGTTGGGGCCTACTTGGGTAGCATCTAACAACACACTACGAACAGAATCCTTGTCAGCATCACCAGGTCCCAAAGAGAGAGATAAGAAATTGTGTGACAACAAGAAGAAAGATTCTAATCCTACAGGTGCTACAGAAGGAGGAGGACCATTTTACTTGTCAGTATGTTTTGCCGGAGACTAGGAGAAAGATGGTCTTGAGTATGATATCTGTCCAAGACTACTTCAAGGGTAAAACACCACCTGCTGTAGGCTGTGGAGGAAGAAGTCGCATTCCACTCTTGAGGCCCTTCACAACCCACAACCGAGGCACTGGTTCTTCAGGTCTAAGATCACCACCTCATCCTGCAAAGCCAACGCCGTCCTCGAGTTCCGACTTTGAGCAAATTGCAGAATTGCTCACTGACCAACAGCCCATTGTATCCTAGAAAGCACCAAAGGAAGGTTGTCCTTCAGCATGCCGCCCACCCTCAGAGCTAGAAAGTTCTTTGACTGTGTAGGGGCAGCAATAGGAGACCAGTATCCATCGCATGTCTACAAGCAGCTGTGGTGGCTAGTAATGATCCCCGCCACAGATGGCCATCCAGACTATGTTTGACATTGTGAGATAGGTCCTACTCACAAAATTACCCTGCCAAACAGTCGCGGCCATCCCCAAAGCATCAACCATGCCCCTTGACAAGTTCCTGAAAATGGTCGATGCTGTCCACTTGGTCACCAACCCCTGGTCCATGCCTTCACCAGAAGCAGTGGCGGCACCTGTCATCAATAGCCAAACCATCCAATACTTAAAGGGTTCCTCCAATAGCGTAACTGATGCTCTTTCTTGAAACTCCATCAACACTGTCCATATCAGAATATCATATCCCGACATAACATAAGAGCAGAAAGATGTAGTGGACCTGCAGCGACTTTGGCGGGAGAACCTTGTCTTAACATGGAGTGACCTGGTCATCATCAACAGACACACCCACTGCCTGCGAGACAAGTACAAGACGCCCTCGCCCATACTTTTTGTTGGGGTTGAGAAAGGCAGCATTCAACATCGCCCACAACCTATCCCACCAGTCAGGCCGATTCACCACCTGAATCCTGCTGGAGAGGCATATCTGGTGGGGAAGGAAGATAAGACATTAACATGTGGGCAAGAGAATGCCTCCCCTGCCAAATGTCAAAAGTAAAGAGGAGGATAGGAGAGATCCTGACAACATGGCAACGACTGACCCACATTAACATTGTAGGCCCCTACCCCCTTCCACCTTCTGGGGTACAGATACCTCTTCACAATAATTGACTGGAACACCAGAGGGCCTGAGGTAACCCCTATCAAGCAACAAAAGGCAGAACACTGTACAAGAGCCCTAATAAGCTGGTTTAGCAGACACTGGAGTTCCCGAGTACATTACCAGTGATAGATGAGCAAACGTCACATCTACCTCATGACATGCCCCTGCTGCCATGACAACATAAAACCGAGAAGCAAATGGCATGTTAGCTTTGAAAGCAGCACTGATAGCCATCCTATCTTTGAAATCAGAACTGACAGCCAATGCCAAGATGGGCAGTGGAAAAAAGAATTGCTATGGATCTTATTGGGTTAACAAACTTCACTCATGCAGCACTCATTGAGTCACCGGCAGAAGCACACTATGGACTATGGACAGTTCTTGGCAAGAACAGCAGAACCACCACTCCCTACGACGTCCATAGAGCTCTAACACAAATAATGCCAGAGAAAATGACATACAACACATCCAGAAAAGTCTATGTCTCAGAACTTGAGCCACCTCTATCACCTGCCTACTTAGGCTCTCACACAATCATGCAGCAAAGAATGGATGGAAGAATGACCTGGCTATTGCTCGACTGGCTTCGCCCAGTATACCTGCCAAAAGCCAGGACTCACCTGAGCCTGGCCCCTTGTTCTGGAGCCTCCATTGATGCCCAAACTACCATTTGTCCATATAACAGAAGTGTGCTAACCTGAGAATGGGCTCAAGCTGACACCACAGTGAACACCAGGGAGCTATCACTCGTCCAAAGCACAAATCTTTGATCTTTTGGAGGGGAACCCCATCGTGACAATGGACACAGAAAGTTTGGCCATCCTTGAAGGTTCCGTTCCTTTCTTGTGAGAGAACTTGAAGGACAACATCCAATGGATCAAGTGTTCTGGCTATCAGGACACTCTTCACTGCTGTCTGAACTTTCTAGAGAAAGTGTGAAAAGGAATCCAAAACCAGTCCATTCCGATGAATGAGACCACTCCCAGCTGAAACTTGGAAGAGTGCTGACCTCTGTAGAACTATGCATCTTGTAACAAGATGAACTTCCTGCTCAAATGCTGGATAGCAAGGACCTGATCAACAACTCAGGCTGTCAACCTAATCTGGGACATCATCCAAGCAGCAACTGCAACTACAGCAGTTGGGGGAACTGTCTTGCCTCCCTATCGATGAGAAATTTAAAGTGCTTTTTAGCCCTCAAAGCAACAAAAAATCTCCCCATTTACTTTGTTGAGGAAGTTCTGAAAGAGAAAATACCACTTGCCCCTCTTACCACCATCTGGCTACTTTGTTACCAAGTTTCAAGGTCTGATTTTAGCTCACTCTGAGAAATACTCCTACATAGAAGGCTGTAGGAACAAACAGTCTTCTGATACTTAATTGGCAAAAATTCCTAGCATTAAATTTTCAAAATGTATGAATTTAACATGAACTGAATGAAAACACATAAGTAGTCTATGAAAAAACTATCACCTGCACATAAAAACACTAGCTATCTTTATATCCACATATGAGCATAATACTTCAAGTTAGAGAGAAATTCAGAAATAACTAGCGTGGGATATAGTTTGATATTTTATGGTTTCTAAATTATGCTATAGCTACAGTAGGTTAGTACAAATTACAAAATGACTGGTATAAAAACTCATTAAGGAAAACAATTTGTTCTGATTAATTACTGATATATACACAACAAGTAAACACATTTGGTGATATCCTGTAACTAGAACTAGTTTTCATGGGGATAAATAAAGATTACAACAAAAAGAGAATTAATGATTTACCTGAGATTAACCTTTTGACTGTAAAGAAAAAATTCATGCTTGACTACAATGACAAAAAAGTGTCTGAATCGGGCTCAACAAATTCTTGAAACCTAACTTCCATTCAAAAATTGCTTGAATTATTTACAGTGTGAAGATGAAGAAACCTATACTGATACTCGACTATTCAACTAATTTAAAGCATGCAGTATCAACATATTCACAATCCTTAAATCTATCAAAACTGTTTTGTAAAATAGTACTGTACATAACATAAATTTTGTAAATTATTACATGAATAGCTTATGAATGTTTATGTTTAACAGTGTAACTAAATACCATTGTAACTTGACAGCTAAATACTGTACAACACTTGATAATAAAGAACAGTACTTTAAACTGGTTTCTCATCTACCGTTCACTACCAACATACTTCATGTCTACCCCTACAAAGAATGCCATCCCCAACCTGCACTTTTACAAAATCTAAATGAGTATGAAAAGCTAATTATCATGCTATATATAAAAAAAATCACCATATGTACTGTATGTAATTAGTCCTCCAGAGGCTGATATAAATTTTAAAGTACACAATTATTTACATACTGTTAGATACCAGGCGATATAAACCAAGACTACTCGAGTAAGTTTCTAAACTAACATAAATCACAGTTTAGAAAGACTGCATTCCACCAATTGAGTTTCACTTTCGGCCATAAAGCGTACAAATTCCTAATGTTAGAGTGTAACATGTCCCTCTCAACTACTGCCAAGGAAACTAATGCAAGATCCCGACACCTAAATAACGAAATGGTCCCAAGATGTGCCTACTGGAAAATGGCACAGTCACTTAACACTTATATAATTCCTGTTATTTACCATTGAATCTGTAATTTGTAAGGAAGAAAGTCTACTAAGGGCTACAGTATTTCTCTCTATCATGAAGTACAAAACACATATGAAGAATATTCCACACAATTAACAAGACAAATAGTTCAACAAAGAAAGACAAAAGAACTCTTACAAAAAACACGCCCTAAAGCTTTATAACGTAACTAAACAGTTGTTTCCGTCATGATCTTAAGGAGATTTCCTCGGGCTTGTGTAAGTGCCTTGAAGGCTTCCTCTGCCCCAGGAGCCTTGCATTTATCTGGATGCACAATGGCTGCTAATCTTCGGTAGGCTTTATTCACTTCATCTCTGGAACATGGAGGAAATATATATTTTTAATACAAAACAAAATTAAACAAAAGCTCAATCAATTCAAGGTACAAAGCATTTAATCATACTGTGACAACAGGCCACAAAACATTAGGGCAATAAATAATCTCAATATTTTTTCAAATTAAAACTTTTATGTTTTTTCAATACAAAATCATAAGTTTTACAAAGCCTTTAGTACAACCTATACATAAACTCAAGACACCACATTTGGCAGAATATAAAGATATTTTTCACTTCCTTTGATTGATGTCTGATCAGCTGCAGGAAAACAAAAGGCATGGAGGAGACATATGGTGAAAGTAATGGGTTTGTATTTGAAAAAAAAATTTAATTTCTGAAAAATTACATGTATTATCACACTCCTATTACTTATACACAACATGAACAGAATTTTTGGAGAAAGGGAGCAGCACCCCTGGGCAATTCTTTGATCTGAAGGGACTAGATGAGGCCTTTAAGAATAGCAACAATCCAAATCAGAGAATCCAGCAAGGAAACACAAGTCTAAAAAGGACAGGAACCCCATTTCAATAACCTCAACCAGCAACTGACTCCAGAAAAACTACACCGGGGAGGATGGGAGGATGGATACCTTGAGATGTTAGGAAGAAGACCTGATAAAACAGACTAAACAATTCAATTTCTCTTTAACAATGGAACAGGCAAGAGTTTTTGGATATCATTAGGTTCATGGATAAGGCACCAGTTTTGGCAGAAAAGCAGTATCCTAGACTTGCCTTCAACTGTGAATTCCCAAAATAAAAGCTTTCCCATGATAACTAAGGCAACTTTTCAGTAACAGGAATTGTTTTAAAGTTACCACAACCAAAGTATAGAAAGTCATACAGTAAAGACATGCATCTCACCTGGATACAGATCTTCTACTGACGCCCATCTTATCAAAATCGTCTATGGCGTGGATAAGTCGATGAATAGCTTGTACCACTTCAGGGTCCACCGCACCCGTTCCTCCCCCGGGCTGCCGTACCCCTTCCTTCTGTTGTAATGCTTGAACAAACAGCGTCTGTACACAAGAAGTATCAAACAGTAACAATAAACTGGAATCTACCTCATGTTTGCATATACAGTGGTCCCCCCGTATTCGCGGGGGATGCGTACCAGACCCCCCGTGAATAGTTAGGACCCGTGAATAGTTGGAACCCCTATAAAAATGCTGAAAACAGCCTATTTTGTTAGTTAAAACTCAAGAAAAATCCACTAAAAATTCTCATACTTGTTTTTTTAAATAGTTTTATCACAAAAAGTGCATTTTATGATGAAATTAATAATAATAATAATAATAATAATAATAATAATAAATAATAATAAAAAAAAAAAAAATTGTGGATATTTCTAAAAAAATACCGCAAATATGCGAATTTTCCCTGAATAATGCAGAAAAACGTTCCCGAGAGAAATCCGCAAATGTGTGAGTCCGCAAATCCGGAGAACGCGAATATGGGGGGTCCACTGTATACATATTACCCTATGAGTGAACTTTCAACAGTATGCCTTGAATGGCACCCTTTATAGACAGTCCCCCGTTATCAGTGGGGGTGTCTGTTCCTGAGGGGCTGCTGATAAGCGAAAACCACTATAAACCGATTTACGGCCCCATAGTGGCTCTTACGGTGCCTCTATTCGGTATGTTATGGCCGATATCTGGAACTCGGCCTGTCATGGCACCTTAAATAGCCTATTTTATGGCACTAGACAAGCCCCTTAAAACCGGATCGCCAATAACCGGGTGCTGCCTGTAAGCAGTACTAAAGATTTTATATGCAGTACCTAATTGACCTTGCTTTTGCTCTGTCTTTTATTTTTCATTTACTTGCCTTGATCTTTCCCCACCTATAGTGCGTTTAATTTTCTAAGATCGCTGTGGTGTGGCTTGTACAGATATCATACGTTGCCAATTTTCATGTTATGGTAATCATATTAGCTTCATGGAGTCTATTGAAAAGTTTTCATTTCTTGAAATGTGGTTCTTTGTTTGCATCAGATTTTTTGAAAATATCTTATTTTGTAAATTCTTTGTTAAAACCTCAGTTTTATAAATGAAAATGAAGATATGGCATATTTTTTCACCACCAATGCCAGATCTGAGTTTAGGGGACCTATGATTTTTAAGAGGATTTAAAAGGTCATGGGTCAATATCATTAAAGGATACTTGCTCTCGATCACCCACTGTGATAAGTATGGACAGCCCAGCCCAAGTGACTCCCGTAAACATCTTCACCCACCACCTGAGGCCAAGGAAATAGTCTATAATTTCCTGAAATACTTCATTTTATAAAAACATCATGAAGGTCCTGTAACTGATGTTTTGAAGGCTATCCAGAGAACATCTGAAGCAACAAAAGTGTCAGAAATGACTATTCGTAGACTTAGGAAACAAGAGAGGCGGAAAATATAGTGGAATCTCCAGTGTTTCAAAAAAGAAAAGAGAAAGTGAGTCCTGTGACTGACTTGGATGATTTTGATAAAAATGTTATGCAAACAAGGAATGAGTAGTTGTCTTTTCTAAGGGCATAACAGATCGAATGACTTATGAATTTATGTTTCAAGTCCATACACCGGAGCCAACAGGCCATTCAGCGCATCTATAATAGGAATAGCTAAATAGAATCGGGAATGAAAATTAAAAAGAAGTTAACAGGGAAGAAGCAAACCCTTTCCCTCGACTCCCAAGGTCTAAAGCGAATCCTCCTAAGAATGATTATATCTGCGGGAAGTATTTAATGGGACTTACATACCTTTAGATATGACAACTCTGCCTTTTCTACCTGGCCCCACCAGAGTGATCTTAGAAAAGTAAACGCACTATAGCGATCCAACCTCTTCAAATATACCTTACATTAGTTTTATCTCATTTATAAACAATTACTTTCTGTCACCCCTTGAAGTCTATAAATTAGTAGTTTCTAATTTTGATAATCAACTGTAATAAAATAATCATTTGCATTTAAAAGAATTAAATTAACAATGGTCAAATATTAAATAACTTCCATAAGAAATATCCATTTACAAACACTTGCCCGAGAAGAGTCTACTTAAGAAATATGCATTTACAAACACTGGCCCGAGAAGAGTCTACTTAAGAAATATCCATTTACAAACACTGGCCCGAGAAGAGTCTACTTAAGACTCAGAGGTCTGGAAAAACTAAGCTCTATTATTAATAATAATAACTTACATGGAATGCCTGTGTGATACCATTTCCTAAAGCAGCTGAAGTCAGAACATGTGAGAAACCATGCTTGTCTGCCCATGCACGGCCATCAGTCTCGGACACCTGCCTTCCTCCAGTTCCCCCTGTATCTGTTCGAGTGCCACAGACTACGACTGCTAAGTTCCACTCATCAGCTCTGAAAAGCAATAAAGCACTAACTGATGTTCTGAGGCATGGATATAAATGATCTCCTTAGAATACAAATGTCAAATTACTTAAATTCTACATATGACTAGTTTTCAGATAAAGCAAAATTCAGTTAACAAAAATTTCTATCTCATCTATATAAATCGAATGAACAATCACTAAGTATAGTTGAGTACGCAACATTTTCACTATGTACAGCCAGTCTCTAAGTTTCTTGGCATACTTTAGAATTCTTCATATATATTTTAAAGAAAAAATAGACTACAACAATATTAAACTGAATAACAAAATCAACCCCCACAGATTAAAAATGTATTTTCAAGACATCCAAGTTTGAATAGTTACTTGCTAAACAGTTCCGATGTCTTTTAAAATAATATTCATAAAACTGAATCAATAACAAAACAGGAGGCTAAAATGTATTCCAATAGCAAAAAAGTTATTGTTGATAGTGATACTGAAAGGTTCATTTTGAATGTACAAACTTATGATGAATCTTTACCGAGCTACAGCCGAGGCAGCATCTGAGCTTGTGTTTGCATAATGGCTACTACTATATTCAAATGCTTGCACAAATGTTCAACTAGAAAATGTGACATCCAACAACCATTTCTAAGCCTGCTGCTTTAGTTTACAGGACGGGCATTAATTCCTTTGATATGACAGACAGCTCCCAGATAAAATCAATAATAGATTAGTAATTCTCAATGATTCAAGAGCTGATGTTCTTAGATTCATTAATTGAACTTTTTACCCAGGGTTCTTTGCAGCATCCCTTTGGCCCCAGCTGCAACCCCTTCCATTCCTTTTACTCTACCTTGTTCATATTCTTCCATCTTACTTTGCACTCTCTCCTAACAATTGTGTCAGAGTATGAGAGCGAGGTTTTCCTCCTGTTACACCTTTGTTAACCTTTTACTCTCAAATTTCCTTTCAGCACTGAATGACCTCATAGGTCCCTGTGCTTGGTCTTTGGCCTAAATTGTATATGTTCTATGAATAGTATTTGTGATTTTTATCATGTTTAAGTTATCTAAGCTAATGGCAACATACATATAAGCAAAATTTGAACAAATGCACAAAAATCTTCAAATCATACTTTTTTTTTTTTTTTTTTTTTACCTCACCTTACTTGTGCAACTCAATTCAAACTTTTATGGCATGAAAATAAACAGCTTAACTAACGAGTTAAAAAAAGTAATGGAGATTTTTCACCTATATTAAAACAAGCAGAGACACTTCACAAACCTTTGCTACCATTGCATCCGCACCAGCCATCTGAGTACCTCTGAAAAGTTTGTTAAAATTAAAAATCATTAGTCACACTTGTTCAAATGCTTAAAAAAAAATGTTAGCTTAATAAAATATTACTGTTAATTTTGTTAACACACACAAAAGAACACCTAAACAGAAGCACATTTTAGCAAGACTGAAAGAATTAACCCTTTGAGCTTCTGATGACATCAAATGATGTCATGCAAAGATGACATCCTCCACAGAAAAAATGAATCACATTCTGACACTAAGGGCAATTCAAAGGTAATCACAGTACCACTAAACAATACTAAATAGACTAATAAAAATTTTGGCATATTTTTCTTCCCATTTTTTTATATGCAATAATAGTGATAAATACCTATACTACAATTAATGTAAAGGAAAATTGTAATTTTCAAGGTAAAAAAAAAAGTCAAAATTATTACTTTCAGTTATATTCAATACATCTATCTTAATGCATGATTTTGTTGCTTTTCGTTTTGAAAATACAAAGGACAATCACTGCACCTCAAATTAAGAATAAAACCAGCATTACAGCACAAAATAGAAATTTGCAGTCAGCAATAAGATAAAATGATCTTTTAAGCTCGCAAGTGGTATGGCAGAACCAAATGGGTTTTTACCATAGTTATGATCTGGATTGCCCAAGAATCTCAAAGGGTTAACTGAATTCTCTTGAAAAGCAAGCTACTATACAGTATTGCCTGAAGATGATTTTCTTTTGGAATAAGTTGGTGTTACCTAAAATATTTCAATAATTGTCACTACATACAATAATTATACCTAGTTCACATCAGCTGATTTGACATTAAAATGCTGTATTACTAAAATCAATATGTACAGTAGAATTGTATCACACTACATTATGAAATTATCAAACCATATTAGATGTTTAATCAAACTATATTAGATAAGAGTAACTTTGTAAGTCGTGTAAAAACCATATCTTTTCTTGCCTCATATGCTGTGTAAAAACAAGTAATTTAATCTTTTCTTGTCTGGCAAACTGACATATTCTTATATGGTAAGCATTTTATGATAACAAAATTTGATCTTCATCTTAATTCTTCAGGAAAATCATGCCAAAGAACACAGCCATTCTTCATACAAACTTGAGCACCTATGTCCATAGCCAACAGTTAATCTGAGTATGTAGTGTACTATGAAATAATACTAAAGTATTACAAGGTGTGATCTGAACACAATATTTCTTACTTCACCAACGACAAAGGTCCTTCATTACTCATTGCACATATGTAAAGCCAAAAACCAGCAACTGGATTAAGGAATTGGCCAATCAAAATAGTAAAACTATGGTTTGTTCACTCTGGGTTATTTTTTCCCTTTATCAACTCCATGTACAGTGATGCTCAAATCTCATGCAACGTGACTCCATAGGAATTCGTTCAAAATTCACTAACTGGCAACCTAGCATGCTCCATATTTATCTATTATTTCAATGTGAAAATGCAATTATTGTATACAATAAAGCCATAATATTTTTCATAAGAGTGAAATCTGTCATATATTGCAAAACTGCAAGAAAATGTCACATGTAGCCTTCAAAAACTCTTACGAAACATTTTCAAAACTTTCGTTCACACATCGTTGAAGCACTTCACCAAAATGAAGTCGTAATCAAACCTCAGTTCAAATGTCAAATAAAGAAATGATAAAAAATGTCATAACATCTATAATGCTTCCAAAGCAAGCATAAAATTTGAAACAGTCCTATTTGACAGCTTTTACACCTCAGGCTGAACAAAATGTAAATATGTATATAAAAACCGTGAGGGGACCATGTGTGTCGTATCATTAGAGTCGGTGCAACAATCACCTGGTGTAACATAAGTAAGCCTACAATGAGTAGCGACAATGAAATTATCTTGAAAACATTTACTTTATGTGTTAGAGGAATATTTGGATTTTCATACATAATTATTTGTTATATTTCTTAAATATTTTGAAAATGATGGAATACTAGCAAATATTTGCCTATGCAATTATTCTTTTGTCAAAGCAAAGATATTGTTCGTAGGCCTAGGTGTTAGATTTTTTTTTTTTTACAATACACTTAACATTCACATTTCTCTATTAACAATTTCTGGCCAGAAAGCTAATGAGGTTATCTACACATTCTTGCATTTCAAGTTACCTTATGAAAGAATAAATTATAAACCAAGAGTGAGCAGTAGGACTTTTAAGAAACTAATATTTTAAACCAGTTGAAAAACAAGTGTTCCATACACCTTGATATTGATACTTATGATATTTTGATTAATAGCCATCTTCTCCATATAGTCAAAATCATCATCTTTTATTCCTCAAAGAACAGGTAACCTCTACAAATAAAAACATTAGCAACAGATTACATCTCAGAAGACTTGGATTATTTTTTCAGGCCTATGAATCATTTTACAACATACAGGCAGCTTAAACACAGCCTAAAACTTCAACATTCAAAGAAAATGTTATTTTCATGATAAAATAAATTTTTGAACATACTCACCTGGTAGTTATATATATAGCTGACGTCAGGGACGTAAGCTATATATATAACTACCAGGTGAGTTAGATGTTTGAAAACTTGTTTTAATTCATATTCGTACTTTGAAAATGTTGTCATGACTGTTGAGCTTATTAGGTCTACTGTCATAATGCTGCAGACGTAGTTATGTTGACCAGTCCGAGGAGCATGTTAAGCGTGCTTTCATTGATGGCACTGCTAACCTTATTACACCGCACTTTGAACTAAGAAACGGAAAAAAAAAATCAGTTCAAATCACACAGATTACGAATTATACCGAGGCATAAAAGGGATCATATTTATATAACCATAAAGAAATGAGGGCTAGCTGTGAATTTGCAAACTTTTTGACATGTATGACAAGAGAAATAAAAAAAAAAGTTTAACACTACTTGGCAACTCCACGCTGAGTCTGAGAGTCTGGACGATACAAAAAGAATCATTAATGATATTTGAGCACCTCTGTACAACAGATGCCTGAATAGGGAATTTAGCAAACTGAAACCATATCAAACTATTAACTTTCATACAGCAAAGTTGACTTGCATGGCCATGGACAATTCTATGGAAAAGCTCAATTAGAAGTCATTAAGGATGTAGTACATCATTTCAAATTATTAATTAAAAATTGTGTAATATTACTGAAAACAATTGTAATCAAGTTTCTGCACTACCTATTAAAATACATACTATACATAAAATTCTTGATACGATAAATTAAGGAACTAAATTATGTGTCATACTGAGGATTTTTGTATGTCAAGAACACTTTGGCATTATTTTATGGATTTTGGCACTTGAATGTAACCTAAATGAGATAAACAGGATGAACACAAGTAGCTTCTTTAATTCAGGTTGCCATGGTACCTTGCCTTACGTTTAAATATAATTTCCACTTCTATACCCAAAAGAAGATCTATTCAGTCATAGTTGCCAGCAATATAATTTTGCTAACATCCACTAAAAATGTCCTCCAAACCATATGTTTATTACAAATAAATTAGTTTCCTAATGCATCATAATATTACACACAGAAAGGAATGATTCCAGTTAGCATAATAAGACATCAATTTCACACTTGTAGTAGAATATTTACAAACAAAAACTCACAGAACACAAGCCTCTTTTACTTACGGTCCTAAATTGTGTCTCAGTTCTGCCATCCATGCATCCAAAGCAATAAATGATGACCTATCAGTGACATCGTACGTCAACATAATTCCTTGCATGTCGCGGTAAAACTCTGAGCGGACCTGCAACAAGGATAAAAGTTACAATTTTGTAAACTGCTTAATAATAATACCAATAATAATAATAATAATAATGATAATAATAATAATAATAATGAAGGACACGACCAGGAAAGAATATATGCAGAGACTCAAGGCGATACTCAAGTCAAAACTCAACGCCGGAAATATGATAAAAGCCATAAACACATGGGCAGTGCCAGTAATCAGATACAGCGCAGGAATAGTGGAATGGACGAAGGCAGAACTCCGCAGCATAGATCAGAAAACCAGGAAACATATGACAATACACAAAGCACTACACCCAAGAGCAAATACGGACAGACTATACATAACACGAAAGGAAGGAGGGAGAGGACTACTAAGTATAGAGGACTGCGTCAACACCGAGAACAGAGCACTGGGGCAATATCTGAAAACCAGTGAAGACGAGTGGCTAAAGAGTGCATGGGAAGAAGGACTAATAAAAGTAGACGAAGACCCAGAAATATGCAGAGACAGGAGAATGACAGACAGAACAGAGGACTGGCACAACAAACCAATGCACGGACAATACATGAGACAGACTAAAGAACTAGCCAGCGATGACAATTGGCAATGGCTACAGAGGGGAGAGCTAAAGAAGGAAACTGAAGGAATGATAACAGTGGCACAAGATCAGGCCCTAAGAACCAGATATGTTCAAAGAACGATAGATGGAAATAACATCTCTCCCATATGTAGGAAGTGCAATACGAAAAATGAAACCTTAAACCACATAGCAAGCGAATGCCCGGCACTTGCACAGAACCAGTACAAAAAGAGGCATGATTCAGTGGCAAAAGCCCTCCACTGGAGCCTGTGCAAGAAACATCAGCTACCTTGCAGTAATAAGTGGTACGAGCACCAACCTGAGGGAGTGATAGAAAACGATCACGCAAAGATCCTCTGGGACTATGGTATCAGGACGGATAGGGTGATACGTGCAAACAGACCAGACGTGACGTTGATTGACAAAGTCAAGAAGAAAGTATCACTCATTGATGTCGCAATACCATGGGACACCAGAGTTGAAGAGAAAGAGAGGGAAAAAAAGAAATGGATAAGTATCAAGATCTGAAAATAGAAATAAGAAGGATATGGGATATGCCAGTGGAAATTGTACCCATAATCATAGGAGCACTAGGCACGATCCCAAGATCCCTGAAAAGGAATCTAGAAAAACTAGAGGCTGAAGTAGCTCCGGGCCTCATGCAGAAGTGTGTGATTCTAGAAACGGCACACATAGTAAGAAAAGTGATGGACTCCTAAGGAGGCAGGATGCAACCCGGAACCCCACACTATAAATACCACCCAGTCGAATTGGAGGACTGTGATAGAGCAAAAAAAAAAAAAAAAAAAAAAAAAAAAAAAAAATAATAATAATAATAATAATAATAATAGAAAATGTGCCTTAGTCAACATACAAAAAGGCAAAGTAACGAGAACTGAAGGGATAAAGCTACCAGATGGGAGCAACATCAAACACATAGATGAGACAGGATACAAATACTACCTGGGAATAATGGAAGGAGGGGATAAAAAACACCAAGAGACAAAGGACACAATCAGGAAAGAATATATGCAGAGACTCAAGGCGATACTCAAGTCAAAACTCAACGCCGGAAATATGATAAAAGCCATAAACACATGGGCAGTGCCAGTAATCAGATACAGCGCAGGAATAGTGGAATGGACGAAGGCAGAACTCCGCAGCATAGATCAGAAAACCAGGAAACATATGACAATACACAAAGCACTACACCCAAGAGCAAATACGGACAGACTATACATAACACGAAAGGAAGGAGGGAGAGGACTACTAAGTATAGAGGACTGCGTCAACATCGAGAACAGAGCACTGGGGCAATATCTGAAAACCAGTGAAGACGAGTGGCTAAAGAGTGCATGGGAAGAAGGACTAATAAAAGTAGACGAAGACCCAGAAATATGCAGAGACAGGAGAATGACAGACAGAACAGAGGACTGGCACAACAAACCAATGCACGGACAATACATGAGACAGACTAAAGAACTAGCCAGCGATGACAATTGGCAATGGCTACAGAGGGGAGAGCTAAAGAAGGAAACTGAAGGAATGATAACAGTGGCACAAGATCAGGCCCTAAGAACCAGATATGTTCAAAGAACGATAGATGGAAATAACATCTCTCCCATATGTAGGAAGTGCAATACGAAAAATGAAACCTTAAACCACATAGCAAGCGAATGCCCGGCACTTGCACAGAACCAGTACAAAAAGAGGCATGATTCAGTGGCAAAAGCCCTCCACTGGAGCCTGTGCAAGAAACATCAGCTACCTTGCAGTAATAAGTGGTACAAGCACCAACCTGAGGGAGTGATAGAAAACGATCAGGCAAAGATCCTCTGGGACTATGGTATCAGAACGGATAGGGTGATACGTGCAAATAGACCAGACGTGACGTTTATTGACAGTGTCAAGAAGAAAGTATCACTCATTGATCTCGCAATACCATGGGACACCAGAGTTGAAGAGAAAGAGAGGGAAAAAAATGGATAAGTATCAAGATCTGAAAATAGAAATAAGAAGGATATGGGATACGCCAGTGGAAATCGTACCCATAATCATAGGAGCACTAGGCACGATCCCAAGATCCATGAAAAGGAATCTAGAAAAACTAGATGCTGAAGTAGCTCCAGGACTTATGCAGAAGAGTGTGATCCTAGAAATGGCGCACATAGTAAGAAAAGTGATGGACTCCTGAGGAGGCAGGATGCAACCCGGAACCCCACACTATAAATAACCACCCAGTCATAATAATAATTATGAAATGGTAAATTCCTAACATGATCTCCACCTGGCCTTCCTTAATTACAGATCAAGGAAAATGTGATTAAACCTACAGGTGATGGAGGTTGATTTGCTCTGGGTAGACTTTCACAGCCACAAAACTAATTATCACTAAAAACTTAATTTATATTATGTAACTTATATTGGCCAAAGAAAGCAACTGTGAAGTATCGGTTTGAATCTCCATATGAACATAGATGCCACAAAGATATTAATACAATTCTACTTTAACTGTACGGGATATTGATACAACTCTGTTAAGACTTTGTATAATGCTCATTCATTAACCAGCTAGTCTTACTTCTTCAAACAGTGGGCTGCCAGAGGTATCAAAAAAGTGGACAGAGATCTTACGTCCATCCACGTCGACTGTTGTCGAACCATAATCAATTCCTACCGTAGGAATGTATTTATTGACAAATCTTTTCTCGCAATATCTTTTAATCAGGCAACTCTGGGAAAGAAATGTTAGAAATCTTTTTTAATATATATCCGACAATGCATATGTCATGACATTTATGTATTGTAAACTATGTTTCATTTCAATTGTAGAAGTTCATGCAAATGAATTGTGTGCATAAAACACTTTTTACACCAAGCTATTTCAAGGCTGATTTTACAATCCTGATATTCCATAAGATAAAAAAAGCTTTAAAATAATGCACAAGGCTAAGGAACCTTGAAACAAAAACAATAGTACCTACCTTGCCAACGCCTGGATTTCCTAGACTCAAAATACGAATTCTTGGGGTTAATTTTGAACCATTACGGTTCTCCATGTTCACAACCATTCACTTTAAGATTTATCAACTGCCGCTCACATAAGATACTTCAATCATGAACAGAGGGGTTAGCCACCACCTGAAAAACAAGACATTGAATAAGAAGTCTTTAAATAATAGAACAAACTTTTAAAAAAATGTCAAAATCTGATTAACCACAACAACTTTTAATAATATAACATCCTCTAGAGCAGTGGTTCCCAAACTTTTCTTGTGCATGCCCCCACCTAATCCTCACTATAAACTCCTGATGCGCCCTGTGGTGATACAGGCAGTCCCCGGTTATCGGCGGGGGTTCCATTCCTGGGGGTTGCCGATAAGCGAAAGCCGCCATTAACGGAAATTGGCAATTTATGGCGCCACAATGGCACTTATGGTGCCATAACTATTACTGGACCTTATGGCGCTGATAACCGAAGCTTGGCCCGTTAAGGTAGCACCATCAATTGCCAATTTTATGGCGCTAGAAAAGCATTGTAGAACCGGATCGCTGATGACCGGGAACTGCCTGTATACTAGTATACTAGAATTCTTATATTTATGTGGAGGAAGCCTAAAAGGCCATTAACTTGCTTTAAATTTTCTTGAATTGGCCCCCCTTAAAAATCAAATGACCCCTAGGGGCATATGGTAAACCACTGCTCTAGAGTTTAATACGTAACTGTCTTTGTACTTTGTAAAAACATTCCTTTGAGAAAGTCTGAAAACAGATCTTGATAGGTCGATTATCGGGAGCACATGGAAATCAGTACCTTCAACTCTAGCAATGGTAACGGTTCAAGTATCAACCTATAGCACTGACATGTCTGACTTTTTAAATACTGCCCATTAACAATGGGTAATAGGTGGGTTATTGGCAATTATGTAAAATGAAAGAAAAAAAAATACTGTCACATGTATGGTAATACACTTACTTGCAGGTATCTATAAATGTATCAATTCCTTTTTCAGTGGTAGGCTGACCAACGGGGGTTAAGCAATAAAACTACCAACCAAGGTTAGGAAGGTCCATTAATAAGGGGCCTAGCCCCAAAGCTAGGTAAGTAGGTTATGTTAGCAAGATTTGGCGAGGATACTTTTGTGCTAACTGATAATGAAATTAAAGGAAAATTACGTAATCGAATGATACACAACTTTAGCCTGTTGGACATTATTCATTTCCCATACTGCATCGTCCCTTCAAAAATATGGTGGCGTTGCCTATGTAACTGATCAAATGATACAATTTCTGCACCATTGAAGAATGGTTATCTTTAGCTGATACTTGCAGGTGGCTCTATAAGTTGAAAATAAAAATTCTCATCTAATGAACAAGCTTTGTTTCTCAGCTATTTTGCAATGTCTAGACATACCGTATTTTTGTCAATAGGCCACAGCCATGGTCCTGTATATAAGCTGAGTGTAGGGCAGTATTTCTAATGATAAAAGCCCTTAGGACAGTGGTTATCAACTTTTTATTGCCATGCCTCCTTTAAGAGCTGGTCCCTCCCACCACTCCCCCTTTTTGCATCTATGAGTAAAATTCCCTCCCAGATTTAAAGCAAAATAAAAAAAAAAGAGAAAGAGAAAGGTTTTTAAGGGAGAGGGAAAGAGTAAATAATTACAAAACATGGTATGCCCAATGAGCTCTAACTAGATCAGTAGACTATTGGAAACTAATATTATTAATTCCTCACTATTTAAAAGAATAACGAACATAATTAGAGGATTTTAACATTTTCCCCAGGGCTCGTGCCTCCCCTGCAAATTACTGACGCTCACCCAGCTTGAGAACCACTGCCTTAGGAAAAAATCACCTTTGAATGGAGTCACTGCAAGGAAAAATCTTCTAGGGCAAAAATGAAACAAAATGCTCAAGTAAAGTAACAGTTATAATTTATGTTTTCATTACTGGGGTTGAATGCAGTGTGTGGGATGACAACTTACTTACAGGGAAGTCTAGGGAAGCCCCAATGGTTATGTTAGGGTATAAAAACCGATGCTAGGTTAGGTAAAGCTAAGTCTGGTTAGCTCATATTCCCTTTGAAATCACTTCTTAAGAGAAATGTCTACCACAGTAGCCCTGGCCCCTGATTCTGCATTTGCTCACATTACTGCATTTAGTTTACGACTTCATGAGTTCAAAAATTACATTCATTTACATAACAAATCCGTACATCACACGATCTTAATGTAATCCAACATGTGTTTAGGCATGTAACAAAAAATTATGGCCCCAAAGTTTGAAAATATATTGTATAATGGTTATTGTTAGAAAATACATAACTTACATACTTAAATCTCATTTATAAGAGCTGTCACTACACAAAATAAGAATGCAGACAGAACAATAATGAAATACCCTACTACAAAAATATTACCGATCAAACAAAAGTAATGCATGATAGGAAAATTAAGGCAGCAGTGATGAACACGATTTAAAGTTCATATAAGCAAACATGGATGTAGGGGGAAACACCACAGTTGAGCCATCGTCATCAGGTGGCTTAGCCTTATTCACTTGATATTTAATTGTTGAAACAAGAATAAAATTACATATTTAAGCATACCATTCAAAAGATTGAAGTTTCGTCAACATAATGTGATATATGAAAGCGCCATACTAACTAAAATAAGTATGTGAGCTTTGGCAAATATGTTTTCAAGGCAGTTTTGAAATCCAATATGGCGGCAACCGCATGAGGTGTTGTTCGTAACCACAGCCAAGCCACCATCTTTCCCAGCACTCATTTGAACAATGTTAGCGTATGTATGTAACATTTATTGATCTTACTCAAGATTGCAGTTGTAATCAGCACAATAAAACAACATTTTGTTGCCTACATTTGTGAAAGTATGACACTTCTTATTCCCAGGGTCATGGTTTGAACTGAAATTCATTTTTACCTTGTAATCGGAGGTTTTATCCTTACTGCCACCACAACTGAAACTCCACAGTGCTTATTTGATTGTAATTATACATGTTTTAGTCTTAATTCACTCCAAATTGCACTTGAACTATGCTGCGGTTCCTGGTTCCTAAGCGCTCACTCCACAAACACAGTTACGGGCAGCACACGAGTACATGGTTTATGAGGTGCAAAGTTTTATTCCCTTAATTGCTAACTTTATTCATTAACTTTACTTTGTTACTTCAAAATGTTTGTTTAATTCATGTCTATTATCCCTTTTTTGCAACCAAATTAACCACGAAAAATTACATATATTTCTGAAGTACATACGAGCAGACGACGGGAAAATGACCCATCTTTGCCAATCTAGATGAGCTTCACACATATGCCGATGCATTTACAAACTGTTTCCATGAATTCTAGTTGTCATAGTAATGTAATATGTAATGATAAAATTGCTCTAATATGTATATGTATATACTACAAATAGATACACTAATTTCACTTATTTCCCCGGTTTTGTTTAAGTCTTATACCCAGTTTGGAGGATAAACAAATACCAATTGGCAACACTGATAAACAATTGAAGAGCGCGAAGAACGCTGTAGGTACCGTTCACAAGCAAACTTGATATTTGAGCCACGAATCTAGTTACTTTTTCAACAACGAATATTTTCAAATTAATAAGCATGAATATGTAAAAATATTTATGCAATACATGACCTTATACTGCCGTTTAACTAGTTATTTATATAATTATCTAGTGCAGGCTGCTTCTCCTTCTTCTTCTAGCAAAAATCGTTGTTTACTTAAAAACGTAGTGGTTGAAGTCGTTATTACGATTATTGTGATGAAAGTGCCCCAGCGTCTATGGGAACAAGTGGTGTGCGGATTTACCACAAGAAATAAGAAGTTTGTTGACACAAGTGACTCCGCAAACATCGAGATGGCGCCAACCTTCAAAATATTCATAGTTGTAAGTAAAAATTTTGAAAGCGTCATGGAGGTAGTGTGCACTGCATAGGGCCAGATTTTTCATTACTCTGTTTCATCTTAAAATATAGCCTTAATTTCTTTGGAGAAAATACTTACTTTGAAAGGAGAGTAGAGGTCTCGAGCTCCTGCTCTCACCACCAACAACTCATGACTGATGACCATCTCCGGCGTCAGGACGTGTTAAAGTACTTTTTCGGAGGGTGGCTTCAAACACGGTAGAAAGTGGCTCAGCTAATCCAGTCAGTTGTTTTCCCTATTGTTCCAATTAGCCTATCTAATGGCAAAACAGATGTCTTTTGTTTTTTTTTTTATCTTGACCAGAAGAAAACATAAGCAACTAATTTCAACAAAGCCTAAACTCTGAGTTGTAATTGCTGTTAGAAGATTCTAAAAAAAAAAAAATAAAAACAAAACAGCCCCAAAATCCTCATAAAATCTTTGTAAGTTAGAACATGTATATTCAGTTTTGCAAATAAATAATTGCATACATCTGCTACATTTGGGTAAATGACCGAGCGACGACATAGCTCCCACCTCTCTCGAAACACAGCCACATCCTCAAAAGTACTTGAATTATGCCATTATTTCATATTTTAGGAGAGAACACTTCGAGAGGAGTATAGAGGTCATGTTCTGCTGCGTGGATGGGCCACAATTCTTGACTTACGTTCATGGCAGCGAATTCAAGTAGGTACTCTTTCAGGAAAGTGGCAGCATTCCAGGATCAGTGGCCAGTTGTCATTTACCATTTGTACTTTACTGTAAATCTAAGTGAGGTGTTAGGCTACTTAAATTAGTCCCAACCTAAGGTAGATCTAGGGTACTTATCCACAGCGGCCTAGACTATGGCAGTTGCGGTTTGTCTAGGCAGTTTTACCTAGTACTGAACAAGAATTTTAAGTAATATTTATTCAGATGACTGTAATTAACACCTCAGGGGCCAGTGCTAAACACGGCAAACTACCTAGGTACATTGGACGACCCAATTCCTAGTGGATGTCGTATCCGCGGTTACGTTCCTTGCAGTCAGTGCGGACTGCTTCTGTAGAAATACCCAACCTAGTATCATTCATCGGCGATCATCTATTACCGTCCCCAACTTCAACCCTTAATTGTACTGGGTACTTTTGGTAGCTGGACAATTGTTAGCTTATGTTTACATTTAAACTAGGTACTAATCCAAAAGATTTTGAACAACCATTTTCCTATGGGGATTCGTTCTGGCTGGCTCTGACCTAAGATTTTTAGCCCAAAATGATTTACTAATTGCCCAGACCCTACGTACCTATCCTTGACCTCAAGTCAGTGTACCCGGTTCCTCGAGAGCCCTCAAAAAGAAGTTCGTGGAAAACGGCATATTTAAGGAAATATACGCGACATTTTGAAGTAATATACGCTTAAAAAACTAAATACACTTTCCATCTAACGAAAAATAACGAAATATGACCTAGTTTTGCGACTGGCAGCAGAATAATCTGTCAAAATAAGGCAGGTCTCGTCACCGATGGGTTCCTTGCAGACTCCTCCTCCAGAACTCAGGCTTCTGCAGAAGGACACCGGGTTTTCTAACGGCTTCGTCAAAGGGCTTCCAGTGCTCGGAGATGAAATCCTCCTTCGATAAACTGGCGGAGATTTAAGCACAATTAAGTGTGACCAAAAGGGGAAAAAGGATTATTCACAGGCTGGAAATAAATAGACACTGAAATCTCGGCTGTTCGTTCGGTCGGGGTAAAAAAACGTCTTGTCTGACCCTTTATGGACACTGTGTTGTTTCCGAGATTATTACTGTTTCTATTAAAAAATGCTTATAAATCATATTCTATAAAATGTATATATATAATGAGCGTGTGTGTATCAATCACAAGGAAGAAATGAAACACTTTAGCGCTTGATATGTAAAATCAACCTGTAAGAATTAGGTATAAGCATGTTTGTATTTAAGTATGTACGCATGTACGTATGTATGTTGTCACATTTGCTGATGTGAATGGCTAGATATTCTGCAGTGAATATCCTACTACATAAAAATCAGTGCACTAATGTGTTTGCCCAACAGGTACCTGATGATCCTGACCCCTACTACAGATGTAAGTACACTTTAGGACAGTACTTGTGGCCATTTACGTCTAAACTTGCCATGCTCATCACTATTTATAGTATGGATATACTAACCATGAAGTAAGTAATGTGTGGAAATATATAAAAACAAAATTTATTGGGAATATCTACATTGGGTTCGAGTACAATGAACAAGGGTACAAGCAACATACGAGAATCATCACACGAATATGAATGAGGTCACTTCTAGAGGAAGTGCCGACGTCCTTTGAGATTTGAATGACCGAAGGATAATCTTCGAGCCTCGAAATATCCCGGCCTTTGTTTACGTTTTCCCGATGAGTCAATCAAAGTTCCACAATTCTTTACCAAATTGTATTTCATATAAAAACTATCAGTAACTTAAAGAATAAATATAAATTTTCAATATTATTACACATTTTATAATTTTACGGACTTTTATGTCATTTTTATAACAAGAATCGTCGGCTTAGATTGAAGAAAACGTATGAAGGTTACATAGAAAACCTGATAAGGTAATGGTAAACTCTGATAAGTTATGAATGTATTTGTTATACTTTTTCAAAGTTTAGTAATGTTGATTTATTCTTTGACAGAAACTGGTAAGGCACTAATATCAGTTTTAAATAGTTATCCCTAAAGTAGTTCTCTAGTTATTGCGTACGTCATTATCCTGATACACCCATATGATAAATAGAGTCTATCAAACAAATCTTAACTGAAGTTGAATATTGTCTAGAAAAAATTTTTTTTTTTTGTTAAAGTGGAAAATTGTTAAAGAGCAAACTAGCCCTGGATAAAGCTGAAGACTGCTGAGCAAAGTGCTCTTAGCTAAATCAAAGGCTTTTGGGAAATTAGTCTTGGCTAGGGCCCTAAGGTTGAAAATCGTTAAAAAGCAAACTATATAGTCTTTGCTGAAGTTGACAATTTTTGATGAACAAAATAGTCCCGGTTGAAGTTCAAAATTCCAGCAAACTAGTCTTAGCCGAAGTTGAAAATTGTTCATAACTCAAGCTAGTCTTAGCCTGAGTTGAAAAGTTTTCCAAGTCAGTCGGAACATGTAACATATTCAACTAATCATGCATGGTCCATGGAATTAAAAAGTAAGGTATGGATGTAGGATGTAAAGACATGAACATCCTCAAGATCGAGCCCCCACCCAAAATGGATGGAAATCTCTGGAAATCTAGATAGATTATTTAGCTTATTTTCCTGTAACTGACCACCTAGCCTCTAGCTGCTTCTAGTTACGTTTAACACATCAGCAACTTGACACGAGGAACGTGAAATAAGAAATAAGAAAATACAGTAAATACTGTATGAAATCTAAATACTTTTTGAAATTGTAGGAAAATCCTGTGGAATGTTTAGCTGCAAGCTGAAACGGTGCTATATATTCCTTCATGTACAAACACGCGAAAAAATATCGATCATTATTCATCCTTCCTTATCATAAAAAAACTTAATTTTCAATAATTTTTACTGAGATATCTACAGTGTGACGTACGGTCTTGCAAATACAATGCAATCCTCCAATTATTTCCCAACTTATCTACTATAGCTGTTTATATCAGATGGATATTATGCGCTGAAAAAACGGAGGTATATCAAAATCTGATATGATCTAAACATGTACGCTGAAAAAACGGAGGTATATCAAAATTTGATATGATCTAAACATGCTTTATCACTGATGAGAACCACTTGAGGATAAGACGATATCGCAAAACAGATAAAAATCGATGATGATCAATTCGAGGAATTTATAGTGAATTTCTACGGTGCACAGGAATTCTTCAAAACCAAAGAGCACTGATGACAAGTCATCTGTCTTACACATACAGCACAAGAAAGCAGAGTTATGCAGATTATACATTTATCTTCACACACACGCGCGCGCGCGCGACAGGAAGCGCGAGAGCGCTCCACAAACGTGTTCGATACTTGAGCCACAGTCACACGAGCTCAAGATCAACTGGACTGTGGCTCTCATCTCTAATTCACATTCTAAAATGAAAACCAGGATAACTGTCACGGATAATTTTCTCTCGCACAAAGAGAGAAATATGACCTTACGGAATCCGTATGATACCAGTCCCGAGAGCATCTGATGCAGGGTGGACGAGGTTAAGACTTGAGAACCTCAGGGATTCAGCCAGGAATTTCCACGTCGTCTCAACGGTCAGTCTATCATGATCTGTAGTGGCGAAACGTACTCTCCCTAGAGGTCTTAATTCCTTTATCGAACCAGCGTCGCTGCATGTGCGTTGGAATGAACGTAACATTTTCAGTTTGTGCATTGTTTAATTGTTACAAATATTGTGCATTTTCCAATCTCTAATGGACGTAAATTCTATTCGATGTGATTAGTGAATAAGATCGCCTTGCAGTTTCAACAATCGATGTCATGCGTGATATACGTCTGGCAACGTAGTGTTCAACAATGTTGTGTATACTCACAGCTTTCATAATGAGATAAAACTATTGCATGTTAAACTTTTCGTGATCCTTCATGCGGAATGTAAAGATGAATGTCACCTGTCCTCTGTTGTGTCTTGTATCTTGTGTTTTACCTTTTCTAGACTTCTAGCAAGGTATCGCTCATAAATACCTTTATATACTAGTCTTGCTTCTAGAGCATTTGGCTAGAAACGGTTCAAGTGAATAATTGCACGTATAGTGGTATTCACTGGTTTTACTGCAAGATACTTTATACTTGTGATATTTCATTAAGTTTGTAAAGACATACATCACTGCATGACGTCGTTCAGTTAGAGGGAATTTAGAGCAAGACAGTTTAAACAGGCATTTCAGATTAGCAACGGACGCCTGCGGTATGACTATGTAAACAACTGTTACGGTTCTTATCAGTTACTGAAAACCAAACAGCTATCAGTTTAAAGCACACATTTCTCTCTCTCTCTCGTCAATCAGGGAAACATTTGCCCTTAGTGAATAATTGCTGTTGGTAACGACAGATGTCCTTGGCATGTAGGCCTACCAAGGCCCATTTAATTATTATTATTAAGCGCAAACAGTTTTCGATTACAGTCTCCCCTTTTATTAGTCGATGTTTTCAGCCACCAGAAAAACAGTTCGATGTAAAAATCTATAAATTATGATGAACACACTGATGTGGACATGTTTGAAATTATGTTGTCACACAAACAATGTTTTTTTTCTCTCTCTCTTCCTCGTGTATACGATTCCCCCCATTCAAAGGTTTACCTTCTGGTAATGCTAGTCGAACCTTGTACGACGCCAAGGTATGATTCAGTGAATCAATACTAGATTTTTATCCAGTTAGAATCTATATTACTACACCTATACGATCAACTAGATTCTCAAATGAGCATTTGCAAATGCAAGTAAAGATTGTTTACCGTTTCTTGTTGAGCACGTTCTTTTTTTTCTTTTTATCATCACTGAAATGCAGGGACGTGCAGAGAACTTTTTCAGGGCAGGTGCTCAAGTGAAAAAAAGGGCAAAAATATAGAAATGAATGAGGCTAAATATATACCGGCTCAATATTCTTTCAAATTTATTTAAACTAGCCATTAATAATTCAAGAAAGAGATAAACATGACTGATATCATAGGTACCAGTGGGCTATTGTTTTAAATGAACATAAAATCTACAGTACTGACTACCAGTAGAACTAGGAAATTTACCAAAAGAAAAATTATATATATTACTTTTACATAAATGACTGCAAGAAAATCAATCAGTATGATCAATACACTTGGCTAATAACCAGACCTTATCATTTTATATTTATAAGAGAACCCTTCTGTGTGCCATTTCTTTGAATATGCTGATAACTTCACTGTTGTTGATTGTGATATCCTGTTCAACTGCTAGCAACAAAAGATCAGATAACCTCTCCTCACTGGACAGGCTGCGTAGCTTTGTCTTCACCAGCTTGAGTAGGTTAATGGCCACCTACAATGAATCATACCGGTACCTGTACCGTTCGGCGTTCCAGTCCATATTACTGTGGCCCCGTTCCTTTTTTTCCTCTCCAAATCTATTAATTTACTCGACTCACTTGGTCCACTGTCTCTCTCCCTCTTTTTGTTATTACACTTATTATAGCTATAAAAGGAGTCAAAGCCTTAATGCAGAGGCAATACCAGTTAAAATAACTAGGAAAGCTTACCTGGCCTGTTGTGTGTCTAGCTCAGCTTGCATTGGCCCCAGTGTTACCAGACAGTGAGACATATAGTCAGCTGATCTTGGGTGACCCAGTGTTGCCAAGATATAATACCCATTTCTACAAGCTCCTGTTTATAATAATAATAATAATTATTATTATTATCATTGACACAGATAGGCGGCGGGCCTATAATACATCCCTCTCAAAAGGGCACTTTTAATACAGTAGCAAAAGGGGCAGGTGCTTGGGCACCCCACTCTGTACGTCCCTGCTGAAATGAGCTTTGTTATGTTTTTGTCAGTGATTGCAGTCTGTGGTCGATGTACGCCTCACAGATTAGGTATTTGCTAATCAGTTAGTTTCTGGTTTTACCGAGGGAAATTCTGCCCAAGTGCTCCTCACTGCCGAAAAGTTAAGGTACTTCGAAGCGTTACTTTTGTCCTTGATTAAAATGTCGCGTATATATATATATATATATATAATATATATATATATATATATATATATATATATATATATATTTATATATATATATATTATATATATATTATATATGTATGTAAATTTGCCAGTTTTACTGCAATTCTGCGCTTTGTACAAAATTTTCCTGCATCTAGGTTCTACTTGTTATGGACGATTTCGTGCGTCTAACTGCAATTTGACTGCTTGTAAAAGTTTGTAGTGGAGGGTGGTTTTAGCAATTAGCACTAGAAATATGCAATGAAAGACGAAGTTCTCCTTACACTTGTTTCTCAAAGAAGTGAAGAAATCACTGCAAGACAAATCCGTCAGGAGTTCGTATAGTCTAGTGTATACTCGCCACTGACTGGGTCTAAGTATTGGTATGTGGTTTAGCTTTGAGGCCATCAAACACACTTACAATCAATCAATCAATAATATATTATATATATATATATATATATATATATATATTGTAAACACATACTTTTGTCTTGTGGGAGAAGTGTAAATAGCCAAACATTAAGCACAAGCTAGCACAGAGAGAGAGAGAGAGAGGAGAGAGAGAGAGAGAGAGAGAGAGAGTTGAAAAGGAATGTTTAGTCGAAGGTAAATAACACACAAGAGCAGCTGAAGCAAGGGTTATCTGACTGGAGATTTTGCTGAATTGGTCAGTGAGCTTTGATCTCTCTCTCTCTCTCTCTTTCTCGTACCGATAACGTAATGGTATATCATTCATGACTCCTCAAGCCAGCCATGGAAGGCACAGTATTTGCGTAATTTCTTTTAAAAAAAGAAGAAAAATACAGTATATAGGTAACGATATGCTGTTTCTCCTGCTCTCTCTCAGGACTAATGGACGACTCCGACGGTTCCTCAGACGACCTCGAATACTGCGAGGTCTGCAACGAAGCCTACACCGACGACGTCCGACCCCGCTGCCTTGTGTGCGACCTGACCTTCTGCACGGACTGCCTCAACAACTCCGTCAGGGACCAGGCCCTCGTCTGCCCTTACTGCGAACAGCAGCGCCGCGCCTTGCGCCAGAAAGGGCTCGATTTTGATGACGTCACGGTCGTCGAGGGGGAGACGCTGTTACCTTCTTCTTCAACTCATAACAGCAGGACTCCGAGGAAGAAGAAGCTCGTGCTGTACAGCAGCGACGGAGAGCGAGGCGGAGGCCATCTGGTGGTGAGTGTACACGTCGAAAAATTCGACTGGCTCAATTACGAAACGCTCATACTGTACAAGGAAGCGTCGAGGGAGGTATTGTCGAAGAGGATCAACGAGATAGTCGACGAAATTGAAGACGTGGTCCAGCGGAGGCAGTTCGAGCTGGATATTCTGATCGAAGCGAACATAAGCGAACTGAAGAGGAGTTCGCGCCAAGGCGTCGGTTCAGGTAGCAATAAGAAGTCAGCTCGGACAAGATTCCCGCGTCAATCTCCCATCGGGAAAAACATTAACGCGAGTAAGGTGAGTCACTTATTTTTAAGGAAAGAACATTAGAAATACATCTTTTTCTTGTTGATAATCATCATCACATTAAAGGCCCTTTAAAGTGGATAGTTACAGGCTGTGCCGAGTGTGGTTACGGAAGTAACCGTAAAACGTATGTATGTTTGTAATTAGTATTCGATTTGAGGATTGGTTGATAGATGACACTGATGTCCGGGTCTCTCTCTCTCTCTCTCTCTCTCTCTCTCTCTCTCTCTCTCTGTAGTGCCATTGCTCCTCATGAATCCGTCTGTTGATTATTTTGCACATTTCCGGTAATTTGATAATTTCCTCGTCAGCCGTAAAACTATAAATCATTGTTTCAGTTTATGAAAAATGGTATCGATAGCTTTTAGTCTACTTTTATTAGTATAAATATTATGTCTAGGTTCTTTTAGATGTGCCTAGGACTACAACGATGCTTGAATAGCCTCTTTTTCCTACAGACTCTGGCCATGCTGTCGAAAAAAATCTATGTACAAAGCTAATATATACGTATTTTTCACTCCTGACGGTATGCCCAAAAAAAGCTACGTACATCACTATAGTTTCGAAATCCCACACGCAGACGTTATGAAGTTTGAAGAAACGTCAGATAGAGAGTAATGTTTCTCAGATTTCAGCCGATCACGTCTTCTACGTAGCGTGAAGCCTTGTGATTTGTATAGTTCCTTTTGCGTAGCAGCGTAGCTGATAAATCACACGTAACGACATGTAATGCTGAAGACTGATAACAGAATTAGTATTTTACATTTCGAAACAGATAACCTTACTCCGGTCGATGATGAGGGGGTTCGAATTGTCGCTGGAGGAGAATCCCACTTACGCTGTGACGCAGAGAAATGGTCGAACCTTCTCGGCCAGGATTTCGGTGAAAGATTACGAAGAATCTTCGAGGCTCACTTACGTACATCTGCATCACTTGAAGGATGAAGTCCCGAGCGATTCCTCGAGAACTGTCAAGGTATGTTAAGTCACTTTGGTGATAACACACACACAAGGAGCGCATGCGCTGTGGGCAGGATTCGAACCTTAACCCTTTGGGTCTGATACAGTTTTGACTAGGAATTTTTAAGTCGTAAATAAGAATGGTATCTTCAACAACGGATCTTCCACGTGGGTGGAGTGGGGGGAGGGGTCAATGTACCACACGCAGTGAACTAACTGTATATAGACTATACTTAAAGGGTGTTCTCTGCAGCGTCCCTTCGGCCCCAAGCTACAACCCCTTTCATTCCTTTTACTGTAATTCCATTCATATTCTCTTTCTTCCATCTTACTTTCCATCCTCTCCTGACAATGATGTCAACATTATTATCTAGCACTGTATTTCGAAAGCCCAGGTGATGATGTAGTTCAATTATACCCTAAAGCCACTCTACTTGTATTTTATCATTTACTTGAATTCTTACCTGTTTGTTTGTTGATTTGTTAAGTTACTTTTTCTTTTCTAATAACCGGTTTCTTCTTTCTGTATTTCCTACTACCTTCTGTTACTTGTTTCAAATGAGTACTGCAATGTTCTTTGGAAGCTTGAATTTTAAGACAGTGGTGGCCCCTGTGGTGTGGGCTTGTTCCATACGAACAAGGTTCATCTTCTGGATGATAATAATAATAATAATAATAATAATAATAATAATAATAATAATAATAACTACAAGTTTGTTTCTCTCCATTTCAGCACGATAATTTGCTCAAATCACTGCAGAGACCGCCCGTGACAGCCTTCCTCGACTTGTCGTGGGACGAACGCCCCCATGGAAGGGTTTACATCGAGGTCGCCTCTGACACCGCCCTCGGCAAGCACTTCAAGCTCCTCTGCACTGGAGAACTCGGCCCCTCCTACGCCTCCTCGAGGTTCCTCCAAGTCATGGACAAAGGAGACCCCGTGTACGAAAGCGTCATAGGAGGAGATTACGAATTCAACGACGGTAGGGGAGGGAGACCACTCTTGGGCGGGATTGATATGCAAGACAAGATCTACGCCCACGAGGGCGTGAGCGGCATTGTCTGGGCGGCTTTCCAAGTCAACGACGGGCCCAAGAGCGCCCAGTTTGGTATCACTACCGGGAGGGCGTTTGATTCAGAGCGGTGTCGATTCTTGGGTGAGGGTGTTAAGCGGTACAGAGCAGTTTTTGGAAAAGTGAAGTCGGGGTTGCACGTTGTCAGGGAAGCTGCGAAATTGTTCGATATAGGGTCAGTTACTGTCTCAGACTGCGGTGTCGTGCTGCCTATAGACTGCTGGGACCTTCACAAAATGATTCTGAAGAAAATGTAGCGTGAAAACTTTTTAGTCTAGAGCAACAAAACCGCTCGAGGCGTCGTGTTGTCATATCAGTTGGGACCTTCACGGAATGATTTTGAAAACAATTGTATAGCGTGAAGTCTCTGTGACATCATTTTGGTTGGAACCTTCACAAATTGATTCAGGAAACATTGAAGCGTGATGTCTTTAGTCTAGAGCAAAGCGGATATTGTCTCTTTGTGTCAATCATTGCAGTGGAGACTTTTACGGAATGATTCTAGAAAAAAAAAGTAGCGTGAAGTCTGCATATAGACAAATGCTCTCGTTGTTATCATTGCAATGGGGACATTTACGAAATAATTCTGAAGAAGAAAAGAAAATATCGCGTGAAGTCTTATAGTCTAGACGAGCAGTGGTTCCCAAACTGGGGTCCGTGGATTCCTGGGGTCCAGTAGAGGGCCCTAGGGTGTCCGCGACACAATGAAAAAACTAGTATATTTTCAACTCCAGAAAAAATATATACAAAAACAAATATACATCACTGAGTCTCTATCATCCTAGTGTCGGCGTTATCGATACTTCGGTGTGCGAGCAGCTATATTAGCATGCACATCTTTATTAAAATAATCTTAATTTCAAACCAATTATGACGTAGCAACTCCCATTCTTCGCTACCCAGACCGTCGCTTCATGACTCCCCCCCCCAAGTATCTTGGTATGGTAACGATAGCTTTTGATTAGCTGTAGTTCCCGGCTGGGACTTTTTTCATAATTAGGGGTCCTTAGTATGGCAAGTTGGACAACCAACAAATGCTCTCTGTGTTATATCATCACGGAATGATTCTGAAAAGAATGTATCGTAATGTGGTGTCTTTTAGTCTAAAGCAGGGGTCTCCAAACTTTTCAATGAAAGGGCCACAATATATATTTCCCACATTTATGCGGGCGAAAGGAAAAAAAACAAATCAGTGCCAGTAATTTAGTTTCCTCAAATATTAGAGTATAAACATGGAAAAATTAAAACATCTTGTTGGAAAAAATCAGGGTAAACTAAATAGATTCCTGCCTTTAGTTTTATGCAACCAAATTAGTGTGACGAATGATACTGACGTTTTGACTTCAAAATTTCATTGAAATCAGGTTCCAGATTAGATGAGCCAATTGTAAGAATTGATTTCAAATGATCATTAGACAAATTTGCTCGATAGTTAGATTTCACATACTTCATTTTGGAAAATGTTTGTTCACACAAGTATGTTGTTCCAAAAATGGGCACAAAACTACAAGCAAACTTTATCAAATTTGGAAACTGATCTGGCTGCAGGCATTTATAAAACTCAATCAGATTTCCTTCTCAATACTTATCTTTCAGTCTGCCATCTGCCCGGAGATCAATAATTTCCATTTGAAATTGAGTTGGAAGATTTTCAGCATTGCCGTCAAATGGATTATGAAAGAGCCTGATTTCATTTGCTTTGGCATCAAGGTCAGCAAATCGCTCCTGAAACTGTTTTTTCAAATCTGAAATTATTTCATTTGCAAATGAAGAAGGAAATTCAACTTTACTTTCTGCATGAAATTTTTCACAACATTGAAAATGAGCAAAATTCTTAACTTTCACCTGGCCTTCAAGTAGCGCAAGTTTTGTTCTGAATGCCTTGACATGAACAAAGTAGTCACTGATCAAATTTGTTTTGCCTTGCAACTTCAGATTCAATTGATTCATATGACCTGTCATATCTGCAAAAAATGCCAATTTCCAAATCCATTCATATTCTGATAATAATGGCGATGCCAGTCGTGCGATAATTATTTTTTCAAGGCCACCACACAGGGATTTGTTTGGCGGGCCGGATGTTGCCCGCGGGCCATAGTCCTTGACCTTACAGACCTTAAATTTTGTTCGGGTTGCCCCAGGTCCCTCAGTGTGAGGCACCTCTAATGTCTACCAGAGAGTTGCTATTACATCTTCCGGTATATTTTGCATCTTCCAATCTTGGATGGTCTGGGATGCAGTTTAGATATTTGTCGAGCTTATCCTTAAACACATCTACGCTCACTCCTGATATATTCCTCAGATGAGCTGGCAACGCATTGAATAGACGCTGCATCATCGATGCTGGTGCGTAGTGGATTAATGTCTTGTGTGCTTTCCTTATTTTTCCTGGTATAGTTTTGGGCACTATTAATCTACCTCTGCTTGCTCTTTCTGATATTTTTCGTTCCATGATGTTTTCTGCTATTCCTTCTATCTGTTTCCTTGCCTGAATTATCATGTAGCGTTCTCTTCTCCTTTCTAGACTATATAATTTTAAGGATTGTAGTCTTTCCCAGTAGTCAAGGTCCTTAACTTCTTCTATTCTAGCTGTAAAGGACCTTTGTACACTCTCTATTTGTGCAATATCCTTTTGATAGTGTGGGTACCATATCATATTGCAGTATTCAAGTGGACTACGAACATATGTTTTATAAAGCATAATCATGTGTTCAGCTTTTCTTGTTTTGAAGTGCCGTAACAATATTCCCATTTTTGCTTTACATTTTGCCAATAGAATTGCTATTTGATCATTGCATAGCATGTTCATATTCATCATCACACCAAGGTCTTTAACTGCTTCCTTATTTGTGATTGTCTCATTATTAGGTCCCCTATATGCATATAGCTTTCCTTCTCTGTCTCCATCATTTATTGATTCAAATTTATCAAAGTTAAATACCATCCTATTTACCTCTGCCCAATCATATACTTTGTTAAGGTCTCTTTGTAGAGCGTTCCTATCTTCATCACAAGTAATTTCTCTACTTATTCTTGTGTCATCAGCGAAACTACTCACTACCGAATCCTTAACATTACTGTCTGTCTTCAATCATAATAACAAACAGTATTGCAGCTAACACCGTACCTTGTGGCACACCAGATATTACCTTGGCTTCATCCGATTTCTCATCGTTTGCAATAACTATCTGTTTTCTGTTGTGTAAAAATTCTTTTAACCATCTTCCTACTTTATCCACGATATTGTGTTTTCTAATTTTCTTAGCTAATATATTTTGATCTACCTTGTCAAAAGCTTTTTGCAAAGTCTAGAGTAAACCGACATGTTTGCAATTTTCTGTGCTCTTTTCATATTTTTGAGTATGTTCTCACGGTGGACTAACAGTTGGGTTTGTGTACTTTTTCCGGGTACGAAACCATGTTGTCCTATATTAAATAAATTATTTTTCATTAAATGTTTCATAATATTTTTCTTCATTACCCTTTCATACACTTTCATAATATGTGATGTTAGACTCACAGGCCTATAATTACTTGCCTCTAGTCTTGATCCACTTTTGAAAGTAGGGGTAATATATGCTAATTTGTGCTCATCATAAATCTTGCCTGTTCTCAAACTTTGTCCTTAATAATATTGCAAGTGGCTTTGCGATAGAATGAAACTACTTTCTTTAACAAAATAGCAGGAACTCCATCAGGCCCTGCTGCAGCTCCATTTTTAATTTCATTAATAGCCTGCACAATATCAGCTTCATTAATATCTATGTCAGCTAAATATTCACTATTTTCGTCCCTTACTTCTATATCATTATCTTCATTATCTATTCTAGGGGTGAATTCTCTATTATATCGTTCTGCCAATATGTTGCAAATTTCCTTTTTTTCATTCGTTAATCTCCCTTCATTTCTTATTCATCTTTTTTGCGTATGAGTATAATAGTTTGGGGTTTTGCTTGATATTTATTAGGGTTTTTTCTTCCAAGTCCCGTTTTTCATTTTCTTTTGATTGTATAATCTTTTGTTCTGCATTTTCTATCTTACTTTTTAGTTATATAACTTTCCATGCATTTTTTTCTTTTGCAAGACCCTTTTTCCACTTTCTGATTTTCTGGAACAAGATCCTTCTGTCTCTTGGTATGCATGACTGATGTTTACTTTTCTTCTTCGGTATATAGTTTGGAGAGCCCTGGTCTAAAGCATCGAAAATGCTCTCTCTGTGTTATTATTTTACTATGTAGAATTGTTCATATTGTACAGATTCGGTTCACTAGGACAGACAGTCTTTTCTGTAAGTTTTTTCTTTGGTATTTAATTTTACTGACGGTATAGTCTTAACGACGATATGATGATTGTTTTTAATGGTGAAAATGAATGGCAAAGATCGGCTGCTAGTTTCCCTACTCTCTCTCTCTCTCTCTCTCTCTCTCTCTCTCTCTCTCAATTGTGAAAATACCACTAATCTCTGTGATCTCTTTGCGATACTCTCTCTCTCTCTCTCTCTCTCTCTCTCTCTCTCTCTCTCTCTCTCTCTCTCTCTCTCTCAATTGTGAAAATACCACTAATCTATCTGTGATCTCTTTGCGATACTTCTGTAGTCTCTCTCTCTCTGTGATGAAGATAGGAACGCGCTACAAAGAGACCTTAACAAAGTATATGATTGGGCAGAGGTAAATAGGATGGTATTCAACTCTGATAAATTTGAGTCAATAAATTATGGAGATAGAGAAGGAAAGCTATTTGCATATAGGGGACCTAATAATGAAACAATCACAAATAAGGAAGCAGTTAAAGACCTTGGTGTGATGATGAATAGGAACATGTTATGCAATGATCAAATAGCAATTCTATTGGCAAAATGTAAAGCAAAAATGGAAATGCTGTTACGGCACTTCAAAGCAAGAAAAGCTGAACACATGATTATGCTTTATAAAACGTATGTTCGTAGTCCAATTGAATATTGCAATATGATATGTACTGGGTTACCCACACTATCAAAAGGATAAGCACAAATAGAGAGTGTACAAAGTCCTTTACAGCTAGAATAGAAGTTAAGGATCTTGATTACTGGGAAAGACTACAATCTTTAAAATTATATAGTCTAGAAAGGCGAAGAGAACGCTACATGATAATTCAGTCATGGAAACAGATAGAAGGAATTGCCGAAAACATCATGGAGCTAAACATATCAGAAGGAGCAAGCAGAGGCAGATTAATAGTGCCCAAAACTATACCAGGAAAAATAAGGAAAACACACAGGACATTAATCCACTACGCACCAGCATCGACAATGCAGCGTCTATTCAATGCGTTGCCAGCTCATCTGAGAACTATATCAGGAGTGAGCGTAGATGTGTTTAAGAATAAGTTCGACAAATACCTAAGCTGCAATCCCAGACCATCCAAGATTGGAAGATGCAAAATATAACCGGAAGATGCACTAGCAACTCTCTGGTAGAAACATTAGAGGTTGCCTCACACTGAGGGACCTGGGGGACAACCCGAACAAGATGTAAGGTAAGCTCTCTCTCTCTCTCTCTCTCTCTCTCTCTCTCTCTCTCTCTCCTTCTCTCCTCTCTCTCTTCTATATATATATATATATATATATATATATATATATATATATATATATATATATATAATATATATATATAAGAGATTATACACTAAGAAGAGTCAAGCCGGAGCACAATATAAGGGTACTGTAAAAGTACAACGGAAACAAGGGATGTAATAGTTCAAATACGTGGAAAAATGTAGCCGGGCAGCTGGAGCCCTTTGAGGCATTTCTCTTTTACAGATAAAGAAAGTAAGACTACAGAAAGAACTTTCCTGTGTCTCAATATGATTCACTTACCAGGACAGTTTTATTCTACATTTACAAATATCATTATATACACATGAAACTTACGATATAGAGATTAATGTGACTCGAGGTGAAGCCAATATGCAAAATATGTCAATATTTTAACAGGCCAATTGGGGTGTTAAGAACCCGCCCCAAGGAAAGTAAGCACAATAAGCCCTAAAAAGAGAATGAATGTTCTTGTTGAAGAAGTACATGTTTTGGATGTAAATAGGCATAAAAACTAAATCTACATATGTAGTATGGGCTAGAAAGAACGAATCTACCCGTGTACCTCACATTTCCAATATTTTGGGAGTAAACAAAAAGAAATATCCATGTGCTGCAGGTGCCGGAAAAAAAAAATTTACCTTCTACTGTGTAGCAGGTGCTGATCTTAACTCTTACATTTTGGATAGAAAGCATAGTCATATTCTTAGCTTAATGAAACTATGACCAAGATGATGTTTGTAGAACGATATAAAAAGACTAATGTAAATGCGGGACTACGTCTAAATAATATTTATCGAAAATTTTCCGTCATAGATTAGAAAGTTCTTGAAACGCTGGACGATAACCCCTATTGAATAGTTATCCATTGAACAGATAAAAGAAAACCTAATCATTTAGTTTTCTATGAAGTTCTGACGTGAACTATACTATAACATCACTTCATGGTACCGCTACCATTTTTTGGAAATTAGAGACAATTTCCCTTCTTTCTGTCTCAAAATGCAAAGTCATACAACAAATGTGTAATACTCTAATATATTTTGTACTTCAAGCTACCGAATAACAAGTGTTTATATACCATTTACTACTACTACTACTACTACTACTACTACTACTACTACTACTACTACTACTACTATACTAATAACTAACTAACTAATAATAATAATAATAATAATGAATAATAATAAAATGCACAAGACTTAGTGGCTGTTGAAATGGAACTAATTAATCTTAATATACTAATTATTTTTTTTTATTTCTTTACGAGAATGAAGAAGTATATGACTTTGATAACCTCTTCCTTGAAGGAACTTGTGTCATATTCGAGGAAATTAATGTAAATATCGAACTTAGTTAAGTGTATTCGAAAAAAGTTTATATATATATATGTGTGTGTGTGTGTGTGTGTATGTGTGTGTGTAAAAACATATATTTATGCGTTTATATATACATACATATTTACATATGATATATATGGTATAATATGATATATATATATATATATAATATATATATATATATATATAATATATATATATATATATATATATATATATATACATATATGCTACATATAATACATACATGCTTTATGCATACATACATACATTATATGTATATATATATATTATATGTATATATATATATATATATATATATATATATATATATATATATATATATATATATATATATATATATATATATGGCTGGTAAAAATGTTCTGTTACAACAGAATTCCATCTAATAAAGGAGCCCATAAAAAACACCAAATATAGAGAGAAAAAGTACTATATTTCAGAGACTGCTGTCTCCCTCAGGTAGATGAATGAGAAAGTTTACAGAAAAGAAAAGGTGGTATTTATACCAAGAGGTCCATACCACAGGCAAGCCAATTTAGGTCACCCCCCGCTGATAATCTTCCTTTAATCTTCTTAAGCATTGGTTGAATGAAAAATCTTGTCGATCGTATCTGAATCCCATGGCTCCTTTTCTTTTTGAGATGTTCATTACCTGCCTCTCTTTTATTTAGCCGATTCCATCATTTGACTCTTGTACCGGCAGTTGTTGCTATAAATTATACGTAACAAATTCCAGTTTATTCTATGGTTATGTTCATTATATGGTTGAAAATAGCTGAGTTCTGTTGTCATACCTAACTGACCGTTTGTGTTGTATTAATCTCTGGGGAAGTGATTTACCTGTAAATCCGATATAAGATTGGTCACAGTCCTGGCATGGGATTTGATAAACCGCAGTGTCCTTGGCTGATGTCTTTTGTTGGATGTTAATCAGGGATTTGGCTAAGGTTTTTGGGTAAGTAAATGGTAAAGGGTTAGATTTTCCGAGGGTCTGAGTCACCTTCTTAATTGTGTCCAGGTGTGGAATTTTTATTTTATTGTTGGGTGTATCTCTGGTCTTGTCTTTATGGGGTCGGTAGAAAATTACTTTGCTTTGTGAATTGCTTTCTCAATTAATATGGTCAGGATACTTTAAAGACGAAAGTTGCTTACGAATTAGTTCAAATTCTTTTTCCAGGAAATCTGGGGAATAAATTCGTAAGGCTCTTAAGAACAGGTTGCTGGCTACACCTATCTTGATAGCAATGTCATGATAGCAACCTGTTCTTAAGAGCCTTACGAATTTATTCCCCAGATTTCCTGGAAAAAGAATTTGAACTAATTCGTAAGCAACTTTCGTCTTTAAAGTATCCTGACCATATAATTGAGAAAGCAATTCACAAAGCAAACGTAATTTTCTACCGACCCCCTTAAGACAAGACCAGAGATACACCCAACAATAAAATAAAAATTCTACACCTGAACCAACGCCATTCAAGATGGCATTGCCTTAACACGATTGAGAAGGCGACTCAAAGCCTTGGAAAATCTAACCCTTTTGCATTTACTTACCCAAAAACCTTAGCCAAATCCCTGATTAACGTCCAACAAAAGACATCCCCCAAGGACACTGCGGTTTATCAAATCCTTTGCCAGGACTGTGACCAATCTTATATCGGATTTACAGGTAAATCACTTCCCCAGAGATTAATACAACACAAACGGTCAGTTAGGTATGGACAACAGAACTCAGCTATTTTCAACCATATAAATGAACATAACCATAGAATAAACTGGAATTTGTCACGTATAATTTATACCAGCAACTGCCGGTACAAGAGTCAAATAATGGAATCGGCCTAATAAACCAAAGAGAGGCAGGTAATGAAACATCTCAAAAAAGGAGCATGGGTTTCAGATACGGATCGACAGATTTTCATTCAACCAACGCTTAAGAAGATTAAAGGAAGATTATCAGCGGGGGTGACCTAAATTGGCTTGCCTGTGAATGGACCTCTTGGTATAAATACCACCTTTCTGTAAACTTTTCTCATTCATCTACCTGAAGATGGGAGACAGCAGTCTCCTGAAAAATAGTACTTTTCTCTATATTTTGGTGCTTTTATGGCTCCTTTTATAATATATATATATTATATGATATATATATCTATATATATATATATATATATATATATATATATATATATATATTGCAAATCTCTTACTTATACCCCTCCAAAAAAACAAAAAAGAAACGAACAGTTTGAAAAACTAGACACAAAAATTTCCAGACAACACCGTAGCTTCGTTTTTGTTTATTATTATTTTTTTTTTGGTCAAATCGCTAATAATTATCATTCATTAGACGAATTAAAATTTCCATAATACCTTCGATTTTAAAAATCGTCGTAGGGTCCAAAGAGAGCGAGCTCCCCCCCTCAAGCCCCCCTGTGTAATGGAGGAGATAAATATATGTGATTAATATGTAATTGCATAATCATATTTTCTATTATAAGTCATTAGCCTTCTGATGCGCGCTCCTGCTTTGAAAGGTTGGGTCATATTATTATTATTATTATTATGATTATTATTTTCTTCATCTTATCATTTTTATTATCATCAATATTATCATCATCATTATTATTGTTTCTATTATTATTATTATTGTTATTATTATTATTATTATTATTATTATTATTATTATTATTATTATATTATTATTTATTATTATGATGATGAGATGAGATGATGATGATGATGATGTGGATGATGATGATGATGATGATTTTGAAAATGATGATTATAATTTCTTTACTATTATTATTATTATTATTATTATTATTATTTTATTATTATTATTATTATTTTTTTTTTTTTTTTGCTCTATCACAGTCCTCAAATTCGACTGGGTGGTATTTATAGTGTGGGGTTTCCGGGTTGCATCCTGCCTCCTTAGGAGTCCATCATTTTACTTTTATTACTATGTGTGCCATTTCTAGGATCACACTCTCTGCATGAGTCCTGGAGCTACTTCAGCCTCTAGTTTTTTCTAGATTCCTTTTCAAGGATCTTGGGATCGTGTCCTAGTGCTCCTATGATTATGGGTACGATTTCCACTGGCATATCCCATATACCTTCTTATTTCTATTTTCAGATCTTGATACTTATCCATTTTTTTTCCCTCTCTCTTTCTCAACTTCTGGTGTCCCACTCTGGGTGTCCCATGGTATTGCGACATCAATGAGTGATACTTTGTTCTTGACTTTGTCAATCAACGTCACGTCTGGTCTGTTTGCACGTATCACCCTATCCGTCCTGATACCATAGTCGCAGAGGATCTTTGCGTGATCGTTTTCTATCACTCCCTCAGGTTGGTGCTCGTACCACTTATTACTGCAAGGTAGCTGATGTTTCTTGCAGGCTCCAGTGGAGGGCTTTTGCCACTGAATCATGCCTCTTTTTTTGTACTGGGTTTCTGTGCAATGTGCCGGGGCATTCGCTTGCTATGTGGTTTATGGTTTCATTTTTCGTATTGCACTTCCTACATATGGGAGAGATGTTATTTCCATCTATCGTTCTTTGAACATATCTGGTTCTTAGGGCCTGATCTTGTGGCCGCTGTTATCATTCCTTCAGTTTCCTTCTTTAGCTCTCCCCTCTGTAGCCATTGCCATGTGTCATCGCTGGCTAGTTCTTTAGTCTGTCTCATGTATTGTCCGTGCATTGGTTTTGTTGTGCCAGTCCTCTGTTCTGTCTGTCATTCTCCTGTCTCTGTATATTTCTGGGTCTTCGTCTACTTTTATTAGTCCTTCTTCCCATGCACTCTTTATTATTATTATTATTATTATTATTATTATTATTATTATTTTTTTTTTTTTTTTTTTTTTTTTTTTGCTCTATCACAGTCCTCCAATTCGACTGGGCGGTATTTATAGTGTGGGGTTCCGGGTTGCATCCTGCCTCCTTAGGAGTCCATCACTTTTCTTACTATGTGTGCCGTTTCTAGATCACACTCTTCTGCATGAGGCCCGGAGCTACTTCAGCCTCTAGTTTTTCCAGATTCCTTTTCAGGATCTTGGATCGTGCCTAGTGCTCCTAGATTATGGGTACCGATTTCCACTGGCATATCCCATATCCTTCTTATTTCTATTTTCAGATCTTGATACTTATCCATTTTTTCCCTCTCTTTCTCTTCAACTCTGGTGTCCCATGGTATTGCGACATCAATGAGTGATACTTTCTTCTTCTTTGACTTTGTCAATCAACGTCACGTCTGGTCTGTTTTTTGCACGTAATCACCCTATCCGTTCTGGATACCATAGTCCCCCCAGAGGATCTTTGGCCTGATCGTTTTTCTATCACTCCCTCAGGTTGTGCTCGTACCACTTATTACTGCAAGGTAGCTGATGTTTCTTGCACAGGCTCCAGTGGAGGGCTTTTGCCACCTGAATCATGCCTCTTTTTGTAACTGGTTCTGTGCAAGTGCCGAACATTCACTTGCTATGTGGTTTATGGTTTCATTTTTCGTATTGCACTTCCTACATATGGGAGAGATGTTATTTCCGTCTATCATACTTTGAACATATCTGGTTCTTAGGGCCTGATCTTGTGCCGCTGTTTATCATTCCTTCAGTTTCCTTCTTTGTGCTCTCCCCTCTGTAGCCATTTGCCAATTGTCATCGCTGGCTAGTTCTTTAGTCTGTCTCATGTATTGTCCGTGCATTGGTTTGTTGTGCCAGTCCTCTGTTCTTTCTGTCTTTCTCCTGTCTCTGTATATTTCTGGGTCTTCGTCTACTTTTATTAGTCCTTCTTCCATGCACTCTTTAATAATAATAATAATAATATTATTATTATTATTATTATTATTATTATTATTATTATTTCTTTATCCTTATCATTATTATTATCATCAATATTATTTTTCTATTATTATTATTGATATTGCTGTTATTATTATTATTATTATTATTATTATTGTACTTAGGAAGCAGACCCTCTCTCAAGCATACTATATTAAAAGTAATGCTACTTCAGCAGCATTACACTTGTAGAGATTCTTCTCTATTTTGCGAATAGCGGCTTTTCAGTGCTACTTAAACAGGCTAGTAGAGCGCCTATAGAGGTCATGGTAAAATACAGGGTCAAAATAGGTGTATATATTTGAATTTACAGATAAACTATGATACCATAGTCATCAAAGTCATTAACGATTTTTTTCTCTCTCTCTCTCTCTCTCTCTCTCTCTTTCTGTTAAAGCGAGCTTTCGTCTGGAGGCTGCCAGACATCCTCGGGCTGGGAAGCTGAGGGTGGACTGATCTTGGTGCCGTGTCCGTCCTCGTTATATCTGTGATTGACAGCAGGGGGTCTCCTATTGGCTGGTGGCGGTGAGTCTTGTTTTCATTGGTTTGCCTGAGCCAGGTCTCCAAGCCACTTTCTTCGAGCCGATGGTTCGTTGCAGCATATCCTGCATTATTATTATTATTATTATTATTATTATTATTATTATTATTATTATTATTATTATTATTATTATAAATTTCTTTTACTATTATTATTATTATTATTATTATTATTAATTATTATTATTATTATATTATTATTATTATTGGTAAAATGTTTTCAATTAGTATAATTTTTTTCCACTATTATTATTATCATTATTTGTATTATTTTTTTCCATTATTATTATTATTATTATTATTATTATTATTATTATTATTATTATTATTATTATTATTATTAATTCGAGGAAATACAATGAAATACGATGTAAGAGATGATGATCATCATTGTAGATAGTGACTGCAATGATGATGAGTATAAAGATGGTGACTATGAGACCGTTACTGAAAATAAATATTATTTGATGGTGATGATAATGAAAAATGATAATCTGACGACTATGACTATGACGGTGGTGATGAATGATGATGATAGTGAACTGTTAGATACTCTAAGGTACAAAGTCATTCTATGTCTATGACGAAGTGTCTACCAACAGTTCGGAAACCCTCGAAGGCAGTTGAAATATATATAATGATATATTTTCGACTCACTTTAAACGCTATGTAAATCATCCAAGATGGCGTATTCCATAAAATATATCTGGACAAGATACCTGATTGATCATAGAGGAGATTTACTACTTTCATAATCCTCTCTCTCTCTCTCTCTCTCTCTCTCTCTCTCTCTCTCTCACCTCGATCCCCGTTGACCTTCGTTCACGTAACGCCAGCGAGGGCGTTCAATCACTCACTGTCCCCTCGTCTCTCATCCTATTGAGACGTACGAAGTAGGAGGCTCCGTTATGTCTTTATAGCTGACAGAATTAATCGGTTGTGTGTAATTAATAAGTCAATAAAGAGTCGTGTCGTAATTTAGGGGCGGACAAAGGATGCCTCAATTTTGTTTATATTGATTTATCTGTTTATTAATTTCTTTCTCTCTCTCGAGTTCTTTTGGTGGGATTGATTCTGACTTCAAGAAATGAAGGGCTGAAGGGTGTTGGACTATTCTATACGAGGTCACGAGGTATATTAGGTGAATTTAATGTTTTTGTATTTAGGTGTGTCTGTGTAGTACACATACACACATTTGTGCACACAGACATATGTATGTATAGATATACTATATGCAGAGAGATGATACATATATATGTATATATACACGCACAGAGATTATATATATATATATATATATATATATATATATATATATATATATATATATGTATATATATGCGCACAGAGATGCTATATATATATAGTATATATATATATATATATATATATATATATATATACGCACAAAGATAATATATATATATATATATATATATATATATAATATATAAATATTATTATATGTATATATATATTATTTATATATATGTATATATATATATATATATATATATATATATATATACATATATATCTGTCTCTCTCTCTCTCTCTCACTCTTTCTCTAAAGTAAGGAAATTCATCCAGGAGAATTGTGTTCGTTTTATCAAGAACTTTGTTTTATCTCGTTAATACTCTTGATTCTTTGGTAAAATGCTTACATAAACTTTAAATAAAGATATATTTAAAACATTCAAAAGATTCTAAGGCAAACTTTAAAAAAAAACCATTATTTAAAAAGATTCAAATTCAACTGCCCAATAGCCAAAGGGGGGGCTTCCACCCCTGAAGATAATTGGATAATCGAGAAATACAGGAGGCCCTTGCCCGGCGGTGATTTATTTCTGCTCCCCCCTCCCCCCCCCAACCCCGACATCCCCGCAGGACACCTCCTCGGAGAAGGAAAAGGGTTGGGGGGGGGTGGTTGGGGGGTTTGGGGGGTTTTGGGGGGAGGCGATTAATTGTCGTACATAATTCCCTCTCTGCCCGGAATTACCTTCTCGCCGGAAACGGAGCAGTTAAAAAGGATGTCTGTTGAAGGGGTGCGGGGGGGGGGGGTGGGAGATGGGGTGGGGAGGCGGTGAGAATTTAATCTTAATTCTCTGCGGAAACTTTTTCAAATCTCTTTTCCTTCTTTATTCTTTCTCACGCGTTTTAACTTCTTATTTTATTATTTTTTTAAAAATATTTTTTGGGGAGGATTTTATATTCTAGTTTAAAGAATGGTTGATTCTGTGCGTATATATGCTTTTATTTTAAAATTATTATTCTTAGTTTTTTCCCCTTTAACATTCTTGGTTATAGAACACTTTACTGTAAATGCAAATACCGGTTTTGATTTTGTTAAAGTAATTACGTTCACAGCCTGCTCTAGGAGCAAGAGCCCGTGGTGGCATAAGGCCAGCTTAATCTAAAACAACAAGTAATTACTAACCGTAAAATTTACCTTTGAAGTAAATTTGAGATAAAAAATATAATTTTTTTATATTTTTTCCAATTCTTATTTGTACTTTTCGAATATTTGAATAGTTGTCTAAAACGCTAAAAAAAGACACACACACACACACATCACACTCACACTCGCACACAGTCTGCCTATACTCTGTTTTTGTCCATCTGTCCATCCGCCTGTGGTGTTTGCGTATGGTAACACTGCGTCCCGGGCTTTACATAGTTACATTGCTTACATTCAACAATGAGAATAATAATACCCTATTTCGAATATTAACGCTGTAATTCGCGTACTGTAATTTATTAAAACACTTTTCAGTTGCAAATGTACTCCCATATATCCTTTTATTTACCTAAAACTTACACATAGCGTAACTATTTAAAGCCTGGGACGCAGTGTTACCATGCGAAAACACCACAGGCGGGTGGACAGATGGAAAAAAACATAGTTTAGTAAAGGACCATGTGTCGATAGGCCTAGCAACCACTCCATTGTTTTTACTTTCCCTTAGTGGTATTTTTGCCTTCATATTATATATATATATATATATATAAAATATATATATATTTATATATATATATATATATATTATATATATATATATATACAAATCTGTAATCACCACCATCGTCAAAAGAATGTCTGAATAATAAAACTCGACTCACGAAGCTCAAATGAGAACCATTACTTTAAGGAGGAAGCAACGAATCTCGCCCGTGCGAAATGAAGCGAACGTCATTCTCTTTAAATGACATTTTGATTTTAGAATTTAAAAAAATAAAAGAAAGAATTCCAAGCTCGTATAATTATGTCCTAACAAGAGCTTCAGATTTCTTGGGAGAGACGTGGGAGTCGTACTAATAAAGAGGTACAACTCCATCTTCGTGACGTCATCGACGGGCAGTAATGTCTCTCATCAGAAGGTGCGAGCGATGATTTGTAAAGAGCTCTTGAATTTTTGTTGCAAGTTTTGATAGGTTAATTTGCATTAGACATCAGTTTATTGGCATAATTTTCATATTTTTAATACTGAAGGGGTTAGTTTATTGCGGTCTAATTACAAAGCGTTCTAAAAGGCAAAGTTTTGATCACAAAAAAACTGCCTGGTTTAAGCTATAGGTCTAATTTCCCTCCACCATGCTTCAGATTTTGAGATGTTAATTTGCATTAAACTTTAGTTTAATGGCATAATTTTCATATTTTTACTATTGAAGGGGTTAGTTTATAGTAGCCTAATTACATAGCGTTCTAAAATACAAAGTTTTGAGGACGAAGAACTGCACAGTTAAGATATAGGTCTAATTTCCACGCTCGTAAGATTCAAACCTCCATCTCTCCCTGCGCCTCAGATCACGTGATATTGGGCCCTCATTCCCTTTAGCCTCTTCCTGCCGCCGTCGAAGACGACGTTCATTTGATTGCCGGTCGAGGTGATCGACCTACCACCGGCCTGACCGCAAAATAGGTCACTGGTTTCAGAAGGGTACATCGTGTCCCCGGCTCGGTCGACGACGACGTAGGCTTCCATGCACTTCCTGGATTTCTTGACGGTGAGTGTCTCGATGTCCAGCCTGATTCTTCTGTCTGCTGGAGCCTGTTGGGGTAAATCGTGCTAGACTGAGTAAACCGGGAAGGTAAATCTTTGTCCTCGAATATCTTATGACGCAGTAAATGGCTGGTGGAGGCAGATGGTACTAGACTCAATAATGATGCTAATCTTCGACCTCGAATAACGTACGTCGTAGTGATGTTAGTGCGAAAATGAAATTAGGGAAAAATGACTGAAATGAATGAATTGAGGGAATTAATTTAATTGTTTTGTTTTCTATGACTTACAGAAAACGAGAGGCGATGCCATTTTCTATAGCAAAGTGGATGTCGATCTGAAAGAGAGAGAGAGAGAGAGAGAGAGAGAGAGAGTTGGTTTTTGGTTTTTCTTATATTAGACATCGTCTCACCAAAGTGGCAAGAAAGAGAGAGAGAGAGAGAGAGAGAGAGAGAGAGAGAGAGAGAGAGAGAGAGTCTTTCTCCTTCCGTCAGTGTTACTTCTAATGAAACTATCGTCACTCAACGAATGAATAAAAATAAAAAAAGCTAAAAAGGGCAAAGTTGAGACATTCTGCTTCAGAGGAACACCGCTCAGATCCTGAGAACAGAATATTCCCTTAAGTGTCGTTAAGGGACGCAGGAGAATAACTTTTTTTTTTTTTTCATATAACTTTTCTTATCCATCGTAGTTTGAAAAACACCAGGTACCTGCTTAGAGAAAAAACACTCAGAGAGAGAGAGAGAGAGAGAGAGAGAGAGAGAGAGAGAGAGAGAGAGAGAGGCTAACGCTCTCCTAAGCAGCTCGAGTGTGTATGTGATGTAGAATGATGTCTGCAGTAACGGCATACTGTAGGCACAGGTATAAAGGGAGAAGAGGGATTCTAATACTTTCTTCCTCTTGTGTATGTATGTGTACACAGACACACACACACACACACACACACACACATATATATATATACATATATATATATATATATATATGATATATATATTATATATATATATATATATCTACACATATATATTCTTTAAAGTCTCGCGTATGCAGGAAACAAATTAAATCTATTGCAACAGTAGTAAAAACATCGTTAGTATATTCTGCTCCGTTTGGCAACTGAAGAAAGATACACATTCGGTTGCGCAAAAAGAAAAAAAATAATAAAAAAAGAGTATCGAGTTCCGCTATTCATACGACGACAGACGACAGCGGATGGCGAAATATTATTTTGTCGTCAATGAGAAATCCTGGAATTCTTTTTGAAAATATATGAATAAAAAAATCTTTCTCTCTCTCTCTCTCTCTCTCTCTCTCTCTCTCTCTCTGTGTTTGTGTGGCAGTTAGAGAACTCTCTCTTGGTATCTCTTGCATGAACTCTGAACTTACGGTGTGCTGGAATGCTTCTTGTTCGTTGCAGGATTGGTATCAAAAGAAGTTCCAGATTGTATCTGTATGTGTGTAATATATATGTGTACATATACAAACCTTCTGACTGCGCCGTGGATTGCGATATCATGGTAGGAAATGGGGAAAATACGAGATCTCCCCGAAGGTAAACAAACGCCTTCGAGCAGTTGTGAAATGCACGGGAAGTATAAGTCTGCATCTTATTGCATTTTTTCTCTTTCACCTGCATCGTATTTTCTCTTTCAGTCCCTGGAGCGTTGATTGGCGATCAGTTCGGGTTGTATTAATCAATTTCTCCGAGTTTGAACTAAATGCCTTTTCAATTTTGAAAGGCATTTTGATATTTAGTAGTAATGATGATCATCGTACCTATCTTTGAAATCATTAACTCCTCGACTCTGCTAAGAAATCCAAGAAGACCAACTCTCTCTATATCTGCGGGAGCCATGATTTCTACTAAAGCGAAGATACACATTCACCTCATTCTGTTAAACCCCGTCGGGAGCTAGCGCCGTCAGTGCACCTCACGCCTTGTACTCTAGGCATTACTAAAAGGTTCTTTGCAGCGTTCCTTTGGTCCCTAGATGCAACCCCTTCCAAGCTTACTTTCGTCAACACTCTGGCAACGTGACTACAAGGCTTTCCTCCTGTTAAGGTGAGTTTACACTAGGCTTCACCACACGCTGCACGTGTAAGACTCATCACCAATCCTCCCGAATTCTTGTTAGCCCCGCCTACTGGAGTGCTCATTAGGGAGAGTTAGTGGTGTGGCGTGACTCTTGATGAGCAGTCCAGTAGGCGGGGCTAACAAGAACTCGGGAGGAGTTGGCGATGAGTCTTACTCATACAGCCTGGGGTGAAGCTTTGTGTAAACCCACTTTTACTCTTTTTAAAAGCTTTCAACTCTTAATTTCCCTTTCAGCGCTGAATGAACTCATCAATAGTCCCAGCAGCGCTTGGTCTTCGGTCGAAATTCTATATATTCTATTCCACTCAGTCTGATCTTCAACACATCTTAGATGAAGGCCTCACCTTAATCCACCACTCGCACTGAGCATTTTTCGGGAAGACCCTGGGGAACCTCGGCGTCTCGATGTAGTCGCTCGTCTTGTTGCCGAACCTGAGGTCTATCACCTGGTGGCAGGAAGTCTTCGCTGCCCTGATGGTGATGTTGAATCCGCGGGCCGTCTTGTCCCTGTTGGAGACAAACTCGTTCTGGAAGCGGAAGGAGGGGACGCGGTAGACACCTTGCTGCTCTCCGCAGAGTCTGAAAACAGAGTGGTGCTTTTCAGTTTGGTCTGTGGGGAAATGGTAGTGCTTCTCAGTTTAGTCTGGGAAATAGTAATGTCTGGGAAATTAGTAAAGCTTCTCAGTTTAGTCTGGGAAATAGTAATGTCTGGGAAATTAATAATGCTTCTCAGTTTAGCCTGGGAAAATAGTAATGTCTGGGAATTTAGTAGAGCCTCTCAGTTTAGTCTGGGAAAATGGTAATGTCTGGGAAATTAGTAATGCTTCTCATTTTAGTTTGGGAAAATAGTAATGTCTGGGAAAATAAAAATGGTAGTTCTTGTTAACTCAGTCTGAAAAATAGTAATGTCTGGGAAATTAGAAATGACTCTCAGTTTAGTCTAGGAAAATAGTAATGTCTGAGAAAGTAGTAATACTTCTCAATCTAGTCTTAGTTAAGTCTGGGGGAAAAAGTAATGGTTTTCAGTTCAGTATAGAAAATACCAATGTTTCTCAGTTTAGCATGGGAAAATAATAATGCATTTTACTTTAGTCTGGAAAATAATGATGCTTTTCAGTTCTGCGACAAACTGGATGAAATGATAGTAAATAAATAAAATGGAATGAGAAGTTCTATACAGAGTTGGTTAAGGCAAGAAAACCATAAATTCAGTTTAGTATCGTATTCTTTGCGATGGAAATTCCATTATAAATGTTGATATCACTAATAAGTTAAGATTTTAAAGCAGGTTCGACGAATGGAATAATAGTAATATCCGCTAGAATCTCAATCAGGTTTACTTGATTCGAAACATACCATTTTGATCTTTGGAGGGCATTAGATATTTAGGATAAGCGACGATGATTATTCTATTAGTCACGTATACATCTAAGTTGACTATGCGTCAATCAATGGATTCCTGATCTTTCCTGTTGTTGCTGTATTTTTAGATTAAGCTGACCTCATGCCAGCACGGGCTCTTGCTCGCAGAGCGGTCCGTAATGATCTTTCGTAGATAGTGACCCCAAATGGGTTAAAATTAACCTGGTATGTACCCACTTTTTTTGGACTGCTCAATACAGACACCACACTGTAGTGGTAACCGACCATGGTGCAGAGACAACGATTTTTCATCGGCTCGGGGAAGGCGCGAACTCTTGACATCTGAGCGGCATGTCATGACGCTGCACACTAGGCAACACAACACCCAAAAACAAGCGTTCGGTTCCCGTGATTGGAAAAAAAAAAGTTTCCGGTCATGGATGATACAGAGACGACACATTCTCATTAATTAGCAAATTAAAGCTGCGATTCGGTTAGCAATCGACGTCGATGGTCTGGGATACGTTGCAATCAATTCGGTTAGAAAGACCTACTGATTGAATGATCGGTTGATTTTTAAATGCGACCATGCGTCACAGATACACTGATTGATTGTGTGATGTTTTGAAGCGAAAGTTGGCGTTATAAGTGTATCAATTAACCAATCAGAAAAAAATATTATTTCAAGTTAATTTAAAAGAAGGACTTTCTCTCTCTCTCCTCTCTCTCTCTCTCTCTCTCTCTCTCTCTCTCTCTCTCTCTCTCTCTCTCTCTCTCTCTTATTCAATGCTGTTTTCCCTTTCATAGAATGTATATTATTTATCACAATCTCTTGCAAAAGAACGACAAATGCAAAAACGAAATTTCATATATATAAAATAATTTAGCTCATAGTTGAGATTTGACAGCATCTCTCTCTCTCTCTCTCTCTCTCTCTCTCGCTCAATATCTCTCTCTCTCTCTCTCTCTCTCTCTCTCTCTCTCTCTCTCTCTCTCTCTCTCTCTCTTTCAATAAAATCTCTTTAATGTGTAATTATTAATGGCAGTATTGTAGTGAATTCTTAGAAAATTAATCTCCCTCTCTCTCTCTCTCTCTCTCTCTCTCTCTCTCTCTCTCTCTCTCTCTCTCTCTCTCTCTCTATCTAAAATCTTTTATGTGTAATTTTTATTATGGCGTATTGTCATGTTTTCTAGAAAATTAATCTCTCTCTCTCTCTCTCCTCTCTCTCTCTCTCTCTCTCTTTCAATAAATCTCTTTTATGTGTAATTATTAGTGGCAGTATTGTCATGTTTTCTTAGAAAATTAATCTCCCCCCCCTCTCTCTCTCTCTCTCTCTTCTCTCTCTCTCTCTCATTAAAATCTGTTCTATGTGTAATTATCAGTGGCAGTACTGGCATGTTACCTCTCTCTCTCTCTCTCTCTCTCTCTCACTTACTCCATCACTCGCTGGCCCGGTAGTTTGAAGCGAAGTGCATCAATGCACTTCCTTCCCTTCCGTGTCTTGATTTTATTCTGCAGTTGGAAATGGTTGAAGGTGTAGACAGCCTGGCTGGGAGCCTCCTGTAGATAAGATGAAATAAAAGTAGATAAGATCGTTAAATAAAAGAAGGTAAGAAAATGATATAAAAGTAGATATAAGGAAATAAAAGAGAGGATTGTGTTTCTGAGTGTTTGACTTTCTTTTGCGATATTTTTTTTTGTCTATGGTTGATTGTTGTTGTTTTCGTATGTGTGTGTGTGTGTGTATGTACACATAGTCACAGGCCGAGGTACACATGCGGTTATATACACTTACACAGGTAGAGAGAGACGCACAGACGCAAGCTTAGACAAAATTATATATACGTATATATAATATAATAATAAAATAATAATAATAATAATAATAATAATAATAATAATAATAATAATAATAATAATAATAATAATAATATAATTATATCTAATAATAATAATAATAATAATAATAATATAATAATAATAATAATAATAATAATAATAATAATAATAATAATAATATACAGCCAACTAAGAGGGGAAGACAACCACCAAGAAATTCCTGAAGCCGATCCAAGTAAGAGACTCTGGGAACCATATGGGAGCAATCCGTTATCGCACAACAAACATGCAACATGGCTCCAGGAAGTCAAGGAAGAAGAAACAGGGAGAATAAAAACAAAGATTCACAGAGATCACGACAGACACAGTCAGACACCAACTAAAGAAAATGCCAAACTGGAAAGCCCCTAGTCCCGATGAAGTCCATGGATACTGGCTCAAAAACTCAAGGCCTACACCCACGAATACAGAAACAAACTCCAGCATTGTATCTCAAATCACCATGCATCCCAAATGGATGACCACAGGAAGAACATCCCTAGTACAAAAAGACAGAGTAAGGGAAATATAGCCAGTAACTACAGGCCTATCACCTGCCTACCAATAATGTGGAAGTTACTAACAGTATCATCAGTGAAAGGCTATACAATTACCTGGAGGAGACAAACACCATCCCCCACCAACAGAAAGGCTGCAGAAGGAAGTGTAGGGGCACAAAATACCAGTTCCTGATAGACAAAATGGTAATGAAGAACAGTAAGAGAAGGAAAACCAACCTAAGAATGGCATGGATAGACTATAAGAAAGCCTTCGACATAATACCACACACATGGCTGATAGAATGCCTGAAAATATTAGTGGGGCAGAGGAAAACCACCATCAGCTTCCCTCAAAAATACAATTGCGCACTGGAATACAATACTTACAAGCTCTGGAATAAGACTAGCAGAGGTTAAATATCAGGAGAGGGATCTTCCAGGGCGACTCACTTGTCCCCACTACTCTTCGTAGTAGCCATGATTCCCATGACAAAAGTTCTACAGAAGATGGATGCCGGGTACCAACTCAAGAAAAGAGGCAACAGTATCAACCATCTGATGTTCATGGACGACATCAAGCTGTATGGTAAGAGCATCAAGGAAATAGATACCCTAATCCAGACTGTAAGGATTGTATCTGGGGACATCAGGATGGAGTTTGGAATAGAAAAATGCGCCTTAGTCAACATACATAGATGAGACAGGATACAAATACCTGCGAATAATGGAGGGACAGGATATAAAACACCAAGAGATGAAGGACACGATCAGGAAAGAATATATGCAGAGACTCAAGGTGATACTCAAGTCAAAACTCAACGCCGGAAATATGATAAAAAGCCATAACACATGGGCAGTGCCAGTAATCAGATACAGCGCAGGAATAAGTGAAATGACGAAAGCAGAACTTCCGCAGCATAGATCAGAAACCAGGAAACATGACAATACACAAAGCGCACTACACCCAAGAGCGAATACGGACAGGGTACTACATAACACGAAAGGAAGGAGGGTGAGGGACTACTAAGTATAGAGGACTGCGTCAACATCGAGAACAGCAGCTGGGGCAATATCTGAAAACCAGTGAAGACGAGTGGCTACAGAGTGCATGGGAAGAAGGACTAATAAAAGTAGACGAAGACCCACAAATATACAGAGACAGGAGAATGACAGACAGAACAGAGGACTGGCACAACAAACCAATGCACGGACAATACATGAGACAGACTAAAGAACTAGCCACCGATGACACATGGCAATGGCTACAGAGGGGAGAGCTAAAGAAGGAAACTGAAGGAATGACAACAGCGGCACAAGATCAGGCCCTAAGAACCAGATATGTTCAAAGAACGATAGATGGAAATAACATCTCTCCCATATGTAGGAAGTGCAATACGAAAAATGAAACATAAACCACATAGCAAGCGAATGTCCGGCACTTGCACAGAACCAGTACAAAAAGAGGCATGATTTAGTGGCAGAAGCCCTCCACTGGAGCCTGTGCAAGAAACATCAGCTACCTTGCAGTAATAAGTGGTAACGAGCAACCAACCTTAGGGAGTGATAGAAAAAACGATCACGCAAAGATCCTCTGGGACTATGATATCAGAACGGATAGGGTGATATGTGCAAATAGACCAGACGTGACGTTGATTGACAAAGTCAAGAAGAAAGTATCACTCATTGATGTCGCAATACCATGGGACACCAGAGTTGAAGAGAAAGAGAGGGAAAAATGGATAAGTATCAAGATCTGAAAATAGAAATAAGAAGGATATGGGATATGCCAGCGGAAATAAATCGTACCCATAATCATAGGAGCACTAGGCACGATCCCAAGATCCCTGAAAAGGAATCTAGAAAAACTAGACGCTGAAGTAGCTCCAGGACTCATGCAGAAGAGTGTGATCCTAGAAACGGCGCACATAGTAAGAAAAGTGATGGACTCCTAAGGAGGCCGGATGCAACCCGGAACCCCACACTTTAAATACCACCCAGTCCAATTAAAGGACTGTGATAGAGCAAAAAAAAAAAAAAAAAAAAAAAAAAAAAAAAAAAAAAAAAAAAAAAAAAAAAAAAAAAAAAAAAAAAAAAAAAAAAAAAAAAAAAAAAAAAAAAACAAAAAAAAAAAAAAAAAAAAAAAAAAAAAAAAAAAAAAAAAAAAAAAAAAAATAATAATAATAATAATAATAATATGTGGTACGGTTGCAGAGTGGGTTAGGTCGTCAATGGACTGGTTAAGCAACATTGGGGCTGGTCAGTCATTGGATGGGTGACCGCTATCCTCGGCGTTGATTCCTTGGGAAAGGATCTTTACCATAATATCCTCAGTCTACTCAGCTGTAAATGAGTACCTATCCCTGATGGGGTAGGGTCCAGCTATGGGTTAAATAGCAAAACTCAGCAATGACGTTAAGAAATGATGGAATAAACGACAACGACGTAAATGGAACCTGTGGCAATAGAGGAGGCTCGTCCGGCAGCCAGGTATTCAATCCAATTGAAGGGGAAGACGGTCAGGTACTTGGAGGTCGTCATCCAGCAACTGACCACCACAACGACAGCAACCAACAGCCTGAGATTGGAGCTACAGAAGCAAACCAAAGGAAGAAATGGACAAGAGAAGAAAATAAGGAAATATGGAGATGCTACATCAGAAGCAACCCGACGGAGAGAGGATATAGGAGAAGGTTGGTCAACATCTGGAATGAGAGGAGTAACACCCCCCAAACAGAGAAGAGGCTGGCAGACCAAGTAAGGAACATAAAGAAAAAGAACTGGCTCTCCCCAACAGAAAGAGAAGAACAGGAAAGGGAAATGTCACACGACAACGAATTACACGAAGACGAACTGAGAGACGATGCCACAGAAGACGACAGGGATGATGAGGTATCAAACAACGACCCACAAAGAAATACCGACGAAGTAACAGAGAGGACGGAATGGGTAGAAAAGATTAGACAATGGATGGAGCCAGATACAGAGAGAACAAAGATCCCCTCCATGAAAGCCGAACACATCAAGAAATTAAGGGAGAAAACAAATGAGGTCAATGAAATAATGGGCATAATACACACCACCAGTATCACAGAAACAAATAACTTGGCATATGCAGGAGCAAGATTAGTGGCAGAACTGATGGGGATTCAAACACCAACACCACCAGCACAACCAACCCAACAGAAACCAAAACAGCAACCTCCTTGGAAAAGGCGCCTGGAAAGGCAAACCATGGTGATGAGATTTGACTTGAGTAAACTGAAAGAGATGGTTGAAAAAAGGCTAAGAAGCAAGAAAACAAGGGAGTAACTCAACGAGAAATACAAAGTACAAGAGAGGGGCCTAAACAACAAAATAGAAGATGTAAAACAGAGGCTTAAGGCCAAAGCACATAAGAATAGTGGAATGAACGAAGGCAGAACTCCGCAGCATAGATCAGAAAACCAGGAAACATATGACAATACACAAAGCACTACACCCAAGAGCAAATACGGGCAGACTATACATAACACGAAAGGAAGGAGGGAGAGGACTACTAAGTATAGAGGACTGCGTCAACATCGAGAACAGAGCACTGGGGCAATATCTGAAAACCAGTGAAGACGAGTGGCTACAGAGTGCATGGGAAGAAGGACTGATAAAAGTAGATGAAGACCCAGAAATATACAGAGACAGGAGAATGACAGACAGAACAGAGGACTGGCACAACAAACCAATGCACGGACAATACATGAGACAGACTAAAGAACTAGCCAGCGATGACACATGGCAATGGCTACAGAGGGGAGAGCTCAAGAAGGAAACTGAAGGAATGATAACAACGGCACAAGATCAGGCCCTAAGAACCAGATATGTTCAAAGAACGATAGATGGAAATAACATCTCTCCCATATGTAGGAAGTGCAATACGAAAGATGAAACCATAAACCACATAGCAAGCGAATGTCCGGCACTTGCACAGAACCAGTACTAAAAGAGGCATGATTCAGTGGCAGAAGCCCTCCACTGGAGCCTGTGCAAGAAACATCAGCTACCTTGCAGTAATAAGTGGTACGAGCATCAACGTGAGGGAGTGATAGAAAACGATCAGGCAAAGATCCTCTGGGACTAAGGTATCAGAACAGATAGGGTGATACGTGCAAATAGACCAGACGTGACATTGATTGACAAAGTCAAGAAGAAAGTATCACTCATTGATGTCGCAATACCATGGGACACCAGAGTTGAAATTGTACCCATAATCATAGGAGCACTAGGCAGAAGAGTGTGATCCTAGAAACGGTGCACATAGTAAGAAAAGTGATGGACTCCTAATGAGGCAGGATGCAACCCGGAACCCCACACTATAAATACTACCCAGTCGAATTGGAGGACTGTGATAGAGTAAATAAAAAAAATAATAATAAGACCTGCATGTATTTTTTCAAATGTTTACGAAGTATACGAATTCCACCCGTGTATATCGAATGTACTACCAAGTTACTCCCGCTAACTCACTTTTCTCTATATTAAAAAAACAAACAAAAACAAATGTCAGCCCTTTGCAAGAGAGATTCAAACAACAACCTTCGTGCATAATAACTATGTAGCTGAGCTGCATAGGAGAGGTTACTGACGCTTAAAAGACAAATCCGCATTAATCCCGGGTACCAGTAATCCCTGGTAAAAGCATCATGCATATTATATATTGGCATGTAATCGCCTTGGTAAAATGTTTGCGATAGATATATTTGTATGTATATGATTATATATTTGTGTGTATAATGGTATATGTATATATATATATATACTAGTATATATAATAATATATAGATATATATGTAATATATATATATATATATATATATATCATATTATATGTAATTTTAATATGTATAATATATATATATGTATGTAGTTATATATATATATATATATATATATATATATATAATATCTAATAAACGGAGCCCATAAAAGCGCCAAAATATAGAAAGTAAGTATACTATATTTCAGAGACTGCTACTGTATCTCTCTTCAATATAGTATACTTACTTTCTATATTTTGGCGTTTTTTTTATGGGCTTCTTTTATTAGATAGAATTCTTTTTTACTAGTCATATTCATATACATACATATACGTGCATATATATATATATGCAACAGGGAATGATTAAGACAATATATTTAAGACATTGTTTTGAATGCGATTTGTGTCTTTTCTTTCTGAGTGAGAGGAATTGATGTGCTGTGATATTCCTAGAATGTAGGGGTCATCAGTTTAACTTCCCATGGAAACAGTCCTAAGTGATAAGACCGCTCAGCTTCGGAAATGCTGACGTATCTTCATTGGGTGGCGTGATGTTGAAGTTGCTGTCTATGCAGACCAGTGCCACGTCCTGTCTCTATGCACGGGCAGTTGCAGAGGTGCCTCACGAGTCTGGTTATAGGTGGTTTCTTGGGCGTGAACAATGTGTGTTAGTTCGTGCGTAAGTGTGAGCTTCTTCCCTACATAATGCGAAAGTAAGATTACCAAGGTGGGAGATCGCTATAGAATCGGCAGAGCCAAGATGGCCTCTGCAATAGTATGTTTAGTGAAGTGTGTGTGAATACTGTGTTGAATGGGTAAGCATACTTATTCATTAGCCAAAAGTCTGGTTTGGCTGTATTTTGAATATTATTTCAAAGATGTTCTATTTTATTTGACCTTTTTATTTTGATTTGTAATCTTTGCTTATCGATATGTTCTCTTGTCTTCCTATAGGCGGTTCTGAGACAAAGGGGAATTGATATGGGAACTTAACTGATGTTCCGTGGTGTTACTATGGAGACTGAACAATGACTATGCCTAGTTTTGTGACTAAAATAATGTTGGTTATCGTAGGAGAAATATGGAGTGGGTTATCTGAGTTCAACCTTTCATTTAATCATTTTGTTAAGAACCTGAGTGATTTAGCAAATACTTTGCTCTTAAATAAATGTATTTTTATAGTTCACGAGTCTGATTTAATTGCCTTAGGTAATGGGGGGGGGGGAAGTGTTGTCGAGAGAGAGAGAGAGAGAGAGAGAGAGAGAGAGAAAGAGGTGAGAGAAAATGGGTGTAAGCCAGTGCCTTAGACGCACGACCAAGCTACCAAACCCTTTTCAAAATTACCCAGGTTGGAACCTGGGTAATATATATATTATATTATATATATAATTATATATATCTATATATAGATATAACCTTTTAAAATCCAATGCACCACTCACTTATGACCCGCTGATGCTTGGGGGGCAGTAGGCGCTGTTTGGGGGTACTCAGCCCCCGAGGCAAAACCGGAGTGGTCCCACATGAGGCCCTCGGCTCCAAATTCCAAGGAAACAACTTGAGAGGCAGGACGTCAAAACCCTGGGAATTAAAGGATATGCAGGTTTTATTTATTATTATTATTATCATTATTATTATTATTATTATTATTATTATTATTAAATAAATAATAAACCATATTTAAAAACGGGTTTATTTCCACCATATTATTATTATTATTATTATTATTATTATTATTATTATTATTATTATTATTATTATTGTTATTATTATTATATTATTATTATTTTATTATTATTATTGGAAAAGTAAAAATCCACAGTAATATGTCTGATCTGTTATTTAAAATACAAAGCAGAGAGAGCTTTCGAAGACCTGCACGGTCCTCCTTGTCAATCTGAATACAATTACTAACAGTGACCATACAAGAACTCTGTTTTTTTGACTAGTTTACAAATAGCCTGTTTGATGATGTAGTTGGCTATTCACGTTATCCCCTCGTTCTCCAACGGCAAACCAGCTAATCGCCTAGATCTTCGAAGTGGCGGTTCGTCTCTTGAATCGTTTGATGTGTTGTCCATAGCAGCTTGGGCGCCTGCAACTAGGGACACGGGATGGGTCTCTGTTACCTGAACGAAAGAAGATGAGGCAGCGGCAGTATCAGAGGTGGCTAGATTATTGGTGTTATTACCATGCAACCTATATCTGTTATAATCTCTGATAAACTGACAGCAAATTATTTCATTTAAAATAAAATCTTGCGTAAAGGCTTTATTGCCTTCAATATAGAGACCCCTGTTAATAATTGCTCCTTCGACTAACCTTCTAATACCTGTATCCTTACTATTGAAAATTACTTTTGGCTGTGTGGTTAGCCGAACAGCTCAGCCCATTATTAGGCACCTTTTCTAATGCTCACTTACTTCATTCAAGTAACTTTATAGACAGGCTTAGGACACTGGGTAATGTAAGAGGAAATATGATTAGCCTAGATGTTACGGCCCTTTTCACTAATGTGCCTCTTGAGTTTGTCCTTACAAAATTAAAAGAACAGTCAGAAATTGGCAATGTTAACTTCCCTATTCCTACAGAACAGTTTTTAGACTTGATTCGTCTATGTGTCTCATCCACAACATTTTCATTCAACAATGAAGGCTATAAACAAAAATTTGGCGTAGCCATGGGTTCACCCTTATCCCCCATACTTGCAAATTTATGCATGGAATTTGTAGAAACTGAAATCCTCTCCAAGTGTGATCCAAATCTAAAACCACTCATTTGGGTCAGATATGTCGACGATGTCTTCGTAATTTTCCAAGGTAGTCAAATAGACTTCGAACAGTTTTTGAGATTTGTCAATAGCTTACTACCTTCCATTCAATTTACAGTAGAATATGAAGTAGAAAATAAGCTGCCCTTTCTGGATGTTTTGGTATACCATGACCCTATTACATTTAGTTTTAAATTTAGTGTTTACAGAAAAGTGACTGATGCTGAAGCTTATGTCCACTTCTATTCTTTTCATAATAATGAAGTAAAGCAAAATATAATGATAAATTTCATCCTAAGAGCCTTGAAAATGTGATCCTGAATATATTGACAGCGAATTTAATCATATAAAAGAAGTTTTTGGAAAATTATGCTATCCAGAAAATTTCATAAATAATGCCTTCACTAAAGCCAAAAGGATTTTCTATATAAAAAGTCAATATGAATACAAAAAAGAATCAAAAAAGTATCTAACCTTACCATTTAATCCCAACTTACATAATATTAGAAAAACAGTAAATGAAAAAGGTGAAGAAAAGGTCAACCTGGTATTCAACTATAAGAATACACTCAAAGGCTGTCTCATGCAAAATAATAAACTCCAACCAAAGCTTTAAACAAAGAAATTGGTGTTTATGAAATACCTTGTCTGGATTGCGATAAGAAATATTACGGAGAAAGTGGGAGGGGACTACCAATCAGAATCAATGAACACAAAAGAGCTTATAATTTGCATGCTGAGAATAATGCACTAGTCTCACATAGTTTAAAGGACGATCACCGCATTAATTGGAACGAGTCAAAAGTAATTTTCAATAGTAAGGATACAGGTATTATAAGTTAGTCGAAGGAGGCAATTATTAACAGGGGTCTCTCTATTGAAGGCAATAAAGCCTTTACGCAAGAAGATTTTATTTTAAATGAAATAATTTGCTGTCAGTTTATCAGAGATTATAACAGATATAGGTTGCATGGTAATAACACCAATAATCTAGCCACCTCTGATACTGCCGCTGCCTCATCTTCTTTCGTTCAGGTAACAGAGACCCATCCCGTGTCCCTAGTTGCAGGCGCCCAAGCTGCTATGGACAACACATCAAACGATTCAAGAGACGAACCGCCACTTCGAAGATCTAGGCGATTAGCTGGTTTGCCGTTGGAGAACGAGGGGATAACGTGAATAGCCAACTACATCATCAAACAGGCTATTTGTAAACTAGTCAAAAAACAGAGTTCTTGTATGGTCACTGTAGTAATTGGTATTCAGATTGACAAGGAGGACCGTGCAGGTCTTCGAAAGCTCTCTCTGCTTTGTATTTTAAATAACAGATCAGACATATTACTGTGGATTTACTTTTCCATTTTATTTTATTAACTCATGTGATTATGAGGTTTCTTTGGATTATTATTATTATTATTATTATTATTATTATTATTATTATTATTATTATTATTATTATTATTATTATTATTATTATTATTAATTATTATTATTATTTATTTATTTATTTTTTTTTTTTTGCTCTATCACAGTCCTCTAATTCGACTGGGTGGTATTTATAGTGCGGGGTTCCGGGTTGCATCCTGCCTCCTTAGGAGTCCATCACTTTTCTTACTATGTGTGCCGTTTCTAGGATCACACTCTTCTGCGTGAGTCCTGGAGCTACTTCAGCCTCTAGTTTTTCTAGATTCCTTTTCAGGGATCTTGGGATCGTGCCTAGTGCTCCTATGATTATTGGTACGATTTCCCCCTGGCATATCCCATATCCTTCTTATTTCTATTTTCAGATCTTGATACTTATCCATTTTTCCCTCTCTTTTTCTTCAACTCTGGTGTCCCCTGGTATTGCGACATCAATGAGTGATACTTTGTTCTTGACTTTGTCAATCAACGTCACGTCTGGTCTGTTTGCACGTATCACCCTATCCGTCCTGATACCATAGTCCCAGAGGATCTTTGCCTGATCGTTTTCTATCACTCCCTCAGGTTGGTGCTCGTACCACTTATTACTGCAAGGTAGCTGATGTTTCTTGCACAGGCTCCAGTGGAGGGCTTTTGCCACTAAATCATGCCTCTTTTTGTACTGGTTCTGTGCAAGTGCCGGGCATTCGCTTGTTATGTGGTTTATGGTTTCATTTTTCGTATTGCACTTCCTACAAATGGGAGAGATGTTATTTCCATCTATCGTTCTTTGAACATATCTGGTTCTTAGGGCCTGATCTTGTGCTGCTGTTATCATTCCTTCAGTTTCCTTCTTTAGCTCTCCCCTCTGTAGCCATTACCATGTGTCATCGCTGGCTAGTTCTTTAGTCTGTCTCATGTATTGTCCTCGCATTGGTTGTCCGTGCATTCTCCTGTCTCTGTATATTTCTGGGTCTTCGTCTACTTTTATCAGTCCTTCTTCCCATGCACTCTTTAGCTACTCGTCTTCACTGGTCTTCATATATTGCCCCAGTGCTCTGTTCTCGATGTTGACGCAGTCCTCTATGCTTAGTAGTCCTCTCCCTCCTTCCTTTCGTGTTATGTATAGTCTGCCCGTATTTGCTCTTGGGTGTAGTGCTTTGTGTATTGTCATATGTTTCCTGGTTTTCTGATCTATGTTGCGAAGTTCTGCCTTCGTGCATTCCACTATTCCTGCGCTGTATCTGATTACTGGCACTGCCCATGTATTTATGGCTTTTATCATCATCATCATCATCATCATCATCATCATATTATTATTATTATTATTATTATTATTATTATCATTATGATCAAAATAAATAATTAAACGTGTTTAAAAGAGGGGTTATTTTCACCATATTATTATTATTATTATTACTATTATTATTATTATTATTATTATTATTATTATTTTTTTGTTTTTTTTTTTTTTTTTTTGCTCTATCACAGTCCTCCAATTCGACTGGGTGGTATTTATAGTGTGGGGTTCCGGGTTGCATCCTGCCTCCTTAGGAGTCCATCACTCTTCTTACTATGTGTGCCGTTTCTAGGATCACACTCTTCTGCATGAGCCCTGGAGCTACTTCAGCCTCATAGTTTTTCTAGATTCCTTTTCAGGGATCTTGGGATCGTGCCTAGTGCTCCTATGATTATGGGTACGATTTCCACTGGCATATCCCATATCCTTCTTATTTCTATTTTCAGATCTTGATACTTATCCAATTTTTCCCTCTCTTTCTCTTCAACTCTGGTGTCCCATGGTATTGCGACATCAATGAGTGATACTTTGTTCTTGACTTTGTCAATCAACGTCACGTCTGGTCTGTTTGCACGTATCACCCTATCCGTTCTGATACCATAGTCCCCAGAGGATCTTTGCCTGATCGTTTTCTATCACTCCTTCAGGTTGGTGCTCGTACCACTTATTACTGCAAGGTAGCTGATGTTTCTTGCACAGGCTCCAGTGGAGGGCTTTTGCTACTGAATCATGCCCTCTTTTTGTACTGGTTCTGTGCAAGTGCCGGGCATTCACTTGCTATGTGGTTTATGGTTTCACTTTCGTATTGCACTTCCTACATATGGGAGAAATGTTATTTCCGTCTATCGTACTTTGAACATATCTGGTTCTTAGGGCCTGATCTTGTGCTGCTGTTATCATTCCTTCAGTTTTCCTTCTTTAGCTCTCCCCTCTGTAGCCATTGCCATGTGTCATCGCTGGCTAGTTCTTTAGTCTGTCTCATGTATTGTCCGTGCATTGGTTTGTTGTGCCAGTCCTCTGTTCTTTCTGTCTTTCTCCTGTCTCTGTATATTTCTGGGTCTTTTCGTCTGCTTTTATTAGTCCTTCTTCCCATGCACTCTTTAGCCACTCGTCTTCACTGGTTTTCAGATATTGCCCCAGTGCTCTGTTTTCGATGTTGACGCAGTCCTCTATACTTAGTATTCCCTCTCCCTCCTTCCTTTCGTGTTATGTATAGTCTGTCTGTATTTGCTCTTGGGTGTAGTGCTTTGTGTATTGTCATATGTTTCCTGGTTTTTCTGATCTATGCTGCGGAGTTCTGCCTTCGTCCATTCCACTATTCCTGCGCTGTATCTGATTACTGGCACTGCCCATGTGTTTATGGCTTTTATCATATTTCCGGCGTTGAGTTTTTGACTTGAGTATCGCCTTGAGTCTCTGCATATATTCTTTCCTGATCGTGTTCCTTCATCTCTTGGTGTTTTATATCTCCTCCTTCCATTATTCCCAGGTATTTGTATCCTGTCTCATCTATTATTATTATTATTATTATTATTATTATTATTATTATTATTATTATTATTATTATTATTACCTATTTAGTAATTTTGTTATTATGGTTTTATTATCATTATTAACATTATTACTATTATTATTGCTTTTTATATTATTATTATTATTATTATTATTATTATTATTATTATTATTATTATTATTATTGCAAGCACTACCGAAAATTTAAACGAAATACTTTGTCGACTGCAAATCTCCGCCAAGGCTAAAGTATATTGTCAATATATCAGAGAGCACCTTCCTGTAACGATTCACTTACTCTGCCACACACATTTAGACTACTAGTTTTAGACAACCCTTTGAGAACAAAACGGGTGAATTATTATAATTATTATTGTCTTTTTGGTAGATGAAACCTATTCACCGCTGACCCCACACTACAGCAGTAACTGATCATGACACAGGGTCAGGCGTGTCACGACGCTAGCAACCATACCACGAATAAGAAAAAAAGAAAAAAAAGAAAGAAAGAACGCCCTACCGCGTAGCAGGCAACGACGATGGAGGAGATGAGAAACATCACTAAATGTCTCGAGTAGGAGATGGCAAAGCAAGGACTGATCTAGTGCGTACATTTAAAGTTCGGGCATTAGCGGAACCGCTCAGTTTAATTGAGCCTGTTAAATATTCATCATAGAACACCTGCCTATTGATATGCACTAGAACGACGATATCGCTCTATCACACAACTGCTCGATGGGACATCTGCTTAATATGTGATGCTAGGTAATGGTTCTTGGTTAACCGAGTTGCGTGTAAAGTTATTTAAATTTTTTTGATGATTTTTCGCGTTCAGCTGTTTTTATTCATTTAAATTTTTTTTTTTCGTACGGTGAATATCTTTCTTTTTTCGCGATTGTATCTCCCGTATATATCTGTCGAAATTGTCTATCTTATGTTCGATTAGAGTGATTAAACTTATAATTATTCTGAGAATCACCTCGGGAAATGGAATCTATGTAGTCCACACATTAGCATTCTAGCTTTTACAGAAATGATTGCCTGTTTACCTCGCTAATTACACTGTACATATCAAATGGTTCATGGCCTTGGTAACTAACTTTTTTCTCTATCTATCTCTCCCTCTTTCTCTCTGACGCTAAAATATCGTGATTATCCAGGGATATATATCAACTGAAGTTTGTAATTCTGTATCTTTGAAAATGATTTATATATATCAATCTTACGCACGCTTTTAACATTAGTGCATGCCATTAGTAAATGACTTTTTTTTACACCTCTTTTTGACGCTAAAATATTCTAGTGATTATTGAAGCATGTATCCCACTGAATTATGTTACTTTGAAATGATATATATACCGACGTGTTAACTTTAGAAGTGAATTCCCAACAATTTTGAAACTAATGCAAGTTCTAGTTAACACATTCAAATAATGTTGAGTACGAGCATTAGTTCACTTCCAGTACCTGGGTCCGTTGGATGGGAAGAGGCAAGAGTTACGTGGTCCACACCAGGCCTCATATAATTCCCTTCATGCCTTGCCAACAAGTCAGCTTAATCAAAAGTAACCTGTCTTGCTATACTTATGGATACATTGCATGTTTACGTATACTTCTCTGAATATACATATGTATATATAAATATATATATATATATATATATATATATATATATATATATATATATATATATATGAGTTTTATCACATCATCGTAATTCATATACACGCATTAATCTACAAATGTCCTTTAATATCCAATTCGCTCTACCTCGGAGTTTAATATACTTGTTGGCCGAGTCGGTACTCACTGGAGTCTGAATTTCTCCTCTGTCCGCTGGTTCGAATCCACGAGAGGACGAACTTATTATCAGCTAAAAAAAAATTCCCCTTCGGTTACCATATATGAAAATATGTTAATTCCGAGGTAGAGCGATTTGGATATTAAAGGACATTTGTATCTTAATGCTTATATACGTATATATACACATATATGTATTATATATGTACATACATGTATACATATATGCACACACATGTATATACTAAAAAACAAAGAATAAGGATAATAAAAACCCAAGTACTCGAATACCGAGTGCTAACCGATTTTCTAAAAAGTTGGAGAAAGTCAAATGTAGAGATCGGATTACCAATTACTCTCTATTTGAGAAGTCGGAAGAGGAAACGAGAGAGAGAGAGAGAGAGAGAGAGAGAGAGAGAGAGAGAGAGAGAGAGGAGATAGTCATTAGGTGAAAATGGATAACTGTGGAATAGAGAAATTAGGGTTACTGAAAGAGAAAGGGTTATACCAATCAGGAAGGTTGCAAATCATGTAGAGGAGAGAGAGAGAGAGAGAGAGAGAGAGAGAGAGAGAGAGAGAGAGAAGGAAACGAGATGACTATTAATAGAAATTGTTGAAGATTAAATTGATATTTATGATATCTGCTCATTTTTGTTCATGGTTAGTCATTTATGTTATTGCTTGCACTTAAGTATGTGAAGTTTATACGATTGAATTTATGTGTAAAAATACAAATATGCATTCATACATAGTAATTAAAATAGTTTATATATATACATATATATGTATATATACATATGTTTACATATATTAGTCAAAACATATATAGAACGACAAATAACTGAATGATTTATTTTCCTTAATATAATCATAGAGAAATTATTTTCCTTAGAACAATTTAATTATCACCTCCACAAAACTGAACTTTAGAATTGAAAACAAATTACAATTAACAAAATCAATAATAATGACCTAGGACGTTGTAAAAAAAAAATTCTTATATAAAATAAACGCCTTTATACGAACAGTCCAATTTATCTGTCTGTCTGGCTGTCTGTCAGTCTGTCTGTTTATCTGTTTGTCTGTCTGTCTGTTTGTCTGTCTATTTTTCTGTCTGTCTACCTGTAAACCTGTCTCTGTCTGTCTGTCTATTTTTCTGACAGTCTGACTGTCTACCTGTCTCTGTCTGTCTGTCTATTTTTCTGACTGTCTGACTGTCTACCTCCCTGTCTATTTTCCGTCTGGCTACCTGTCTAACTGTTTGACCATCTATTTTTCCGTCTATCTGCCTATATATCTATCTGTCTATTTGTCTCTCCGTCTATCCTATGGACCCCTCTGCGTGGGTTTTCCCTCACTCGCTCTCTCTCTCTCTCTCTCTCTCTCTCTCTCTCTCTCTCTCTCTCTCTCTCTCTCTCGGTGGACAGAAAAATGGAGGACAGATATCCACAAGGATAAAGCCAGAGAATTCTTGGTAGTATCGTGAGGACCTCAACGCTCGGATGAACTCAGAGTTCCGTGGTCAAAGGGACATATATTCTTATCTTTCGGGAGAGAGAGAGAGAGAGAGAGAGAGAGAGAGAGAGAGGTAATAGATGGAGAATTGGTTTATAGTGAGAGAGAGAGAGAGAGAGAGAGAGAGAGAGAGAGAGAGAGAGAGAGAGAAAAGCTCAAGTTCACGTTAAAGTAAATTAAAGAAAATTAAAGAACATAGTAATATATAGACCCCCTAATACGAAAGAGTTTGACACAATAATAGAAAAATTGGATGATATATGTAGAAATCACAAGGACTGGACTAATCTCCTATCCGGAGACTTTAACTTTCCTTTCGTAGACTGGAAAGAACGAATAGGAGATTGTGGTTGTATTTATACATTTAAAAACGAGAGTAATAGTAGTGCAGAAGATAAGAGGCAGTTCTTAAAGCTATTAGATATGCTACTAGAATACAACATTCAACAAATAAATCACCTGTCAACAAGAAAGGAAAATACTTTAGACCTAGTATTTGTGAACGAGGTGAATTATGTTAAAGAAATAATAGTTTATAATGCGAGTATTTCAGACCATAATGTCATAGAATTAACAGTCCATTCCAAAGCAAGTTAAAACAGAGGTAAGCAAGAAATGAAAAAATGGGAAGGATATGGAAAATACAACTTCTACAGTAAAAATATAAAATGGTCAGAAATAAATGAAGAATTAAACAAAGATTGGGATAACATTTTCGTAAGTGATGATAGAAAGGTAAATACGGAGATATTATATAAAATATTAGAGAAAATAGTGGATAAATATATACCGAAGAAGAAAAGTAAACATCAGTCATGCATACCAAGAGACAGAAGGATCTTGTTCCAGAAAATCAGAAAGTGGAAAAAAGGTCTTACAAAAGAAAAAAATGCATGGAAAGTGATCGAACTAAAAGTAAGATAGAAAAATGCAGAACAAAAGATTATACAATCAAAAGAAAATGAAAAACGGGACTTGGAAGAAAAAACCCTAGTAAATATCAAGTAAAACCCCAAACTATTATACTCGTATGCGAAAAAGATGAATAAAAGTAGAATAGAAATAGGCCCTATAAGAATTGAAGGGAGATCAACAAATGAAAAAAGGAAATTTGCAACATATTGGCAGAACGATATAAGAGAGAATTCACCCCTAGAATTGATAATGAAGATAATGATATAGAAGTAAGGGACGAAAATAGTGAATATTTAGCAGACATAGATATTAATGAAGCTGATATTGTGCAGGCTATTAATGAAATTAAAAATGGAGCTGCAGCAGGGCCTGATGGTGTCCCTGCTATTTTGTTAAAGAAAGTAGTTCATTCTATCGCAAAGCCACTTGCAATATTATTAAGACAAAATATAGATACAGGCAAGATTTATGATGAGCACAAATTAGCATATATTACCCCTACTTTCAAAAGTGGATCAAGACTAGAGGCAAGTAATTATAGGCCTGTGAGTCTAACATCACATATTGTGAAAGTGTATGAAAGGGTGATGAAGAAAAATATTATAAAACATTTAATAAAAATAATTTGTTTTAATATGGACACATGGTTTCGTACCCGGAAAAAGTACACAAACCCAACTGTTAGTCCACCGTGAGAGCATATACAAAAATATGAAAAGCGGAAATGAAACAGATGTGGTTTATTTAGACTTTGCAAAAGCTTTTGACAAGGTAGATCATAATCTATTAGCGAAGAAAATTAGAAAACATAATATAGTGGATAAAGTAGGAAGATGGTTAAAAGAATTTTTACACAACAGAAAACAGATAGTTATTGCAAACAATGAAAAATCGGATGAAGCCAAGGTAATATCCGGTGTGCCACAAGGTACGGTGTTAGCTGCTTTAATGTTTGTTTTTATGATTGCAGTCATAGACAGTAATGTTAAGGACTCGGTAGTGAGTAGTTTCGCCGATGACACAAGAATAAGTAGAGAAATTACTTGTGATGAAGATAGGAACGCGCTACAAAGAGACCTTAACAAAGTATATGATTGGGTCAGAGGTAAATAAGATGGTATTTAACTCTGATAAATTTGAATCAATAAATTATGGAGACAGAGAAAGAAAGCTATATGCATATAGGGGAGGACCTAATAATGAGACAATCACAAATAAGGAAGCAGTTAAAGACCTTGTGTGATGATGAATAGGAACATGTTATGCAATGATCAAATAGCAATTATATTGGCAAAATGTAAAGCAAAAATGGGAATGTTGTTACGGCATTTCAAAACAATAAAAGCTGAACACATGATTATGCTTTATAAAACATATGCTCGTAGTCCACTTGAATATTGCAATATGATGTGGTACCCACACTATCAAAAGGATATTGCACAAATAGAGAGTGTACAAAGGTCCTTTACAGCTAGAATAGAAGTTAAGGACCTTGACTACAGGGAAAGACTACAATCCTTAAAATTATATAGTCTAGAAAGGAGAAGAGAATGCTACATTGATAATTCAGGCATGAAACAGATGGAAGGAATAGCTGCAAAACATCATGGAGCTAAAAATATCAGAAGAGCGCAAGCAGAGGTAGATTAATAGTGCCCAAAACTATACCAGGAAAAATAAGGAAAGCACACAGGAAATTAATCCACTATGCACCAGCATCGATAATGCAGCGTCTATTCAATGCGTTGCCAGCTCATCTGAGGAATATATCAGGAGTGAGCGTAGATGTGTTTAAGAATAAGCTCGACTAATATCTAAGCTGCATCCCAGACCATCTAAGATTGGATTAGAGGTGCCTCACATTGAGGGACCTGGGGCAACCCGAACAAGATGTAAGGACTGTAAGGTAAGGTCTCTCTCTCTCTCTCTCTCTCTCCATAACCCAGTTTTTTTATATAAAATTTTTTTTCACAACGTCCTAGATAATTATATATGTATATATGTATGTACCTATGCTTCTTCATATATTTCAATAATATATATTATATATATATATATACTATATATATATATATATATATATATATATCCAAATAGTCCTTCTCACAGCTTGCCAGCCCCTTCGACCCAATAAGGTCAACTAACGAGGTATATACAAGAAGAAACTGCGCTGCAAGTAAGCACACATCGCTACTTCTAAGCGCACTGCTACAACAGAGCTAAACTGCAGATTCTCGTCTGCTATGAACTCATCCTTCCACTGCAAACTATGTTGACCCCAAGTGAGCATTTGCCAGCGAAGACAATTAGCAAATGACATCATTTAACGCTGGTGGAGAGAGAGAGAGAGAGAGAGAGAGAGAGAGAGAGAGAGAGAGAGAGATGTGATGAGGAATTTTTTTTGGGGGGGTTGGGGCCTGGGTTGGGGCTTGTTAAGTGCTTGGTCTTATTGATTGCAAATCTTTTTTTTGATATTAGCAGGTTTTTGGGTCGTCCTCTCTCTCTCTCTCTCTCTCCTCTCTCTCTCTCTCTCTCTCTCTCTCTCTATATATATATATATATATATATGATGGTATATATATATATATATATATATATATATATATATATATATATATATATATATATATATATCTACACACCTTACCTTACAGACCTTACATTTTGTTCGGGTTGCCCCAGGTCCCTCAGTGTGAGGGCACTCTAATGTCTACCAGAGAGTTGCTAGTACATCTTCCGGTATATTTTGCATCTTCCAATCTTGGATGGTCTGGGATGCAGTTTAGATATTTGTCGAGCTTATTCTTAAACATCTACGCTCACTCCTGATATATTCCTCAGATGAGCTGGCAACGCATTGAATAGACGCTGCATTATCGATGCTGGTGCGTAGTGGATTAATGTCCTGTGCGCTTTCCTTATTTTTCCTGGTATAGTTTTGGGCACTATTATCTACCTCTGCTTGCTCTTTCTGATATTTTTAGTTCCATGATGTTTTCTGCTATTCCTTCTAACTGTTTCCATGCCTGAATTATCATGTAGCGTTTCTCTTCTCCTTTCTAGACTATATAATTTTAAGGATTGTAGTCTTTCCCAGTAGTCAAGGTCCTTAACTTCTTCTATTCCAGCTGTAAAGGACCTTTGTACACTCTCTATTTGTGCAATATCCTTTTGATAGTGTACCATATTCATATTGCAATATTCAAGTGGACTACGAACATATGTTTTATAGAGCATAATCATGTGTTCAGCTTTTCTTGTTTTGAAGTGCCGTAACAACATTCCAATTTTTGCTTTACATTTTGCCAATAGAATTGCTATTTGATCATTGCATAACATGTTCCTATTCATCATCACACCAAGGTCTTTAAACTGCTTCCTTATTTGCGATTGTCTCGTTATTAGGTCCCTATATGCATATAGCTTTTCCTTCTCTGTCCTCCATAATTTATTGATTAAAATTTTATCAGAGTTAAATACCATCCTATTTACCTCTGCCCAATCATATACTTTGTTAAGGTCTCTTTGTAGAGCGTTCTTATCTTCATCACAAGTAATTTCTCTACTTATTCTTGTGTCATCGGCGACACTACTCACTACCGAATCCTTAACATTACTGTCTATGTCTTCAATCATAATAACAAACAGTATTGCAGCTAACAACCGTACCTTGTGGCACACCGGATATTACCTTAGCTTCATCCGATTTCTCATTGTTTGCAATAACTATCTGTTTTCTGTTGTGTAAAAATTCTTTTAACCATCTTCCTACTTTATCCACGATATTGTGTTTTCTAATTTTCTTCGCTAATATATTATGATCTACCTTGTCAAAAGCTTTTGCAAAGTCTAGATAAACCACATCTGTTTCATTTCCGCTTTTCATATTTTTGAATATGTTCTCATATTCAAATATTATTCAAATATTATTATATTTATACATAGAGAGTAATAGTAGTGCAGAAGATAAGAGGCAATTCGAAAAGCTATTAGATATGCTACTAGAATACAACATTTCAACAAATAAATCACCTGTCAACAAGAAAGGAAAACACTTTAGACCTAGTATTTGTGAACGAGATGAATTATGTTAAAGAAATAATAGTTTATAATGCGAGTATTTCAGACCATAATGTCATAGAATAACAGTCCATTCCAAAGCAAGTGAAAACAGAGATAAGCAAGAAATGAAAAAGTGGGAAGGATATGGAAAAATACAACTTCTTCAGTAAAAATATAAAATGGTCAGAAATAAATGAAGAATTAAACAAAGATTGGGATAACATTTTCGTAAGTGATGACATACGGTAAATATGGAGATATTATATAAAATTAGAGAAAATAGTGGATAAATATATCCGAAGAAGGAAAGTAAACATTAGTCATGCATACCAAGAGACAGAAGGATCTTGTTCCAGAAAATCAGAAAGGGGAAAAAAGGTCTTGCAAAGAAAAAAATGCATGGAAAGTTATAGAACTAATATTATTAAGACAAAGTGTAGATACAGGCAAGATTTATGATGAGCACAAATTAGCAAATATTACCCCTACTTTCAAAAGTGGATCAAGACTAGAGGCAAGTAATTATAGGCCTGTGGGGGGGAGTCTTAACTATCACATATGAAAGTGTATGAAAGGGTAATGAAGAAAAATATTATGAAACATTTAATAAAAAATTATTGTTTACTATAGGAAAACATGGTTTCATACCCGGAAAAAGTACACAAACCCAACTGTTAGTCCACCAACAGTTGGGTTTGTGTACTTTTTCCGGGTATGAAACATGTTTTCCTATAGTAAACAAATAATTTTTTATTAAATGTTTCATAATATTTTTCTTCATTACCTTTTCATACACTTTCATATGTGATGTTAGACTCACAGGCCTATAATTACTTGCTTCTAGTCTTGATCCACTTTTGAAAGTAGGGGTAATATATGCTAATTTGTGCTCATAAATCTTGCCTGTATCTACACTTTGTCTTAATAATATTGCAAGTGGTTTTGCGATAGAATGAACTACTTTCTTTAACAAAATAGCAGGAACTCCATCAGGCCCTGCTGCAGCTCCATTTTTAATTTCATAAATAGCCTGCACAATATCAGCTTCATTAATATCTATGTCAGCTAAATATTCACTATTTTCGTCCCTTACTTCTATATCATTATCTTCATTATCTATTCTAGGGGGGAATTCACTCTTATATCGTTCTGCCAATATGTTGCAAATTTCCTTTTTTTCATTCATTAATCTCCATTCAATTCTTGGAGGGCCTATTTCTACTCTACTTTTATTTATCTTTTTTGCGTATGAGTATAATAGTTTGGGGTTTTGCTTGATATTTATTAGGGTTTTTTCTTCCAAGTCCCGTTTTTCATTTTCTTTTGATTGTATAATCTTTTTTTTCTGCATTTCCTATATTACTTTTTAGTTGTATAACTTTCCATGCATTTTTTTCTTTGCAAGACCTTTTTTTCCCCTTTCTGATTTTCTGGAACAAGATCCTTCTGTCTCTTGGTATGCATGAATGATGTTTACTTTCCTTCTTCGGTATATATTTATCCACTATTTTCTCTAATATTTTTATATAATATCTCCATATTTACCCTTATGTCATCACTTACGAAAATGTTATCCCAATCTTTGTTTAATTCTTCATTTATTCTGACCATTTTTATATTTTTACTGTAGAAGTTGTATTTTCCATATCTTTCCCACTTTTTCATTTCTTGCTTATCTCTGTTTTCACTTGCTTTGGAATGGACTGTTATTCTATGACATTATGGTCTGAAATACTCGCATTATAAACTATTATTTCTTTAACATAATTCATCTCGTTCACAAATACTAGGTCTAAAGTGTTTTCCTTTCTTGTTGACAGGTGATTTATTTGTTGAATGTTGTATTCTAGTAGTGTCAAATTAACGTAATTTATTGATAGTTTATTTTCTTAAATGAGCCTTGTAACTTAGTTTTAAGTGTTCTCTTATATTTAGTTCAGCAGCTGTATTTTTTTTACGTTAACGTAACGTTCAGTGCTTTTGCTCAGTGATTCCTCCTCTTGTTGTGAATTACCTAACTATCGTGTTAACGATTGTTTTTATTTTGTTTTCGAGTTGGAATGGAACTGTAGTGCTGTGAGTGGAGGCCGGCCGAAAATAGTTCGGGCCTGTATAAGCTTCTGGACGTACGCTCTTTTGTTGGTAGCCTTCTGGAGATTTATCTCACGCCTTTTTGGAGGAATACTCCGACGGACCTCCCTTGGAAGTGGTTTTCCGTAGATGTGCTGAGCCATCTCGGCGTATGTGCATTGATGGAGTTTGATCACGGCTGTGATAGCGCAGGTTTATCGTCACTTGCGACGCCTGTACTCCTGATTCCCGCCGGAGGATTTGGCGGAAGACGTGGTCGTCGCTGTCCCGCCACGTAGGAGGCGTTACGCCAACCACTGTTCTGTCCGTCTTCAGCTGCTTGTCCAGGAGAGCTAAGGGCTCGTGAGGAGGCTCGTAGGGAGGCAATTGCCAGGTAAGAGGTGATTATCCTGTGTTGTCCCTCGGAATTGATCTCGACCCCTGGGTCTACCTGGACAATTTGTGGGCTCCCCCGTATAGCTGCTGGGAGGTTGAAGCACCTTCCGTGAACTTCTGTGCACTTCGTTATACACGAGGATTTGCGTATTTAAATATCAATTATATTTTTATATATATGTATGTTGTATTGAGTTGTCGGTATTGGGTATTTACTGTCCCTCAGAATATTATTTGAATTAGTTTTAAGTTTAGTACCAACACTGTTAGGTAGGAGATTTAAGGTTTTCCTGTCTTTATTTTCTCTAGTCTTCCTTCAATCTTATAATTATAGGTTAGTGGTTTTTTTTTTCATTATTGGGCCCGTAGTATTATTATTTGAGCCTTTGGCATGTTATGTCCTTTCCTTTACTTTGTTAGGGTCAGTTTTCAGTATTAGGAGTCCTTGTGAGCTGTTATTTGCTCCTTGTATTTTGTGTATTTAATGTTAAGGTTCCTCACAAGGCTTATTTAGTGTTAAGTGTATTTTGTAATTAAATATTGTTAATTTTGTTCTGGTGTTTTGTGTCCACATTCCTCATACCCTGTGTACTTTCTTACTGCCTACGATCCCTGTGATTATTGAAATATAAAGAACCTGTATTATGGCCAAAGGGGTCGTAACAATTTGGCGACCGTGACAGGATCGTACGCAGGTGTGCACAGAGTTTGGGTTTGTGGAGCAACTCTGGGATAGGTTACAATATTTGATTTGATTTTGTTGCTTCCCGCCTTTACTTTTCCCCCCTTGTAGGTAATTCACTATGGAAGACTTTGTTTTTGACCCAGCCGAATTTTTGGGGTCTGCTGACTGTATCAAATATCTAGCTATCTTAAGTAAGGAGCATTTAAGGAGTTGTGCTCGTTGGTTGAATATTTCTTTTAGACCCATGGACACTAAGGCTCAGTTGTTGTTGTCTGTTAAGGCGATGGTGGCTCGTGGTATAGCCGAGGGTGAGGATTTGGCTAGGGATATGATGAGTGGAAGTTCTGATGATGAGAATTCTGTTGATGAGGTTAGTGTTAATCCTGGGCTGTCTCTATTTGAGGACCACCCTCGTACTGGTGTTATTTATACTGGTCCTGCTAATTTAACGGTAAAGACTAGAGTCTCGAATAACCCCTTTGTAGAAGCAGAGCCGGAGCCAGTACAGTCTGTGATTAATCCTGAAGATGAGAACCTAAGCCTAATAATTTGTAAACGAATAGAGTTATTGAAGGTACAATTCGAAGAGAATGAGAGGGCGAGGCGCCATGAGTTGGAAATGGCTAGAATTAACTTAGACTTGGCTAGGTTCGAGCTAACCCTGACTTTAACAGTACTCCCACCACCGGTCCTTCTTCCGATAGTTTAACATGAGTGCGGCATTAAAGTTGGTGCCCGTGTTTGATGAGGGTAACGTGCCTGAGTTCTTCAAGGGCTTTTGAGCGGGTGGCCACTAGGTTGTCTTGGCCCACTGACGATGTGGACTGTATTAATTCAATGCAGGTTAGTAGGTAAGGCCATTCGCCAATATAATGCTTTGGAAGAGAGTGTAGCCAGAGATTACTATAAAGTTAAGGCGTTGATTCTCAAGGCGTATGACTGGTCCCTGAGGCTTATCGCCTGAAATTTAGGAATTCTATGAAGCCCGATACTATGTCGTATGTAGAGTATGCCCGTCTTAAGGAGGAGCAGTTTGACGACTGGGTAAAGAGTCGCCAGGTGGTCTCCTTCCTCCTTCCTTGAGGGAGCTGATGCTACTTGAGGAGTTTAAGAAAACTTGTAGTAAGGAACTTAGAATTCACCTAGAGGAGGTAAAAGCATATAGTTTAAGTAAAGCTGCTCAAATAGCTGATGAGTTTGTGTTAACACACCGTGTGTAGGTAGTAGTAGTTTTAGCTCATCAGTCGTTAAATCCCAGCCTGCCAGGCCAAACAATAATAATGGAGATCCAATAACCCCTTTAAAACAAAGGTTGAAGCTAGCCAGGGAAATAACCCGAGTGGAAGGAACACACGGTGTTTTCCCAGAGTAATCAAAGTTCTAGTAATGTTGGTAGAGCTAGGGGAACTTGTTTTGGTGCCACGAGCAGGGTCACTTTCAAGCTCGGTGTCCTGCCCGGAGGAGGTATCTCCAGCGGAACGGAAGGGGAGGTAACAAACAATGTCCCCATATCTTTGATTGCTAATTGCCCCTACTACTCCTAATGCTGAAGTTGAGTGTTCCCCAGGTGAACTGAAGGAAGGGTTATGTTTAGTGGTAGTGGAGGTGAAATAAAAACCATCACCTGCTAGCTCTCCTTTGTGACTTTTTGACAAATATATTTGGCCTGGCAGTTTGGTTGTTGATAGTAAAGTTGTCAGAGTGAACTTCTTAAGGGACACTGGGTCTGCTCGATCATTGGTGTTGTCAAGGTTTTGAAGGATGTTGGTGAGCATTCTGGAAATTATGTGGTCCTGGGTGGGTTCCCTGAGTACAGTGGTTTCTGCACCTTTGGTGGAGGTAGAGGCATTCTTCCCAGGGTATCACAAGGTGACAGAATTGGCAGTGGTAGAAAAGCTCCCATCCCTGGTATTGACGGCAATTTTTGGGAAATATGTTGGATGCCCGAGGTTATGAATTATTCCCAATAGTGTCCGTAACTGCAAGTCCTGTGGCATTACCACTCGAGCTTCTGCAAAGGCTGCTGCCGCCTTACAGAATGAGGATAATTTAAACCTTAGTAGTTTAGAGGTAGAGGTAGAGAGACCCGGGTCTGTAGGTAGTAGTAGTAGTAGTTTTATGAATAAAATATTTTAATCCAGATTGTGACCGTGTAAGCTTTATTGAAGCTCAGAAGGCTGAATTCAATTATGAATTAGGAGGTACGGATGATTTAACAAAACCAAGGTTCTGTGTGATTAGAGGTTTGTTGTATAGAGTTAGTCGTCCTGTGGATCACGGCTTGAACCAAACCTCTCGGGTAGAACAGATTGTGGTACCTTCAAAATATCAGAATGATGTCCTTAGTTTAGCTCATGAGGATTCCTTTTCTGGTCATTTTGGAGTTTGCAAAACCCATAGTAGATTGGCAAAGTATTTTGGTGGCCAGGATTGAAATCCTCGTGAAGAAATTTGTAGGAAGTTGTGAAACATGTCAAGTGATGGATGGGTAAACCTAATAAACCTTCTATTCCTAAAGCCCCTTTGCATCCAATTCCTGCAATTGGGGGATCCTTTTGCCGAGTTAGTTGTTGATGTGTTGGGCCTTTGCCCCGAACTAAATCGGGATTTACTTATCTTTTGACTATAATGGACAGAGCGTCTAGGTTTCCTGAAGCTTTCCTATGAGGAAAATTACATCCAAAGTAGTGTTTGAGAAGCTAATAGAATTTTTTTCCAGGTATGGGTTTGCCTCGTAAAATTCAAACAGATTGTGGCACTAATTTCACGAGCAATGGTATTTAAAGGTAAATGTGCTGAACTGGCCGGTTCAGCACATTACCAGTGTACCTTACCACCCATGAGAGTCAGGGCGTAGTGGAAAGGTTCCACCAAACCCTAAGTCTATTTCTAAAAAAGTACTGTTATGAGCAAGGCGAGGATTGGGATAAAGGTCTTCCCTTTGCTCTCTTTGCTATACATAATCATCCTAATTCTTCCACAGGTGTAGCTCCATTTGAGTTGATTTTTGGACATAAGGTTACGTGGTCCTCTAGAAATTTTCCATGAGTTGCTAGAGGTTAGTCATAAGAAAGTATTGAATGTGGGTGAGTTCGTTGAGGACCTGAGAAGTAGATTATCAGCTGCCTAGAAATTTGACCCAGGATAATTTGGTGTTGTCTCAGGCCTCAATGAAGGAAAATTATGATAAGAAGAGTAAGGCACGTTCGTTTGAGCCTGGTGAGCTTGTTTTGGTTTTGAGTACAGACTCTGACAATTTTCTGGAACCTAGGTATAAGGGGCCTTGGAAGGTACTTCGGAAATTGTCTGATGTCAATTATGAAGTGGAAGCTCCTGGGACCAAACGTAAGTGTCGGATATTCCACATTAATAGATTGAAATCTTACACAGTTGGTAGACTTGACCCCCTAGCTATAGTATTATGAGCCAGTGTCTCTAGTGTTAGAACCCACGTTAGAAGAACCAGCAGACTTGTTTTGCCAGGTATCTTCAGATGCTCTTACAGTTAATATGCAAAATTTGGAAACTTTAGAAAAGGGTTTGGAGCATCTGGAGGGTAATTCAGAAGGATGACATGATAAAATTAATATCTTCTTTTTCAGACTTATTTCCAGGCCTCTCCAGGTAGAACGACCTTGCTCCAACACGATGTTGATGTGGGCAGTGCTTCCCCAGTCAAACAAAGTCCTTATCGATTAAATCCAGAAAAACGTGATATTGTCGAGAAGGAGATAAAGTATATGTTGGAGCATGATTTAATTAGACCTTCGGTAAGTCCTTGGAGCTCCCCTATTGTACTTGTTAAGAAACCTGACGGGCAGTTTCGCATGTGTGTGGACTACCGCAAGGTCAATGCTAATACAAAGAATGACTCTTTCCCTTTGCCTCTATCAAGGACTGTCTTGATCGGATAGGACCTGCTAAGTTTTATAACTAAATTGGATCTTTTAAAGGGGTATTGGCAGGTTCCCCTATCGGATCGAGCTCGTGAGATTTCCGCTTTTGTTACGCCCTTTGGGGCTTTACGAATGTAAGGTAATGCCCTTTGGGATGAAGAATGCAGCGTGTACCTTCCAGCGGTTGATGAACCGAGTTATACTATGTGGTTCTGGAGGGTACAGAAATTTATATAGATGATTTGGTTATTCACAGCAATGACTGGCGGACTCATTTGGTGAGGTTAAAGAAGGTATTTGAGGCCTTGAGAGCCGCTGGTCTTGTTGTAAATTTGAGTAAATGTGAATTGGTAAAGCCAAGGTGTGTTATCTAGGTCACGAGGTTGGTTTTGGGTCGGGGTTACTCCTAAACAAGCTAACCTCGAGGCTCTATTAAATTTGCAAAGGCCGCGCAATGTTAGGGAAGTCCGGAGAATTTTAGGTATGTTGGGTTATTATAGGCGATTCATCCGGAACTTCTCTGACATTGCTCAGCCCCTTACCAACTATTGCAGAAGGACAAAAGTTTGTATGGTCTTCGATGTGAGAATCTTTTTTAAAACTGAAAACTGTCTTGATGTCTAACCCCATTCTAATGTCTCCTTGGACTTTCAGAAAACCGTTTATTGTGGCTGTAGATGCCAGTGATGTGGGGATAGGTGGAGTACTTTTTCAAAGACATGAAGATGGTGAAGTGCGTCCAGTATCCTACTTTAGTCGTAAGTTGCTGGATGCTGAGAGAAGGTATTCTACCATCGAGAAGGAGGCACTAGCTTTAATTCGTACCTTGGTTCATTTCAAACCATATGTTACTAATTTTCCTTTCCCGTAGAAATTTGGACGGACCATAACCCTTTGGTGTTCATCGAAAGAATGAAAGGTTCTAACCAGAGGATTCTGCGTTGGGCTCTTCAGCTGCAGGAGTTTCCTTTAAGTATTAAGCATGTTAAGGGTGTTGATAACTGTATTCCTGATGCCCTTTCTAGGATGTAAGTCTGGTTATTTCTCTTCTCACCTCGCCCTTCTCATTTTCTCCTTCGGGGTTTGTATTGAAAATTATATTTAAGGTAGTCAATTTTAATCATGTTTAAAATGATGTATGGATTCGGGCTTTGTCTTAAGTCTGTTTCATTATGTTCCGAGTTTTTGCTTCACCTTATTGTTTTTCCCTTGCAGGATATTTTAGATTAAGTTCTATTTTTTTTCCCTTGCAGGATGTTTAGATTAAGTTGTCTATATGGTTATCTTCTAGTATGTAATATGATTGTGGTATTAAAAAAATGTATTCTATTTGAATAAATTTTTTTTTTTGAGGGGGAGGAAGGTGTCAAATTAACGTAATTTTATTGATAGTTTATTTTCTTTAAATGAGCCTTGTAACTTAGTTTTAAGTGTTCTCTTATATTTAGTTCAGCAGCTGTATTTTTTTTACGTTAACGTAACGTTCAGTGCTTTTTGCTCAGTGATTCCTCCTCTTGTTGTGAATTACCTAACTATCGTGTTAACGATTGTTTTTATTTTGTTTTCGAGTTGGAATGGAACTGTAGTGCTGTGAGTGGAGGCCGGCCGAAAATAGTTCGGGCCTGTATAAGCTTCTGGACGTACGCTCTTTTGTTGGTAGCCTTCTGGAGATTTATCTCACGCCTTTTTGCCTTTTTGGAGGAATACTCCGACGGACCTCCCTTGGAAGTGGTTTTCCGTAGATGTGCTGAGCCATCTACGGCGTATGTCATTGTGGAGTTTGATCACGGCTGTGATAGCGACAGGTTATCGTCACTTGCGACGCCTGTACTCCTGATTCCCGCCGGAGGATTTGGCGGAAGACGTGGTCGTCGCTGCTCCCGCCACGTAGGAGGCGTTACGCCAACCACTGTTTCTGTCCGTCTTCAGCTGCTTGTCCAGGAGAGCTAAGGGCTCGTGAGGAGGCTCGTAGGGAGGCAATTGCCAGGTAAGAGGTGATTCATCCATGTGTTGTCCCTCGGAATTGATCTCGACCCCTGGGTCTACCTGGACAATTTGTGGGCTCCCCCGTATAGCTGCTGGGAGGTTGAAGCACCTTCCGTGAACTTCTGTGCACTTCGTTATACACGAGGATGCGCTATTTAAATATCAATTATATTTGTATATATATGTATGTGTATTGAGTTGTCGTATTGGTATTTACTGTCCCTCAGAATATTATTTGAATTAGTTTTAAGTTTAGTACCAACACTGTTAGGTAGGAGATTTAAGGTTTTCCTGTCTTTATTTTCTCTAGTCTTCCTTCAATCTTATAATTATAGTTGGTGGTTTTTTTTTTCATTATTGGGCCCGTAGTATTATTATTTGAGCCTTTGGCATGTTATGTCCTTTCCTTTACTTTGTTAGGGTCAGTTTTCAGTATTAGGAGTCCTTGTGAGCTGTTATTTGCTCCTTGTATTTTGTGTATTTAATGTTAAGGTTCCTCACAAGGCTTATTTAGTGTTAAGTGTATTTTGTAATTAAATATTGTTAATTTTGTTCTGGTGTTTTGTGTCCACATTCCTCATACCCTGTGTACTTTCTTACTGCCTACGATCCCTGTGATTATTGAAATATAAAGAACCTGTATTATGGCCAAAGGGGTCGTAACAAGTAGCATATCTAATAGCTTTTCGAATTGCCTCTTATCTTCTGCACTACTATTACTCTCTTTTTTTATATGTATAAATACAACCACAATCTCCTATTTGTTCTTTCCAGTCTACGAAAGGAAAGTTGAAGTCTCCAGATAGGAGAATAGTCCAGTCCTTGTGATTTTCTACATATATCATCCAATTTTCTATTATTAAGTCAAACTTTTTAGTATTAGGAGGTCTATATATTACTATGTTCATTAATTTTTCAGATTCAAATTCTACCGCTATTAGTTCACATTCTGAGTTACTATATTTTCTCATATATTTTTCCTTGTTTTTTGTCTTTCCCATGTATTGCGGTTCCCCCTTGATTCCTATTTTTTCTATCTGATCTATAAGTTTGGAACCCTTTTATTTGAACATCATTCCCAGTCTCTTGGGAATACCAGGTTTCACTTATATTCATTATATCTATTTTCTTTTCAATTTGGGTAGTTCTTCTAAGTACGCTATTTTTCTTTTTGAGTTACTCGTAACTAAACCCTGCGCATTCATCACTATGATGGTTTGCGTGTTTTCTCCTTCATTTAATATGGTAATAATAAGGATGAACCCAGCCATGGCTACTTATTGCCATGCCGGTCCAAGCCCGGATAAATGGGGAGGGTTTGGTGTGGGCTCGTAACCTGCATCATAAAAAGATACCCTACGACAGAAACTGTCAGCCTTATGCCACTGGCCAGTGGCGGGAAGATAAATCTAAAATCTAAATCTAATAATAAGGATTTTCCCATGTCTCTTCTGTGTTCTGGTATGTTTTTTTTCATTTCCAGAAATTCCTATATATATATATATATATATATATATTATATATAAAATAAATATATATATAAATATATAATATATATATACTATATATATATATATATATATATATTATATATATTACAGAGAGAGAGAGATGAGAGAGAGAGAGAGAGAGAGAGAGAGAGAGAGAGAGAGAGAGATGATATCTGGAGAGACGTTGTGGGCCATAAATGGAAATAAAAAGCAATAATGTTTCAGGTATAAGAAAAATAGAAGAAAATTCAGTAAAGTAAAGTAAGAAAGTGTTCCCTTATAAAGTATTGATAAAGGACCACAACAATGGAGCTAGGCTGAGAAGAAGGTGGATGGTGGTTGAATTATCTATAGCCAATAAGTAAGGAAGACGAAGAAGAAGAAGAAGAAGGGAAAGAGAGAGAGAGAGAGAGAGAGAGAGAGAGAGAGAGAGAGAGAGACGAAGAAGAAGAAGAAGAAAAGAGAGAGAGAGAGGGAAGAGACGAAGAAGAAGAAGAAGAAGAAGAAAAGAGAGAGAGAAAGAGAGATATGTAGAGAGAGACAGAGAGAGAGACAGAGAGAGAGAGAGAAGACGAAGAAGAGGAAGAAGAGGAAGAGAGAGAGAGAAAGAAAGAAGAAACGGAAGTAGAAGAAGGAGAGAGAGGGAGGACGAAGAGGAAGGAGAAGAAGAAGAAAGGGAGAGAGAGAGAGAGAGAGAGAGAGAGAGAGAGAGAGAGAGAGAGAGGATGAAGAATAAGAAGAAGAATGAGAGAGGAGAGAGAGAGAGAGAGAGAGTAGAGAGAGGATGAAGAATAAGAAGAATAAGAAGAAGAAGAAGAAGAGAGAGAAAGAGAGACAGAGAGAAGACGAAGGAGAAGAAGAAGAAGAGGAGAGAGAGAGAGAGAGAGAGAGAGAGAGAGACGACGAAGAAGAGAAGAAGAAGAGAGAGAGAGAGAAAGAGAGAACACGAAGAAGAAGAAGAAGAAGAAGAAGAAGAAGAAGAAGGGAAAGAGAAAGAGAGAGAGAGAGAGAGAGGAAGAACACATAGAAGAAGAAGAAAAGAAGAGAGAGAGAGAGAGAGAGAGAGAGAGAGTATCTACGAGGGGCAATCGAAAGTCATAAAATGGCCACTTCCTCCCTGGTGATTAGGCTTCTCAAGTATAAATGAAAGCTATAAAGCGAATTCTTCTCCTCCTCTCCCCTCTGTTCCTCTTTCCCCTTCCATTCTTTCTCTCTCTCTCTCTCTCTCTCTCTCTCTCCCTTCTTTCCATTTTCAATATTCTATTTGTATTTTTCTTATTACTCTCTCTCTCTCTCTCTCTCTCTCTCTCTCTTCCATCTTTTTTCTTCCTCCTATTCTTATTCTTCTCTCTCTCTCTCTCTCTCTCCCTTCTTTTTATTTTCAATATTTAATTTTTCTTTTTCTTATTACTCTCTCTCTTCTCTCTTTTATTCTTTCTCTTATTCTTATTATTCTCTCTCTCTCTCTCTCTCTCTCTCTCTCTCTCTCTCTCTCTCTCTCTTTCGCCCTTCTTCTTTTTATTTTCAGTATTTTATTTGTCTTTTTCTTATTACTTCCTCTATCTTCTCTTTTTCTTCCTCTTATTCTTATTCTTCTCTCTCTCTCTCTCTCTCTCTCTCTCTCTCTCTCTCTCTCTCTCTCTCCTCTGTTCTTCCTCTAATCTTGCTCTTCTCTCTCTCTCTCTCTCTCTCTCTCTCTCTCTCTCTCTCCTCTCTCTCTCTCTCTTATTCTTCTCCTTCCTCTTCTTCTTCTTCTTCTTCTTCTTCTTCTCTCTCACTCTCTCTCTCTCCCAGTTTTTCGCACCGAATGCTATTGTAAAGTGACAGGCCTCGATCATTCTCACCTGAGAGAGAGAGAGAGAGAGAGAGAGAGAGAGTGTTACAAGGAGTTACAAGGATTAGGATGTCTCAAAGACTTGTTAGTCCATCCTAAGAGGAGACATCGTGTGCTCACTTATCTGTAGGAGCAGGTTTTACTGTGCATTCACAGTGTCTTCCTAATGATTTTGCCTAGCTTTCTTTTAAACTCTTCCACACTGTTGCTGTTTACAACTTCTAGTGGCAGTTTTATTCTACGTCTCACATATCTTTAATGTAAAGAAGTTCCCACAATGGGATGTGTTGTATCTCTTCAGTTCTAGTTACCATCCATTATTTCTTGTCTGGTTTTCGTTTAACGTGAATAGGTCACAATCTGCTTTACTTATGCCTTTCATTATTTTAACTGTTTCTAAAACAGAGAGATAGTTTTGGCTTTCTCGTTAGCACTTAAACGAACAAGAAACAAGAGAGAGAGAGAGAGAGAGAAGGGCTTAAACCTTAGGCCTAAGAGAAGGGGGGAGGGAGGGCATTTGGCCCCTCCTCTCACTCAGCCCAGTTGGGACCTTTCGACCACCAGCTCCTAAATTGGTACTAACCAGAAAATATCACCTGCAGACGTCCCTACGTCCCTCCTCCTGTAGTACTATACCTCGGAGGTACTACTACTACTACCCACTTACCCATGAGGGGAATATCCTCCGAAGGGTGAAGGAGGGGGAATTGAGGGGAAGAAGCCTTCTTCGGAGGGGGAATTGGGACCCCTGAAGAAATCTAGGACTAATTTCGAAGCTCTTTCTCTTTCTCTCTCTCTCTAGTTTCAACTGTTTACTGGAAATGGCGCTACGAACAGGATTAGATAAGAGAGAGAGAGAGAGACCTTACCTTACCTTACAGACCTTACATCTTGTTCTGGGTTGCCCCAGGTCCCTCAGTGTGAGGCACCTCTAATGTCTACCAGAGAGTTGCTAGTACATCTTCCGGTATATTTTGCATCTTCCATCTTGGATGGTCTGGGATGCAGTTTTAGATATTTGTCGAGCTTATTCTTAAACACTCTACGCTCACTCCTGATATATTCCTCAGATGAGCTGGCAACGCATTGAATAGACGCTGCATTATCGATGCTGGTGCGTAGTGGATTAATGTCCTGTGTGCTTTCCTTATTCCTGGTATAGTTTTGGGCACTATTAATCTACCTCTGCTTGCTCTTTCCTGAATTTTTATTTTAGTTCCATGACTGATTTTTCTGCTATTCCATTCTATCTGTTTTCCTCCTGCCGTGAACTTATCATGTAGCGTTCCTTTCTTTCCTTTCTAGGACTATATAATTTTAAGGAATTGTAGTCTTTCCCAGTAGTCTAGGTCCTTAACTTCTTCTATTCTAGCTGTAAAGGACCTTTGTACCTCTCTAGTTTGTGCATATCCTTTTGATAGTGTGGGTACCATATCATATTGCAATATTCAGTGGACTACGAACATATGTTTTATAAAGCATAATCATGTGTTCACTTTTCTTGTTTTGAAGTGCCGTAACAACATTCCCATTTTTTGCTTTACATTTTGCCAACAGAGTTGCTATTTGATCATTGCATAACATGTTCCTATTCATCATCACACCAAGGTCTTTAACTGCTTCCTTATTTGTGATGGTCTCATTATTAGGTCCCTTATATGCATATAGCTTTCTTTCTCTGTCTCCATAATTTATTGATTCAAATTTATCAGAGTTAAATACCATCCTATTTACCTCTGCCCAATCATATATACTTTGTTAAGGTCTCTTTGTAGAGCGTTCCTATCTTCATCACAAGTAATTTCTCTACTTATTCTTGTGTCAGCGTCGCGAAACTACTCACTACCGAATCCTTCCACATTATTGTCTATGTCTTCAATCATAATAACAAACAGTATTGCAGCTAAAAACACGTACCTTGCGGCACACCGGATATTACCTTGACTTCATCCGATTTCTCGTCGTTTGCAATAACTATCTGTTTTCTGTTGTGTAAAATTCTTTTAACCATCTCCTACTTTATCCACGATATTGTGTTTTCTAATTTTCTTCGCTAATATATTATGGTCTACTTTATCAAAAGCTTTTGCAAGTCTAAATAAAACCACATCTGTTTTTCATTTCCGCTTTTCATATTTTTGAATATGTTCTCACGGTGGACTAACAGTTGGTTGTGTACTTTTTCCGGGTACGAAAACCATGTTGTCTTTATTAAACAAATTATTTTTTTATTATGTTTCATAATATTTTTCTTCATTACCCTTTCATACACTTTCATAATATGTGATGTTAGACTCACAGGCCTATAATTACTTGCCTCTAGTCTTGATCCACTTTTGAAAGTAGGGGTAATATATGCTAATTTGTGCTCATCATAAATCTTGCCTGTATCTACACTTTGTCTTAATATTATTGCAAGTGGCTTTGCGATAGAATGAACTACTTTCTTTAACAAAATAGCAGGAATTCCATCAGGCCCTGCAGCAGCTCCATTTTTAATTTCATTAATAGCCTGCACAATATCAGCTTCATTAATATCTATGTCAGCTAAATATTCACTATTTTCATCCCTTACTTCTATATCATTATCTTCATTATCTATTCTAGGGGTGAATTCTCTCTTATATCGTTCTGCCAGTATGCATTGCAAATTTCCTTTTTTCATTCGTTAATCTCCCTTCAATTCTCAGAGGGCCTATTTATATTCTTCTTTTATTCATCTTTTCTTCGCATATGAGTATAAATAGCTTGGGGTTTTGCTTGATATTTAATAATGGGTTTTTTCTTCAAGTCCCGTTTTTCAAAATTTTCTTTTGATTGTATAATCTTTTGTTCTGCATTTTCTATCTTACTTTTTAGTTCTATAACTTTCCATGCATTTTTTTTGCTTTTGCAAGACCTTTTTTCCACTTTCTGATTTTCTGGAACAAGATCCTTCTGTCCCTTGTATGCATGAATGATGTTTTACTTTTCTCTTCTGTATATATTTTTCCACTATTTTCTCCAATATTTTATATAATATCTCCGTATTTACCCTTATGTCATCACTTACGAAAATGTTATCCCAATCTTTGTTTAATTCTTCATTAATTTCTGACCATTTTATATTTTTACTGTAGAAGTTGTATTTTCCATATCCTTCCCACTTTTTCATTTCTTGCTTATCTCTATTTTCACTTGCTTTGGAATGAACTGTTAATTCTATGACATTATGGTCTGAAATATTCGCATTATAAACTATTATTTCTTTAACAATAATTCATCGTCACAAATACTAGGTCTAAAGTATTTTCCTTTCTTGTTGGCATGTGATTTATTTGTTGAATGTTGTATTCTAGTAGCATATCTAATAGCTTTTCAAATTGCCTCTTATCTTCTGCACTACTATTACTCTCTTTTTTATATGTATAAGTACAACCACAATCTCCTATTCGTTCTTTCCATTCTACGAAAGGAAAGTTGAAGTCACCAGATAGGAGAATAGTCCAGTCCTTGTGATTTCTACATATATCATCCAATTTTTCAATTATTAAGTCAAACTCTTTAGTATTAGGAGTCTATATATTACTATGTTCATCAATTTTTCAGATTCAAATTCTACTGCTATTAGTTCACATTCTGAGTTACTATATTTCTCATATATTTTTCCTTGTTTTTTGTCTTTCCCATATATTGCGGTTCCCCCTTGATTCCTATTTTTTCTATCTGATCTATAAGTTTGGAACCCTTTTATTTGATCATCATTTCCCATCCCTCTTGGGGGAATACCAGGTTTCAACTTATATTCATTATATCTATTTTCTTTTCATTTTGGGTTAGTTCTTCTAAGTACTCTATTTTTCTTTTTGAGTTACTCGTAACTAAACCCTGCGCATTCATCACTATGATGGTTTGCGTGTTTTCTCCTTCATTTAATACTGGTAATAATAAGGATTTTCCCATGTCTCTTTCCTGTTCTGGTATGTTGTTCTTTTTTTCATTTCCGAAAATTCTGACATTAAAAAATCCAACTTCTCCATAATATTTGATCTTCCTTCATCATAATTATTCATTTTGTGTCTGAATCTGACAATTTTCTCCGTTTCTGCAATATCCTCTTGCATAATAAATACAGTTATTATCTCTTGAGTAGAATTTCGGAGCTGATGCTTTGAAATTTTTGCTGACACCTCTGCATATCTCATTGTGGTTTGCTTTTCTCTTTACCTGATATTCTTGATTTCTCTCTTTATTTGTTTCTTTCTTATTTTGGATTTTATTACTTGGTTGGTTATTTATTTGATTATGATTCATGGCTACAGGGTGCATATATTTGCATTTTTTGTCGAACTTACATCCTTTTCCTTCTTTTAGGTTTTTACATATTTTTGGATGCAGATCTCTGCAATCATCCCCGTATCCATCTAAGTATGCACATTTACCATATATTTCATAGTTTTGACATATCTTAGGATGTTTGTAGTAACATCTTTCTCCAAATCTGCAATTCCCTCTTTTCAAAAGGTTGCAGATTTTGTCTTTCTTGTCTATTTTTCCTCTTTCCCCGTCATTGTATAGATCTGGTGTATAGCCTCTTCGGGATTTGCTTTTCTGTTGTCATATCGTAATTTATTTCTTCGTAGTATGCTGCTTTATTGCCTCATATGTAGTATCAATGAGTATCTCTGCATCCATACTTTTATCTTGTTCTTTGTTTTCCTTATTTTTTTCTGTCATTTCATTTTTGTTTACTTCTCTTCCGTTTTCCTCTTCTTCTTTTTCTTCTTCTTCTTCCTCTTCCTCTTCTTCTTCATCCTCAACTATTTGTACATTCAATCTTGATTTAATAACATTGTCTATCCATGATAGACATGTTTGAACAAAAAATTCTTGTATCTTTTCTCAAATCTGTATTCCTCAGCACACTGTGGATGGGTCGGAATGTTGCATGCAGCACATTTTCTGATTAGGTTTTGTGGATTGACTATGCTATACCAAACCTTACCACAGTTTGCATGCTTTTGGCATTCTTTTCCTAATGCATCAATTAGGATATTCACAAGATTCACCTTATTCATTTTTTTTCTTTGTCGGAATAATGTTTGGTTTGGGGGGGGTTATGTATATTTTTCTTTATGGTCTCTTGACCACTTGGATTTTATTGGAACTTCTTCAATTATTTTCAAGATGTTTTCATTAGATTTGTTCCAGTTTGAAGGATTATATCCTTCTAATATATCTATGAATGCTTTTGTATCTTTTGGTTAGGACTGTTGCTGATTTCATAGATGAAATGCCAGTTCCCTTCCTGCTACCTCATCGTATTGCGAATCTGCTAGACACGCCAAATTACGCCACCTCTTCCCGCAGTTGGAACTTACTGCCATCTGTTCTGATTTATAGTATTACACTTGATAAAAAACTAACTTTAGAAGACGCTTTATCCTACTATTTTCACACTAATCTTATCACCGATAGTTCACGAACACTTCTAGATATTTCTCAAATTCTAGTCGTATGTTAAACTTGTGATATCTGTTGATTAATCTGACTTCACGCGGGTACGACTCACCAAGCAAGATGGCTACTTACGAGGAGGAGAGAGAAGAAGAAGAGAAAGAGAGAGAGGAGAGGAAAGAGAGAGAGAGAGAGAGAGAGAGAGAGAGAGGGGGGGAGAGGGCGTTTGCGGTTGACTATCTCTATAGCCCTGAAACGGATAAGATGAAGAAAAACAAAAGAGAGAGAGAGAGAGAGAGAGAGAGAGAGAGAGAGAGAGAGAGAGAGAGAGAGAGAGAGAGAAATGGTGTCACTATGCGACAGAATGCCGTAGAAATGGTTAGAGTTGAATAGACTTAATTTTTTATTTTTACTAATCATTTATTAGAAAGTAAGAAAATTCTTTCGAAAATATCTGTGTGGCTTCAATAGACATTTCCTTAAGGTATCTGCTTGGGTGAAATCAAGTAGCAATAAGTCGCATATATTCTAAACGAACTTTCTCTCTGTCTCTCTGTCTCTCTCTTTCTCGTTCTCAAGGCCGTTTAAACCCTCTCCCAAAATATACCACAGGGCCATTCGCTACCCCCTCTCATAATTATCCCGCGCAAGCAACTTTTCCCTGAGATAACTCAACCAGGTAAAACTTTCCAACGAGACTATAAAAGTTCTCGGGAACAATAATAATCTATTGCTTTATCAGGCAAGAGATCTGGGAATTTATCCTTCCTTGGGAGGACGTAGGACGTCGCAGTGACTCGGGGCATAATAATATATATCCCGCAGGACTCCTCACGCCCCCGGGAGAATGGTGGACGAGGAAAGATGGAATAGTAGTCTCCTGGATGCTTTGTGTGTTTGCTCATGTCTGGAGGTGGTCTTGTCTCGAAAGGGAACTAAACCCAAGACGATATATATACATATATATATGTATATATATAATATTACTTATGTATATATATATATATATCTATATATATATATATTGTATACATACATATATATATATATATATATATATATATATATATATATATATATATATATATATATATATATATATATACATATCAGAAAGGACTCGTTATGAATGCCATGCAGAGTCCTCTCTGGAGTTCGTCAACCGACAACATCCAAACATAAGGTTAACTATGGAGAAAGAGGTAAATAACAGGCTTCCCTTCCTTGATCTTATTGTTTCCAGAGGTGACTCAGGCTTTTACACAGGTGTGTATAGAAAAAACACATTTCCTGGTTTGGGAATGAATTTTTATAGTTCGCGTTTCTTTAATTTTAAACGGAACTCTATTTTAACCCTCCTCCATAGAGCTTATACTCACTCATCAAACTGGATGAGCTTTCACGACGAAATATCCTTTCTGGTGAGATATTTTAATAATAATTGTTTTCCTTCACTACTTTTTTTCAGATCTCTAAACAACCTGCTAATGGAAAAAATGGTGCATTCAACACCTGTATCTACTGTACCGAGACTGAAGATGTTTGCAAGTTTCCCTTTCTTGCACGATGATACCTTCAGGAGAGCATGCACATCCATTATTCAAAAGAGGTTTCCGGCTGTGGACTTGAAAATTATCCCCCAAAAATCCTTTAACTACTGGATCTCCGTTTAGAGTCAAAGACCGACTCAGTCCTCTGCTTTCGTCCAGTGTTGTATATAAATACACTTGCCCGAGATGTGATCACGGGACATACGTGGGATGCACGAAGAGGCTGTTGAAGGTTCGAATAGATTCCCACAGGGAACCATAAGCTAGAACAGGTAGTAGGTTATCTAATCCAGAACAATCCAATATACGTAATCATTAAAAAAAATGTAAAACCTATATTGACAGCAAGGATTTTTCTATCTTGGGCCAAATGCGGAACAACAACAACCTGACTATTTTAGAATCTATAATTATCAAAGAGACTGTACCGTCGTTAAATACCCAGACGTCCTCTGGAAAATTGTTCATTGCGTAGTTTGGGCAGCTGGTTTACCTCACTCTGTTTTTACTTGGTTTTTGTTAGTCTTACTCTTTCTTTTGTATAGGTAGGTGTTTCTAAGATTTTAGTTGAATTTTAACTTTTAGCTTTTTACTAATTGAGAGCTGTTGCCATTACATTTTTAATATAAATTAAATCAAATTGAGTGTTAATGCTCGCAAATTTTATATATTTTTAGCCTCGAAAATGCGACTTGGAATTCGTCGCGAAACTTCGGCATTGAAATAAACTGTTCAGAGATGAGGATCCCTTTCCCTACTACTTCCTTCGTGATATATCTTCTTTGAGCTCCAGCACCAGGCCCATTATGTGCATATATATATATATATATATATATATATATATTTTTATATATATATATATATATATATATATCACTACACACACACGAGACCTCCTTTTATTGCAAGCAACCAAATGCCTCTCTCTCTTATCTTCAAAGCATCCGACAAGACAGAGAGAGAGAGAGAGAGAGAGAGAGAGAGAGAGAGAGAGAGAGAGAAAGCGCTCACCAAAATCATCACCATCACCACCATCATCACCATGATGGCGGTGGTCCCTTTGAAAACAAATTCGGGATTCATTTTGAATTCATTTAATTACCATCTGAATTGAGCGACGGAAGGACGTGAAAGGCTGCAGATGATAATGCCATGGTAATGTTTACTTTCTGTCTTTGGCGCCCACGGGAATGGGAACGGGAATGCTCCGGAGATACACGTTCCTGTCTTTGGTCCACGGGAATAGAAATGCTCAAGGTATACATCCATTCCTGCCTGAGTATGATGCAGTGAGGAGAAAGTTTCATTTATGGAGTTTTTTTTTTCCATATTCTTTTTTCTTTGGCTAGTTTTTTTTTCAGTTATTTTTGTTGTTGTATAATAAATTTTTTTTTTTATTTGCCTAATTTTTTTTGTCAATTTCTATTGTTGTTTAATGACTTTTTAATCTGTTATTAAAACACATCTCTCTCTCTCTCTCTCTCTCTCTCACACACAGACACAGACACACACTCACACACACACACACACACACACACACACACATATATATATATATATATATATATATATATATCTATATATATATATATATATATATATATATATATATATATATATATATATATATATATATATATATATATATATATATATATATATGTATGTATAATTCTTCCCACAGAGAGTATACATTAAAGAATATATTTCACTTATGTAGTTTTTTTTGGCATCTTTTTTTGGGGCTATTTCTATTGGTATATAAGTACTTCTTTTATTTTTATTTTAAAACACGCCCCGTATTTGTTCTATTCTTGTATTTTTTTTTTGAAAAACATTTTCTTTTGTTTTTGTAAAATTGGTCTGCCATGTGATGATATAGTATTGGGTCTTTATTTTTTTCCTTGGACTCTTCAAAAAATTTTTTTGTATACTTTTTGAGTCATATTTGAGGCGTGCTTTCCAAATTATTTCCATGCTTTTAATAATCTTCGACAGGCGCTTTCAATCATTGGCATTCCTTCATTTCTTAATTATCATTTTAGTATATTTTTTAGTTATTATTCTAATTCACGTTTCAATTTTTTTTCCTGTTTATTTTTTTTAAAGTTATTTTCTGTTCGTTCGTGTTCGAATGTCAATATCATTTTCTCATCAGTGCATTATTTATTTATTTTTGGTTTAATTTTCTTAAGTGTCTTCTTATATTCAATAAGTCACAGCACAGTATACTTGTTCTTGAGAGAGAGAGAGAGAGAGAGAGAGAGAGAGAGAGAGAGAGAGAGAGAGAGAGAGAGAGAGTTGTTTGATCTGTCTACAGGATCGCCAAAGGTGAGACTTGTCTTTCTTCGTAAAGGATAAATGCTGTAGAGCAATTGCCCCCAAAATCTCTGCAGTAATTTCGGCTGGACAAAAATAGAAAGGTAATTAAACCGTACCGTGAAATTAATTTACATTACCCTTCACTCGAGGCGAGAGAGAGAGAGAGAGAGAGAGAGAGAGAGAGAGAGAGAGAGAGAGAGAGAGAGGGAGAGAGTGTTACTTAGAGACAACTTTCTCAGGCACTTTCTTAGAACACTTTCTTAGACCAGTTTTCTCAGACCACTTTTTTATACTACTTTTTTTCAGACCACTTTCTCTAAGGCCACTTTCTTAGATCGCTTTCTTAGACTTTCTTAGACTACTTTTCTTAGACACTTCCTTAGACCATGTTCTCAGACTTTTCTTTTAGACCAATTTTGTTAGACACTTTCTTAGACGTTTCTTAGACCACTTTTGTTTGACTACTTTTCTTAGACAACTTTCTCAGACCACTTTTCTTAGACAACTTTCCCAGACCACTCTCTCAGATCAATTAATTATTCTTAAAACATATCACGAATAGGTCTAGGAAGGTCGTAACCTGGTCGTCCTTTCCGTAACAGGTCACAAAACACGTCTAGGAAGGTCGTAACCTGGTCGTCCTGCTTGTAATAGGTAAAAAAAAACAGGTCTAATAAGGTCGGAACCTGGTCGTCCTGCTTCTAACAGCAGGTCAAAATGGATTCCAAGTCGTCCAAGTCGTCCTCCAGTTGTATCTCTTCCACAGAGCCAAACTTCGGATGAGTTGATGCTAGAAGTTCTAGTTAATGCCTTGTTGTTCACAATAGGGGATAGATCCCCCTTCGCCCTCCCCCATGATGTCCAAAGTTTTCGAGGTCGGGGAGGGGAGGGGATTGGTAAAAGGGGGGAAGGGATTGGGGGAAATGGGGGAGAGGGGATTCGGAAAAGAGGGGGAGGGGGTTAGAAATGTCGAACGGTGTGAGTGCTTTTGGAATGTGTGAGGGAAAATCTTCAAAATAATTTTAAAAAATTTTTCTGGGAAATAATTTTTACTTTTTTATATTGATAATCTTTGATTATTCCAGTCTAAGTTTGCAATATGGCTATTATGCACGTCTATTGAGTGCGTATAGAAACAGAGTATATTAGAAAATGTATATAAAATATATATAAAAATCTAGGAATTATAATAATATCGAGTACTCTAATGATGCACATTTTCTGTATATTCAAAAAAGTGTATAATTTCAATAACACTCATATAAGACTGACAGTATGCCCTTTAGGAATATTGAGTGATTTATTTCGCGTTATCTAGCATCGCAAGTAATAAACACAACATAAAAGTTTTATGGTAAAGAAGGAAAACAGAAGTATAAAATATCACGTCCATAAAAACTGCTAAAAAAAATCTTTAAAATCTGCAAAAATAAATATTTTTCGAAGTTTGGCGAAACTAATTCACAAAAGCAAGATAATAATTCTAATTTCCACTGGATTCTCCTGTTACTCGACGCCACAGAACGGAAGAGAAATAAAAAATAAGAAAAATGAGACAAGTTGTCGAACTGAATGTTTCCCGATTCAGAATTGAGCATAATTACGTATAAACGCTGAATGTATTG
>NC_061089.1:69607555-69657555 GCF_015104395.2 Macrobrachium nipponense
CTTTTCTTGTGGTATTTTTTTTTAGTTTTATTTTATATATATTCGTGAGTGGCAGCTTCAATCTCAATATATTGGACCCAGTTGAGTTCATTTTTAGTGGGAACGTAATGAATATTAAAATCGCTCGATAAAATAAAAAGCAAATTATCCATATTTTTAAGCCTAGAATGTTACTTCCTATTTCGCATATATCTTCAATTACTCCACCAACAAGTGGATTATTAATTACCTATACTGTTTTTTCCATCTGTCCATCTGCCTGTGGTGTTTTCGCATGGTAACACTGCGTCCCGTGCTTTAAATACTTACGCTATGTGTAAGTTTTAGGTAAATAAAGGGATATCTGGGTGTACATTTGCAACTGAAAAGTTTTAATAATTTATTGTATGCGAATTACACCGTTAACATTCGAAATATGATGATATTTAAAGCCCGGGACGCAGTTTTACCATGCGCAAACACCACAGCCGGATGGGCAGATGAAAAAAAAAAAAAAGAGTATAGTTATTAGTAACCAACAAAAGACGGCTTAGTTGTGATAAATCTAGCATTATGCCAGATCAGAATTGGATATTAGTAGCCAATAAAAGATGGTCCAGTTTGAATTAGTGGCCTTATGGCAGCAGAGACATATAGATTGCACAGTAAATTTTTAAGCCTTTCCTTACTATAGGCCTATTGTTTCCTGTCGTTCCTCAATTATAGGCCAGCCTATGAACTTTTTCCCACTAATTAGTTACTTGGATACTGGTAACCAGTGAATGGACCAGATTTAAAGTGGTCATATGCTAGCACGGACCTAGATTGTACGGTCTATTTATAAGCATATAATTACTTTCGTTAGTACCATAGGCCAATCGTTTCGTTTAGCTTTGGCATAGGTGAATAGTTTCACTTAAAGGTAGCCTAATTGCCTTGGTGTGACCCGGAAGTGTGATAGAACGTTGCGTACTGTTAAAGCGGTCTAGTGTTTACCGCTAGATCTATCTTGCCAAACCCACTGAGATGTTCTGTAATGTTTATTTAATTCATAAACGATTACATGTTTACAAAATATATTTTGGAAAATGCGTAAAACTGTTAAGTCTGGAAAATATGGTTTTAATGTTATAAATAGATTATTATTGCTATTATTATATTATCCAGAAGATAAAACCCATATTACTTAGTATATTATCCATAGGGGCCACTGACTTGAAATTCAAGCTTCCAAAGCATTTTATGTTGTTCATTTGAAAGTAAATTTATGTAATGTGAAATACAGAAGACATTACTTATCATAGAAAATACAAATAAATTTATCAAAATGTGAGTAAATTACTGAAAAATACGATTATTTCATTGGGGTAGTAATGCATTGAACTTCAGAAGTTCGTGCAACTAAACATTTTCAGAAACTTTTTCTTTCTTATTAAGAAGTTAATCTAACTGTAATCTCCCTGCCTCGTCTTTCTCCAGCTGGTAATCCTCGTTACTAGGAGTACCTGCGATTACTTTGACGACCTTTGCTACAGTCAGGAAGCGACTATAGCTCCCTGTCGGACTTCGATCCACACGACGACGAGCAGGAAGCCTCCGCAGGGAACAGTGATGAAGACAGCGTCTTATTCGACGGGAACGTTAGTATTATTATTATTATTACTATTATTATAATATTATTATTCTAAGACGTTTGAGGTATATTTAGAAGGAAAAAGAGGGAGAGAGAGAGAGAAGGGAGAGAGAGAGAGAGAAGGGAGAGAGAGAGAGAAGAAGGGGAGAGCGAGAGAGAGAGAAGGGAGAGCGAGAGAGAGAGAAGGGAGAGCGAGAGAGAGAAGGGAGAGAGAGAGAGCGCGAGAGAGAGCGCGAGAGAGAGCGAGAGAGAGCGAGAGAGAGAGGAGAGCGAGAGAGAGAGAGAGAGCGAGAGAGAGAGAGAGCGAGAGAGAGAGAGAGAGAGAGAGAGAGAGAGAGAGAGAGCGAGAGAGAGAGCGAGAGAGCGAGAGAGCTGAGAGAGAGAGAGCGAGAGAGAGAGAGAGCGAGAGAGAGAGAGAGCGAGAGAGAGAGAGAGAGAGCGAGAGAGAGAGAGGAGAGAGAGAGAGAGCCGAGAGAGAGAGAGAGCGAGAGAGAGAGAGAGCGAGAGAGAGAGAGAGCGAGAGAGAGAGAGAGAGAGGAGAGAGAGAGAGAGAGAGAGAGCGAGCGCGAGAGAGAGCGAGAGAGAGATCCTGAAACTTAGACAATAAACCCCATTTCAGGGGACGCTGACATCCTGAATCCTGACGTGGGCCCCGGGGGTGAGTTGTTCTTCGAGGGGGACATGGTCGTGGACGCGACGACGAATCCGAGGAGGGGGCCCTGCCTGGGAGGGGCTTGGAGAGAAGTTCCTACCCTTGAACGAATTCCTTTGGCCAATGATCCCAAGACGGGATTCACAACGTGCCCTTCCTGATTTCCGGTTCAGGTTGTAGATTTTAAACGTAGTAGTAGTATAGTAGTAGTAGTAGTAGTAGTAGTTGTAGTAGTTGTAGTAGTTGTAGTAGTTGTAGTAGTTGTAGTTGTCTTTAAAACTGCTCTCTCGTTCGTGTTAGTTTTGCTTTTTTGTTTGTGCTGGTTTAAGCATAGTTCTTTACATTTTCGTCCCTCACACTTAGAACTTAGACTCAAAAGTGGCCGTGGATGTAGTTGTAAGAATTTAAACATATTTAATAAACTATTAGGTTGCAAATTCATTAAGTCCTATATATTAACTGGTATATACTAATAATTGGATAACAGAAGTTTGTAAACGACACTAATGTAAATCTACAGCAACAGAACCCGTAAGCTTTATCCTAGACGCCATAGCCATGGGTGAAGGATACCTGCATCACTTTCACAGAGTTGAAAAAACCCATAGAGGATAATTACATCGCTTTCACTGGGAGTGTCGGATGCTGGAGTTACGTGGGAGGCAGTACAAGAAACAGGGACCCCAGTCTCTCTCTGTAGAAGTGGATGTCACAAGGTAAAGCCTAGACTAAGGGCTCTGGTGCCTTGTAGCAAGACAATGCTTAGGCTATAAAATGGGGTTTCAAACGACAAAGCTAGACTAAGGCTCTGGTGCCTGTAAAAACAACATTGCATTAGGCTATAAACTAGTTTCAAAATGACTGTTGCCAGTTGGAATATACTTTTGATATACTAAATGTACTAGTTTAGTACCAGCCCTTCTGGAATGAACAAGAACGCAAACAAAAGACAATTAATTTTCTCAGATTATTTCTAAATTTCGACTGCGCTGCGTTATATTAACCATTTTATAACGTGTTTCGTTCAAAATTCTATCAAACTATGCTCTCTCATTTGGAATTACAATAGGCAGTAATGATTTTGATAGCTACAGTAATACCTTGTTACAACATCCCATGCATTGGATGGTCTTCCATTTATTTAATTGTGGTCTTGGCCATTAGAGATTTCTTAGGTCATTCCCAAGTTTATCATTAATCTAAGGGTATACTGGATGACCCAGGGAGTCCAGCAATGGGGCTACGTCCAGAAATATTAGTCATGGTGTAATTTTACTTCTCCAATAGACACAAACTGTACTCTAAGAGATCTCTTAGGTCATTCCCAATCTTACAAACATTTCTAAAGTGGTAGATGACCACCTAAAGGCCCCAGTACCTGAGTGATATCCAAAAATATTAATTAATAATAAACCCTTAACAGCCAGGTATCATAGCCCACGAGATCGGCCACGCCCTTGGCATGCTACACGAGCAATCCGAAGCGACAGAGATGACTACGTCGTGATCGTGTGGGACAACATCCAGCCCCAGAAGTTCAAGAACTTCAGAAGCGAGACAGCGAGAATGCCAACGTTCCCTACGATACTCGTCTATCTGCATTACGGAGGGTCTGAGTATGCGGGATAATTCTTTTATAAAGCGAGTTTTATTATTCTCTCTGTGTGGTGGTATTTTTAGGCTTTGTAGTATTGGGTGTTAATGGGAACTTGGTGTCTAATGTCTATTTGAAGGCTTAAAACACTTATTCATATTCAGGCAGCAAATATACCATCTTAAGACTAAAATATTTCGTGATAGTAAATATTTTTGCTGGAGAGAGAGAGAGAGAGAGAGAGAGAGAGAGAGAGAGAGAGAGAGAGAGAGAGAGAGAGAGAGAGAGAGAGAGAGAGGAGAATGTTTCTCATATCCTTTTCATCCAATCGAGGAGATTATTTATCGCGAGAAGTAATATATACTGCACATGACTCACTATTCAGCTGTTTACCTAATTGGTTGCTTTAGACAATATTTTGCCCGAATATTTCTTAGTTGTTCTTTGCTATTGTTCCAAAGTTGCTTTAAAATATGCTGAATTGTACTGTAAAAAAGGCTCCATGTGTAGTCAGACAAGTGCTCACTCTGCCATTAAGCTGTAGGCCTAACAGGTTGCTTTTAAAACTATTTTTTATACCTATTCACTCTATTCACCTGTAGGCCTAACAAATTGCTTCTAAACACATATATTTTATCCTATTCACTCTGCTATTCAGCTTTAGGCCTAACAGATTGCTTTAGACAATCTTTTACTGTATGTTCACGTTTCTTCTTGAATCTGGGGCTTCAGTTTTTCAGCAAGGTGGGGAAATCGACACTGATGACGAAAAACCCACTTCACCAGTGGCACCTAGGCCAACGTGACAGGCTGACATTCCGTGATATTCATATAGTGAACAACCTGTATGGATGTACAGGTCTGTGTAGCACTTATATTTTAGTTATTGGACAGTATTTGACTTTGATATTGCTACATATACTATTTTTATGCAATGCACTCGTCCATAAGATGTAAAGAAAAACCTCCTTATTAGGTACTAAAAACTATTCATGCAATGTACTCGTCCATAAGAAAAAAAACTTAATGGTACTAAATAGTAAATCATTTTCGTGCACTGACAGAGAGGTGGGCCACAGGCTGCCGGAACAAAACCATGGATTGCAAAAATGAAGGCTATTTGGACGAGAGCTGCGTCTGTAGGTGCCCACCTGGAACTAGCGGAGATCGATGCCAACACGTGATAGGAGGAGCTACTATCGTAAGTTTTGTGGCACTATCGTGGGCTCACAACCCTAGGTCTAAGCTTGGGTTAAACTTTCCAAACATTGTAAATAACCGAAATTGTTTTGTAAAGGAGTTACTTATAACTGGAATGTGTCGGTTTAATCTTAACATTAGGCCTAAGCCTAGGTTACGTCATCAAACTTGTTGTATATATAACCAAAATTGCTTCGTAAAGGAGTTCCATATACCTGGAAGGAATCTGGTTAGCCTAGAAGATTGAGGCGAAGATATTTGAAGAATTATGATATTGCGTTGAAGCACAAGGCAGTATTTGTTCAAAGTAAGGTTCTCACGCTATCTTGCAATATATAACGTCCTTTTAAGCAGTTTAAAGTTAGATTTAACGAATTTATTCAACATTTTTCTCTCCATGGCAGCTGAACTACTTTGTGGGGGACATAACAGAGGCGTGTAATATTTCGACCCCTAATTTCCCTAAGCCCTTCCCTTCAGACAGTAAGTAATCTGTAGGTGTTGTGTTGACATTTATATAGACTACATTCACTTAAACCCGTTTGGATTTGGTAAAAGTTTTTCCATGAATCAGTCCTTAAGAGAAGTTGATGACATTCCTAGATAATAGAAAATATGTGATATGATTAAAATGTAATTATGAAATTCCAAACCTTGTTTGTTGGTTATGAATCTCTTGTATAGTGCTATACTGTCTGTGGTCACGAAATTTGTGTGCGGGTTTATTCAGTGTTTACCTGCGTATGTGTTGCAACATGTGGATGCGTTTATTTAAGTTCATAAGTATTCTAAGACTAAAAAAATTGTCTATACCTTTTGCGTAGATTAACACGTGTTTCTATATCTTATATTTCTGTAATTTCTGCATAAATTAAACGCGTTTCCATAATTAAACAAATTCTGCAATTTCTGGTATGAACTTTGACAGGACGATTGGTAGACTCTCTTGAGAGCACTAAATTATCTCCAATTTACTCCCTTTAAGCCACATAGTTATAGCGGTGTACCCTTTCTCACCATATGCTTTACTAATTAACTTTTAAAAAACATAATTTTTTTTAGCCTGGTGTTTGTGGTGGATTCAAGCCAGCCTCTGCCAACAAGTGAAGGTGACTTTCCACACATTTAACTTGATGTACCGTAGCGAAGGTTCCTGCTATTTCGACACTATGGAAATCAGAGACGATGACCCTATCATGCCTGGAAGAGAGTAAGGGCTTGTTTTGAATATTCTAATGGGGTCTAAAGGGATGTTTTTCTTGAATTAAAATATTTGGAATGATCTAACTTTGTTGGTTGGTGTTTTGAAGGGTGAATTAAGTCTGTTACGAGGTTTGGGTAACGTTAGCCATGGCTCTAGGGAATTACCAATGGTATCTTTGCTTAAATTGTCTAAGGTTGATACACTAGAGTAACTAAAATTGTTCAGAATCTGTCTTTAAAGTGTCTCCTAACTTGATTAAAATAAGTTTCAGAACTTCCACAAAGTCTAACTTGTTAAATTTTCTTATTTTCACACACTTAAAACATTATTTTCTTGCCGTACATCAGGTACTGTGGCTGTGAGATCGCAAAGGGGCAGGAATTCAAGTCTCGGAACGGGAGCATCTTCCTGTCCTTCCACGGGAAGTACCAGCAGCAGAGGGGCTTCAACGCCACAGTCGAGTTCATAGATGATGCCGTTTGCATCGAAAGATTCATGACCGGTGTGCAACATTTAGTATCGGCAGATGAAAGATAAAAAGTAAATTTTAAAAGAAGGTGTGTACTCAAAAGATAAAGGACTAAAAAAGGGGTGTACTACCTAGGCCCATGTATAACTAGGCCTAGATTTAGCTAGACCAACAACTTAGGCCTAGGTTGTGAACTAGGCCTAGGGTCCTAGATTGTGAACTAGGCCTAGATGTAGCAAGAATATCTACCTAGACCTTTATGAAAGGTATGAGCCCTGTAACCTATTTCATTTAAGATTAAAATTTCATTGTAATATAGCTTATAAACATTTTTAGATAGTAATTTAAGTGTAAATATGATTTATCGTTTTTACTGTTTTAACTGAATTGCTTAATTTGTTTTAAACAGCTGTCTTTATATTTACATCACAGTCGGAATAAAATTTTTATAAAATCTTTTGTAAGTTTTTCTAACTGAAAAGTTAATTTTTTTTTTTTTAATAAACCTGATCTTTTTGTTTTAAAAAGACATCTCATTGGTTTTATGCTTCAGTAAAGTTTACTTCAAAACTAAAAGAGATGAAATGAAATATGAGAGCAGCCAGGTTGCTTTGTAATAATGTTATATAATGTAAAGAAAAGGTCACAGTGGAAGTTGGTTTAAACTTCAGTAGCAACCAGAACTTAACCAGAGTTATATGGTTCGGCCCTGTAGCTGCCCTTGAGTAACTTTTACTGTACCTACTTTCATATTTTCTTCCTTCCCACCCTCTCCTAACAATCGGTTCATAGGTCTTTCTCCTGTTACACCCTTCAAACCTCTTTGACTGTCAATGTTTCGTCTCAGAATGGCCTCATAGGTCCCAGTGCCTGGCTTTTGGCCTAAATTCTATATTCAATTAAATAAACTATTTAAATGAATTGGGAATTAAAACCTGTGGAAAAAAGCAAAGGAAGAACTCTATACTATCTACTACTGACTGTCTTTTGAACGAGATGTGACGTCATATACGTTCCCCTAGTACGAAGTGTGATTTGTGTAAGATATTGTTTACTAAGACGAACAAGAATTTCTTTGTAGAGTGATTACAATCTTTAATCATAAGTTTGTAAGGCCCCGTCCACACGGCCGAGCTTTGCTTGAGAACTTTGTTTGATGTGACGTCAGAAGCGGAGAAACCGCGGCAAAGTTCTGACTTTTCTCGCTGTTTCTCCGCTTCTGACGTCACATCGGACAGTTCGTCGACCAAAGATCGACCGTGTGGACGGGGCCTAACTGGATCACAATCTTCATTAAAAAGTTTGAAGAGTCATTACAAGCTTGATTCACTCATAAAGGAAAAAAAATGGTAAAAAATGCTTTTAATTTATAAGGAAAATAAGATTTTCTTTGGGGTACTATTTACGTACATTGCCAAAATGGTACAAACGGCTGCATACTTACACATTAATCTATAATTCGTAATGAAAAATCTATAATTCATAATGAAAAATGTCTAGGCCCCGTCCACACGGTCGAGCTTTGGTCGACGAACTTTGTCCGATGTGACGTCAGAAGCGGAGAAACAGCAAGAAAAGTCAGAACTTTGCCGCGGTGTCTCCGCTTCTGACGTCACATCGAACAAAGTTCGTCGAGCAAAGCTCGGCCGTGTGGACGGGGCCTAAGTTGTTCTTGTCTGCGCAAAGTAATCTAATTTGTTAGAATTGATAATGCAAATTTGTATTGCTACCAACAATTTCATACCAGATAGGTTAGACCATCTTTATTGATAGCATATCTTCTGGCACAGGTCAGTCACTTATGCATTTCAGAACAACAATACCCTTCGCCCAGGTGAGGATTACATAGGTGATTTAAAACCATCTGCACTGCGACGCCAAGAGCCTCGAAGCCCACATGGGCCCTCTCTTGACAATTCCACGCCAGAAGGGGGCGGAACCCACTGTATTTCGGCAGGTTTTCGAAGTCCACATTCTCACTGCTGAAGAACATGCAGTCTTCCCTAGAAGCGTAGGATATCGGCAGGAAGGTATCCCAGAAGAGGACGCCAGGGGGCTTCAAAAAGCTTGGGCATTCAGCTGCCACTCGAGGATGGCGTTAGTGTCGTAGGAATATTTCCCAGTGTCGTCGAGTATGTGGGAGATGTGCTCCTTGAACGGGTCTGGGGCTAGCCAGACCACGGTGGTTCGGTCTGCGAGCTCGCTGAGAAGCTGCCGCAAATTGTCCATGACGACCACGCTGCTCAGGTCTATGGCATCCAGCGGCGCCGTCTGGTAGTACTCCGTCAAGAGCCATGCCCCCGTGTTCAGGAGAACGATATCCGGTAAGTCTTCCTTCGGTGAAGCGTTCAGGCGACTTAGTATTTCGAAAGCGCCGACTCTCGTCTTCTGGTGTTCCATAGGCGTGGTTTCTTTCTCCCTGTCTGGCCAAGAAGTTAAATCCAGTTCCCCATACATGCGTTTCATCCAGAAGGAGAAGTGGTCGCTGACCTTCCTAGGGGCGTCTCCCCAGTCGAGGAAAGCCGCCCATTTGAACTCGACGAGGAGACCTGGTACTTTCAGACTTTCCACTCTGAAGTGATGTTTGTATTTGCTCCAGAACTTCATTCCTTTCTCGCCTAGGAACTCCTCCACGCTTAGGACTTCTCCCTGTGAGGTTGCAAGACGGTAAATGGTTGTTTTGGTGGGACAGTTGCTAGGGCAAGAGGTTATTCTTATTGGTCTTACGAAGCAAACCCTATTTGCGACCTGGTCGTCAAAATGCTATTACAGTACTATTTTTACATCTCATTTTTTTGGAGATGGAAGGCTGCAAAACTGTTCATTTAAGCGCAAATGGCAAGAACGTTATTACTCTACAAATACTTAATCCTACATCATGAAAAGTAGCGCCTCTGGCAAGTTTTAACTTTGAAACTATTGTCCAGGTAATGCAGATGTTTCATTTTTACAGAAAACTTATAAACTGAACATTACCTGATCAATATTGACTAAAGACAAGCTTAACTAAGTGGTAACAATCACTCGGGTAGAGACTGTTGCATTAGACCTATTAAATCTTAGGCATACCTCATAAATACTTTTTTCATCTAAAAAAAAGTGTTTTAACCAGTTTTTTTCCTTCATAAACCTTTCTCTAGGTACTGTAAATGGTACATTTTTACAGAAAACTTAAAAGACTAAACATATTACCTGGTCAGTGTTACGTAAAGGTTATATAAATGACTACAATCCCTTCGGTCATGAAACGTATCTACTTTGTAAATACTTGTTTTTACCTAATGAAAAATATTGTTTTTAGCTAGTTTTAATTTTTAAACTGTTCTACAGGTAACGAAAATGCTTCATTTTTACAAATACTTAAAAACTAAAGTTATCTAGGTGACAACAATGCCTTGGATAAAGACTCGCATTAGACCTATAAACTCATAAAATATACATACCACTTAAAAAAAAAACTTTGTCTGTAGGGACTGACTGACCTTATAAGTAGTAATCCTCAGCTGGAGATCCCGCAGGAGGTCAATCATGACCTCGACGTGCTGGCGGATACGAGAATCCCCAACGTACAGGATGTGGATCTGGTTTCGACTGCGGCTCCTGACGCACCTCGTGACGTCATCGGCGACGTACTCCCGAAGACGACAGGGCAGGTGGGGTAGCTGACCTCTTACTTGGGAAAGTCTCCATTTCTTCGTTGAGAGGTTGATGGGAATGTTTTTATTTTTTTTTTTATAAGTAAGATGTTACAAAATATTATAAAAATATATACCTACACTATTTACAAATTACCATGGATTTTTTAAAATTATCATCAACTAGACTTCAAAATATTTTTTTAAAACACTAGGTAATAATTGTAGTATTACTTACAAAATTAATACTGGCTAGTGGCTACTCAAAAACAGTAATTAATGTACTCTGTGAAAATCTTTTCTATTCTTTCTTTGTAATAGCCACCTATCATAACAATATTTGTTCTAAACAAAGGCATCTGTTTCCTCTTTTGTGTAATGTTTCTTGGAATGTTATAGAGTAGGTTGAATGTTACAAGGTCTATATGTTTTGTAGCTCTTTTTAACACTTATCGAAGATCTGTTTTTATTGCTACTGAAGATTGAATGCTATATATAGCTGCTGTTAACATTGTTGTTGAATATATGAAAGTTATATATCTGTTATTCACATTATTATTGAAGTAATCTATATATAAACGCACTTATGAATGTCAGTAAGCTCGTATGTAGGTGTATGTATGTATGTATGTTTCACATTATTATTGAAGTAATCTATACATAAACACTCTTATGGATGTTAGTAAGCTCGTATTTATGTATATGTATGGATGTATTTTTCACATTATTAAAGTAATCTATATATAACCACTTATGGGTGTTAGTAAGCTCGTATGTATGTATGTTTCACATTATTATCGAAGTAATATATATATATATATATATATATATATATATATATATATATATATATATATATATACTTAAACGCGAATGGATGTTAGTAAGCTCGTATGTATGTATATATACCATTTACGACTTAGTGTTTAACAAACAAAATACTGTCTAGTGTTTACCTCTTTTATAGTGAAATTAGCCCCGCCCTCTCTCCCATCCTCAACCCCTTTGATAACCATGGAAGGATTCTCGTAGCCGAGGACTTCGTAGTAAAGTTGCCTCAGGAAGGTCCTGTCCTCCTTAGCGTCGGAAACGGCTCCCACCGTCAGCGCCACCATTTCAGAGGAGTTCCCGCCGACGCCGTGACTCCCAAGTTCGAAGACGTCTCGACAGAGTCTTGAGTCTATTTTTGAGTCAGTTCTCGAGTCACTCGGGCATATTTTGGAGTCATTTTGGCATATTCTTGAGTCGTTGGTATCCAATTCCGTAATGTTCCCTATGAAGTGTCTCTCGTGAGGCCAGAATTGGCCTACGTACAGTATCATGATTATAAAGGGAGATAGGCCCAAGAAAAACTTATGTGATGTCGGTAACCTTACGAGAAAATGCATTTGTAGTAGTAATTCATTCAATATAAAAACCTTTCTCGTAAAAAAAAGAATGTTTGATCACTTACGTCTAAAGAATGTAGCTACGTGTCATTCCAACATTCTGTTTATACGTTTGTTATAATCATAACTGATTTTGAAAATATGGTATCGAAGTTCATTTAAAATTTTTAAACACGAGAATCATTACATCTTTCTCGAACACTTGGTGACTGGAAGACACTTGAGTTTTTCGTTGACTATCTATCCTTTTTTTTGGAAAGCATTCTCACACTTGTTAACCGATTTAATGTCATGCCAGTCAACTAAACAACGAAAAGTCTTCCATTCTAAAGTTTAGAGAGATGAACCTTCCATATTTTTACACGATCTCTTATTTATGTCAATTATTTAAAGACACGTAACTTCTGATGGGCACGGCTGTCACAGACTAGCGCAGATCGGCTGCGGAGGAAAACGGGAAGAATATTTTGAGGAAAAACTCATTAATATCTCCTCAAAGTTCGCGTTAGACATAAAAAAACACGATTTAAAAGATGAATTACGTCTTATATAGTTGCTAAATGTTTTAAAATGCTATTTAAAAGACGATGAGACTATCAAATTTGGAAATTGGGAGCCATGATTTGTAGTCAGTTCCAAAACTTCTCGGAGCGTCGTATATCTAGTCTTAAGGGGACTCTACTATCAATCAACATCCCCCCCCCCCCCCCCCCCAACACCACCGCCCCACCAATTAAATGTACCTCTGACCTTCGGGGATATTTCGAGACAGCCAGTTCTGACATTCCTTTCCATTAAGAGTTCCATTGTAGATGCTAAGATAGCTATGACTTACACGAGAAACGTTGGATGTTAGTAAGGAATCACAGTAATTTTTACCTGTATAGGTCTACGTTCAAAGAAAGAGAGAGAGAGAGAGAAGAGAGAGAGAGAGAGAGAGAGAGAGAGAGAGAAGAGAGAGAGATTCACTTCTACAGGATCTTCCCTATACGCTAGGTACAGTTCTCCCATGCCTGTAGGATATGTTACATGATAATATATAGGGCGCCTCCTTGCCAGGGTCGCCAGAGCTGTATAGTAATGATGGGTCTAAAGTTATGAGAGAGAGAGAGAGAGAGAGAGAGAGAGAGAGAGAGAGAGAGAGAGAGAGAGAGAGAGAGAGAGAGGGGGGGGGGTAACTATACAAAATTATATAGGACGGGAGCATGCTGCGTTTTTACGCATTTAATGTAATTTCCTCCTGTTTGTTATATCAAAGTTAATAAATAAATGCTTTGAGTTACAAGCACACTCGGAGCACTTTGGAAAAAAAAAAGACACAATAAGATGGAATAACCATACTTTAATTAAACGGTAACAACATTGACACACGCTACACAATAAAACATGAAGTAAATAACATGATTATAACAAAAAAAGTGAAAATTAGAAACTATGTTTATCACTGAGCTTCAAAGATCATGAAGTCGATGTTTGGTTTCCCACTGTTGTTAAAGTGTTGTTCTTTTCATTGATGGAGAATGCCATGCAGGGCGGTAAGAGGCAGTCTGGGAGATTCTGTGGGAAATAATAATTAATATAGTTGAATATAGAGAGTAATATACGTTAGGAATAACTTAAAAACCACATGAAATTATCACTGACAAGTGGCTCTGAACACTGCCATCTTGAATAGCCAAGATTTGGATCTATAGGCCTATAGTATAGGGGTGTCGAATTCACTAATATACCTTGGGAATAACTCATTCCTGAAGGGAATTATATATGATAAGTACCTCTGTACCAGCAGGATTCGATCCTAGGCCTAGGTCTATCTAATTTACTATATTTTGAAAATAACTTCCTCCCAAAATGAATTCTAACTATATGGTTCTGAGTCAGCCAATATCCAAACCTAGGCCTAGGTATAGTTTAGAGGGAATGATTAGCAGTTACGCCTATATGTCTATGGAAACTGGCCAAGAGGAAAGATAAATATTATAAAAAGAAATGAAGGAAATGATTAATTCTAATATTACCTCTTCTAGGGAAGAATCCGGGCAAGAATTCAATGCTTCCACCATGACTGTTCGAAACTCGGGCGATGCATCGGCCATGATTTGGAGAATGTTGTGGCTGAAGATGCCTCTCATTCTCTTGAAGTTTATACCGGTCTCTGTGAGCTGAAAAACAAACAAACAAAAAACATTTCAATGATGACATTATCCCATAAAGTTTTCACATGATTTTAATCTTATGTCACGTGGAAGTGAAGTTATTTTAGTACGAGCGCACAAAACTCCCGCCATAAAAAGTAGTATACGTCTATTTGTGTTGAATACTTATGTGTATATACTGTGTATGTATGTCCGTGTATATAGAGGCCTGCTGTGTATGTCTGTGTATATAGAGGCCTACTGTGTATGTCTGTGTATATAGAGGCCTGTACACAAGTATTGGACCAGAGTTATCTTTAAAAAATAAAGTTTTATAGATCTAAATACTGTGTGTGTGTGTCTGTGCACATAGACCTATCAACTTAAGCATAATATACTCACAAGCCCATCCATTGTGTAAGTACAATTCTGAAACGGCAAGAAGAGAGCGAGGTCTTCTTTAGACATCTCGTCTATGATGTAGCCGCCGCCGTCTCTGAAGCTGATGGCTAGAGCTGTCCTGAATTGCTCAAGCTTATTTCCGGTAATGTTGAACTTGTCAGCACAATCTTGGATGAAATCGCGCTCCGTTAGGGAGCTCATCAAAGGCTTCAAGACCTTGAAGCATCTCTGACCTCTGAACCGACACTCGCTGGGAGACAGGTCGCTGCAATATTTAGCTGAGAGAGAGAGAGAGAGAGAGAGAGAGAGAGAGAGAGAGAGAGAGAGAGAGAGAGAGAGAGACTACATTAGTATCATATTGGGCGAATAAGCAGAAGACATGTTAAAACAAATGTTCATAGTCACTTTTACTTTTTGTTTCCTATGCCGTTATGCGATGCCCTCAGGAGATGAGGACGTTTTCACCATCTTTCTGTTATTTTTTTTTTCAAGAATATGACCACCGTGGCATACTTGGCCTTACTAATAAAAAAAAAAATATAGCAATATATATATATGGATGTTTGATAGTACTAGGCCTAACCACAATAGCAAGTTACTGTTTGATAGTATACTATGCCTGACCACAATGGCAAGTATTATGTATATGATTACGTTTGATAATGTCCATGAATTCATAATGGGTCATGAAAGAAAGAAGATAGGTAATAGGTTTACCCTTTTCATCCAATATCCCTCTTGTCTCAAACCATAACAATATCTCCTCTCCAGCCTTCATCATACTACAGTGAAACTCACAAGCAAACTTTCCTAGAAACAAACATACAAATTTTCCCGGCAGTTCAAACATCCCTTTCCCTGACTTTCACAATTTTCCTCATCCGGTTCGGTCCAGCTCGGAATATGTACTCAATACCACCGAAATTTCCCTAGGGTCCACATCCTGGACCACAGGACTCTCTCTCTCTCTCCTGTCAGTTTCACAATCATGGTGAAATGTAGGAAGACCTAAATCAACCACATGACGTTCACTTTCAGATCGGGTCGATACGGTGGCGTCATGCCAATTCAAGACAAGAGAATTAATGATGGTAATGTTTTGGGTATCTATTCGACGTGTTTCTAGACCGAAGTTGGAGCTTTGACCGGTATTACAAGGAGGGAGAGAGAGAGACTAAAAAAATACTAATGAAAGTGAGAGGACTGGTTGATCTGAACACAAAAACTATAGGCCTATAGGCATTACAAAAAGTCTAGGAAATGTTAAAACTTAAGTAATACATATTTTTTATATCTAAAACTGAATTAACATTTAAATTCATAAGTGTTTACAATAAACAAGATAAACACTTAGATGCGTATATTTACATTTAATAGTAATAAGCAAGCGTCAAATAGCACACCCATTTTCAAATTACACTACAAGCAAGAACTCGTCTAAATACAATTTAGACTCGGAGCCAACACACTGAGCTAGTTAATCGACCCTAACTTAAAGAAAAAAAAGTTAATCGACTCTTGTTGATCGCATCCACATCCTTAAAGGCCCAGCTAAGAAATAGATAGTTAAAACCAACTGTAGACACCAATTTTAATGATAAATGACAACTTTAGGACACGACTGTCTTTTACAACTGCACGATTGTTTGGTCTATTTGTCATGAAAGCAGCTATGATTACGGGGAAGAATTAAAGTTAAATTAACGGCGTAAGGTTGATTTCATGATTGAAATCGCCCATTACCCCGAAAATCGTCTTGATAATTGTCGATATTCATAAAAAAAAAATCCATGTAGTTATTGCATCACTTTGAGAAGAAGCGATAAAAAAAAGATCGGTAATGTTTTATCATTTTTACGCGGGCGAATGAGTTGAAATCAACCATTTAGGTTGATTTTTATGATAGAAATCACCCATTACAACAAAATTTATATATATAAACACAACAATAGCGAAAAAATGTAAAATCCAGTATATACTTACTGTATCCCTTCGATGCAGGAGGAGCAGCCGATGCCAAACCAGAAGTACCAAGAAGAAGAAGAAGAAGAAGAAAATTGGGAACAATGACAACAACAACAACAGTAGTCTTCATGGCGCCGTTAAGAGAAGAGGTCGTCCGCTTTCCCTTCTTCCTCCTCCCCCTCGCGTAACTAGTGAGTCCAGGTTATAGCGCCTACCTCTCGCGAAATCAGCGAAATACCTCCTCCTGTGGTTCCGGGGTGTATATATATAGGTTACAGCGGTTAAAGGTAAGCTGGCAACTCGCGAAAACCGGCTTGGTAACTTTTTATTTTGTTTTATTTATTTTTTATCTAGTTGAAACATCGCGCCTTGAGGGAGAACTTGGCAAAACGTTCTTTCGTTTCAGGAAAAATTTGATTTCGTCTTTTGATTTTGTTCTTATTTTTTTCCTCAGTTTTTAGTTTTTTATCATTAGTTTTTTTATAATGTATAGTATTTCTGTATCTCATCTCATGCACATTTATTTTTCCTGTAAGTTATAATCATGTACAGGTCTACTGGTTACAATGGTCGTATTGAATTTAAGTAATTTTATTTTTCCGTACGTTTTTTCTCGTAGTTTTTATAATGTATGTTTGTATAATCCATACACTCATTAATTTTTCTGTAAGTTATACCTAATCATGTATGGGTCTAATACACCTGCTGTTCTTGTTATAGAATTCATCGGTCATTATGACTGTTCCTTCATAATATACGATATAATATACGTATATATATATATATATATATATATATATATATATATATATATATATATATATTATATATATGTGTGTGTGTGTGTAAGGTTTTACAAAACATTCCATCGTTAATGACTAAAAACCATTTGATATACCATCTGCTGTTATACGAGAAATCTATAAAATTCTGATAATCAAAAAAAAGTCTTCAGCTATTGCTTCTGATAAGATTTTAGCATATTTTTTCGAAAAAACGCTGTACTAAGAGCTAATACTTCTTGCGTAAATAATGAAATTAATTAGATACTATAAATTTTGGAAGGCTATCAGGGGTGTGTACTACCCTGTATGATTCAAGTTCATGTATATAGGTCATAGAGCAGTTAAGTTGTTAACTCCTTAAAAAGGTAACGACAGTCTCTTGCGAGATCGTTCTGTTGTAAGTGCAATTAACAACAATCGGTGGTTTTAAGACTTCCGGACCGTTGCCAAATTTCTTACTCCCCCCTATCACAGCACAACCCTTCCGCCACCTCCTTGCCTGCGTCTTGGTAACTTGAATGCTTCCATTATTGAAATTTAATTTATTTCTTCTTGCTTGTTGGTAAGAATCGTTATGTTACTCTCTCTCTCTCTCTCATCTTCTCTCTCTCTCTCTCTCTCTCTCTCTCTCTCTCTCTCTCTCTCTATATATATATATATATATATATATATATATATATATATATATATATATATATATATAATATATATATATATATATATATATATATATATATATATATATATATATATATATAGATATATAGATATATTATATATATATATATATGAGAGAGAGAGATAGAGATTGTTTACGTTCGCTAATGTACCTTAATCCAAGGGGAAAACCCGTTTTATTCAGTGTCTGCTTATCATTTGAGTCGAACTTTATATTTTATTTCCTTCTTCCAAAGACACAGAAAGATTCTTGGAACAAATTAAACTTTATCCTAAAAAATGCAGAAGAAAAGACGCAGAAAGATTCTTGGAACAAAATAACGATTGTACAAAAAAGCAGTGTTAGACGTACAAAAGTAGCATTTGATTTTTTTTCTTGCCGGGTAATGGCAGGGTTGAACAGCAATCCAATGTGTCCTGAAGAAGCCTCAGGCTTAACTGTCACCGAGGAAAAAATATCCTTGGATCATCATCGATTGTGTATGATGCACAGCTTTTGTGTATAGTCCTATTTTAACATTTCACATCAGTTACGCATATTTACAGGCCTGTTTTAACATCTCATCAATATTAACGATTAATAGGCATATTCCAGCATTTTAAATCAATGGCTGTTGTTATAGCCCGTTTCAACAAATTCACATCAATGACGGTTTTTCCTAGGCCTGCGGTATTTCACGTTAATGACCGTTAATAGGCATAAGAGAAGTTAACACTTAACATCAATGACGGTTGATCCTAGGCCAACATCAATGTCGGTTGTTCCTAGGCCTACGGTATTTCACGTTAATGACCGTTAATAGGCATAATTTAACACTTGACACCAATGACGGTTGTTTAAAAGAATGTAAACATGGTTATTTATAAGCCTAGTACAATATATCATATTAATGACGGTTAATAGCCTCCAGCTTTTTACATCAGTAGTGGTTGTTTATTTCAATAGTTTACGTTACTGATGGTTGTTATGGACCTATTTCGACATTTTACATCAGTGACTGTTTCTGTAGGCATATTTCAACAGTTCGTGTTAATTGCAGTTTTTATAGGTCTACAACATTTCTCGTAACTGGCGGATATTGGGCGTTTCATCATCAGTTTCGGTTGTTTTTATGCCAATAGCAACATTTCACATGAGTGACGGCATCCTAGATTACTCATATAATGCCAGTGAAAGGCTGTTTTGTTATATATATCGTAGATCGTGGAAATTAATATCTCAATTAGCGCATTTTGTTTTATAGGCCTATTTCAGAGTAATGTCGGTGTCTTTATCTGTATACCGTACGTGGAAAAACCATCTGATTTAGGTCGTGGATTCCTTGGAATGTACATTATATTAACCCAGTTGGTTTGAAGGTCTAGAAAAACAATAAATGAAGCGCACATGTGCGCATGAGTTCTGTACAGTAACAGTACACATTGGGAGTTATATGACCGGTGATTCCGAGAGAACCGGTTATATGTTTGGTTTCTCTGCGTCACCCAAAGTAACGACCACCTTGCAGGAGCACTTTTATCTTTTTCTTTATAATTTGCAACTACGTTGTCTAGGTTGTACTATGCTATTCCTTGCAATGACTGCAGCAGTAACTGGCACTTGGAGGAATATTTAAAACGAGCACCTTGCAGGAGCAATTTTTTCGTTATAATTTGCAACTACGTTGTCTAGTTTGTACTATGCTATTCCTTGCAATGACTGCACCAGTAATTGGTACTGGGAGACAGGTTTATTGAATAAGTATAACTGGCGGTGCACGTACCAGGGTCAGTGTAGCCGAAGGAAATATATGTATGTATGTATATATCGTATATATATGATATATATATATATATATATATATATATATATATATATAATTTCAACTTTGGCCTTGGTCTAGCCATAGTATAGTTGCAACTTTTCTTTGGTCTAGTTACCATAATTGCAAGTTTTCTTTGGTCTATCAGCTAATTGCAACTTCGACTTCGGTCTAGCCAAAGTAGTTGCAACTTTGGCTCTGGTTTATTCATAATAGTTGCAATTATGGATTTGGTCTGGTTATCGTAATTGCGAGTTCTTTGGTCTAGTCAGCTAATTACAACTTGAACTTTGGTAGTAGTTGCAACCTTGCCCTTGATCTCTTCATAGTTTTGCAACTGGGGCTTCTGTACTTAGCAGCAGCTATTGTAATATTTTAATATTTTCGCTTACTCGGGGAGTAAGCCTACCAACTACCTAATAGTTGTTATTGGGGGTGGGGGAGGGGGTTAAGAAAGGTCTGTGGGAGAGCTTAAAAAGGTGTTTCGCATTGAGTTAAAGATATAGAATTTTAGGATAGGATATCTATGGCATCATAGGTCCCAGTGGTTGGCCTGTGGCTTAAATTTCATATATATTCCATTAGTAACAATTTAAAGAATGTTTTTTGATGTTCTATCATGGACTTTTTTTTTTCCGTGTTATCTTATATAGGTCTAAAGCTCATTATTGTGTTCTATGTATTGATACAGGTTTTGCACTGTGTTCATGAGCTAGTATAATCTCCAATCCACTCCCTGTTGATTACAATTAAGCTATAGTACTGCCTTGTGACGCAAGAAACTCCCACGTACTATATCTTAGAAAAAAAATTTGTATTTATTAATTAATTTGCTTAAGTGTCCAGTACTTCCTAATCCCTTACCAACATGGACTGTTGGGTTTGATGTCCCATGCAATACCTATTGAAAATTCAGTAGGTATTGCATTTTCAAGTACTACTATGAGATTCAGGGCCTCTGTAACACGGTTTTTTCGCAATAACTTTTTATCTATGCATTTCATAAATATAACGCTTATTCAGAATACATATTATATCTACACATAAATTTTGAGTGTATTCTGCATTACGTAGGTTGAATAAATTTGTTACTTATAATGTAAAAGTGACTTTTTTTTGAAGACGGGCCAACTTACTCGGAGAAAAGGTTTCGAACGCACTCGTTACGTAACTTCTGACAGCATTTCTTCCCTCTTTCTCGATGGATGATTGGCTATACGTAACGAAGGCTAAACCTCTGGCAACAATGACATACAAATTTAAATACAAGCAAAGCAGTGCACCTTTATGAACTCTGGAACCTCTCCACTGATAATTGTCATAATGAACAAACCAACAAAATATGTTAATAAATACAAAAACACTCCGATTTTTAGTCTAACTCCCAAAATAGGTTTCCTAAGAAATTACAGTCTACTTTATAGGTCACAATCAGATTGACAAGATGTAGGGAATAGTTGGTAATTTTCAATGTCAAGCAATTTTTATTTATTAGCTATCTACGTACCTATTTACTGAAAAAAAATAACCGGTACCGTATATTGGCTTTAAACCTTCACCAATAATTATCGTCAGAATGATGACTTCATGAGGCTCCACCCACTTTCGCCTCGTTATAATTCAGGATAACACTGAAGGCTACCATGGGCATTGTTGGATTAGAAAATTTAACTTCTGGCTATAAAAACTAATTTCTCGAGTAGTTGTAAGAAGTGCTAAATGATCCTCAAGGATCCCAGCAGTTGACCTAAATGTTTAATTCATGTATATTACTGCTATACTGTTGCGGCACTACTGCTACAGTAGTATTACTACGCTAGCACTGATATCCCACCCATATCTATGTATCGTTCCACCATTCATAAGTCTTTGGGTTTCAGAGCCGATGGAGTTTGTTTGGTGGATGGGCGGGGCAACATTTCGTCAAAAGGTGTTTACGTTGCTTACGTAATTAATGTTTTTCGACTCTTGGCTCGTAATCACTGGCCATGGCGTCGCCTAAATCATTTTTACTCTATAAAAATTAAAACTATAGGGTTTAGGTTATTGATAATGCTGACAAAATTTGTGTGTGGTTGCAAAATATACATATGTCAACTTTCAGCTACATCCGATGCTTTGACAAGGAGCAAAGTCCAAAAAACCGTGTTACAGAGACCCTGAATCTCATAGTAGTCTTCTCCCGAGATTTAGAATTCACTAATGTACTATTTTATTACGAGATGTTGGTCAGGGTTCTTACCCTAGCACTTGCTAGTCGAGTTGAATATAGAATTTAGGCCAAAGGCTGATATGGAAATTGACTGTATTAGTAGAGGGTGAAAAGTAAGATGAAGAAATATGAAAGGAGGTACAGTAAAAGGAATGAAAGTGGTTGCAGCTAGGGGCCGAAGGCATGCTACAAAGAATCTTAAGTAATGCCTATAGTGCATTGCATGAGGTCCACTGACACCACTACCCCCACACGGGCAATGACCTCTCAGGTCCTAGAAGTTTGAGCATTTGCCATGCCAATCTTATGTTAAACGTTTGGTGTAATATTAACTTAAGAATACCAATAACAATAATTTTGTTCAAAGATTTAGGTTAGGCCACGTCAGGGCTTGTTTGGGGTTATTTTAAGAAATTTCCTTGTCTTAATCCACACTCACAGGGTAAAAATGAAAAAGTTACATAAGGATTGCTAAGTTGAAATAGTCCTTTTGATCCTGTATTTTAGGTATTTAAATATATGAATGATAGTCTAGCCAATTTAAAAGAAAAGTCATGTATAGATAAATCTTGAAAGGAGTACCATAGAGATAAAATAAAAACATGGCCAATTTGATTAGACGAAAAATGTAAGAGTCAGATATTTTTACTATAGTAAAATTAAAAGACATTCTGATAACCCCACCAAGACATTATGATAACCCTAACCCCTCAAGACACACACACACACACACACACAAAGGAAGAATCTGTCTTTGGGCCAGAATCCTTCCTGAAAGTCATAGTACACTATTCACAACCAAACTTGTAAAGGAAGCACAAAAACCTTAGGTCACAGTAAAGGAAAAACAGCATAAGAAGTGTACTTAAGAAAAAAAAAAAAAAAAAAAAAAAAAAAAAAAAAAAAAAAAAAAAACGGTTTTGAGAATGACAAAGAAGCACGAAACGTGAGAACAAAAGATAAGGGGATAATTAAACCTTTTGACAACTTTTCATTATTTCATGTTTTAATAGCATGTGGCCCAGGTGATTATGTAGCATCTAGAATGACCAAAGGCCTTGACATAAAGCAATAACAATGATTGTTGTCACCATGTATTAAATAGCCTGCACATTTTTCAAACTTGATGACCTAAAATACCATGTAGTACAGTAACTCATGGTACAGTTTTATCCTCTATGTGATCCACAAAAAGCTGCATCCTTCAAAGCTCATGTTTGACAGTGGCTTAGAAAACTTTTCAACATGAAATATCTCTTGAAAAGTTGCATTCAACTTCAGTTATGAACAAAAAAAGATCCTGGTCACTGCAATTTTGTTGACCAGTTGGATGATGATTTTTCTTTTTACAGAATATGCTTTCATGTCAATAACAGTCTAGTAAAATACATTCCAGTTCAGTCAATTTGCACAGTCTGAATGAATTAAGGGCACTGATGGATCAATGCATAACTGGGCCTTTTCCATGAAGACCTGTCAAGAGGGAAAAAGAGAGACATGCGTATCTCTGCAATAAATACCAAGAAGCCATAATAGAGGATAGATACCTCGAAGTTGAACTCTGCATAGCAAGCGGTTGCTCATACACCTTTTTATCCTGTACCAACTAGAAATGCTGTTCATCTCCTTATCTCATTATGATTCGAATACTCAAGTTCCTTCATATATGAAAATGAAAAGTTGAGTGTGTCAAGCAAGAGTTATACTATTGGAAAGACAAGTTAAATGATAAAAGAGCTGAAAACACAAATACAAGACTTATCAAACATTCTTTAGTCATCTCTTGACGCAGAGCTTGGATATAGGAACATATCTTGTTTATGATCAACGGTATTGTCCAGTTTATGCATTACAAAGTACTCGTCAAATTACCGATGGCTGCGTAGCTGTAAATGAAAAATTTATCCTGGTAAAGATAATCCACTAAAATAGTAAACCAATAAAAATGACAAAATCAATCATTCATTAGGCACAGGAAGACCTAGAGTAATTAACAACCACTGCCATGCATTAAATGTTAAATGTGGCCATGAACTTGTGGCAAACAGTCATATCACACTGGAAGATTTCACAACTACTCTCAAGTTAATTGTGATGTAATTATTATTGTTATTACCGGATATTTGATAACTTAACCTTCACAGTCAATTTGAAAAGAAAGAAAGAATAAAAGGTATAACCATTTAATAATGAAGTAAATATATGGCAACAAAAATAAAGCTCAGTCACACCATAATATTGTACATAAAAAATTTGATTTGGCATCAACATATTTACAATTATACAACAACATAGTTTTTTTTTTTAACTCTTCACAGGATAAACAAATATACTGATCATGATAGAGGGGTATCTACAAAGTGAAAGGAGTTCCGATATATTCATGCAGTCTTTAGCATATGGGAGCTTTATCAGTGGGCTACAACTGAGGCGAGTTAGATCATTTACCATCGGTTTCATTGTGTGCGCAGTCATTTCCATGCACAGTAAAGCAATCAATATCCTAAGTTAAAAAATTGGCTACAGAATATGTAGCATTCTTAATCTACTGACCTTATGAAACTGACTTGCTGCCTTATCAATTAGTACGAAGTCTTTAGCTAAATTTCAAATCTGAAACCTTGCAGAGATCGAGTTTTACACCAACACTTTGGAAATTTGATTGTGGTTATAGCTGAATAGCTTAAAGCAAGCCACATTTAATCAGCATTTTACAAAGTACAACTGTTCTACATTTTGACCATTCACCCACAAAATTATTTTGCAAAGGAACCACTTAGGTGCGATTTATAGGAGACACTGTTGACAATCCTATGGATTCTTAGTGGCATCCCATTAAGGTATTTAACTTTGGTTGCTTCATTTTCTTCCCTCTACTACTTATCATTTTCCCTTTGTTTCTTAACACTGGCCTTTCCATTTCAACTTGCTTCTAATTTTCCCATTTCATCTATAAACAAGATCCTATGAGTACATCTGAGAGTTTATAAACAACGGGTTTTGTCAAGCGCAATTACAATATTAGAACGCATAACTAAATAGGGATATATAAAAATGTTGAAAGTCATACAGTAAGCTAAGAAATTTTTAGAAAGTGTTTTTGAGATGATTATGACTGGGCCCAAGATGAACCAATAAACTTCCAATCTGCATATCATCCCTGTTTTGGTAGTGTCGAATATGCATTTAAAATTATTTTTTTTAACGTATCTGCATCAGCAATGATTTCATCATTGAATTCTTGTTTTAGCAATGTATCAAGTCTGTCTCTCACCATCTAGGGTGTATGGTTAGAGTTTCCAGTCTCTCTCTCTGTCACCATACAGGATATATGGTGAGACACTTTATATTAAGCTGAAACAGTTGGTCAATGATAAAATCATCATCAATGCAAATGAACAGAAAAATTTGAAAAAATGTATATATGACAGCTAAAAACTGAATATAAACATTTTTTCATATAGTCTGGAAAAGAGAAAAAATTCCTGTTCTGTTCAAAATATAGACGTATTTGTGTAAAGATCAATTTGGAATACGAGAAGGAAAAGACCTATTACCTATAACACAGTCTCTGATACAAAACAATTCTCTCTCTCATAATGCATGTGGCTGGCATAATAGATCATTGGAAAAACCTCCTGTCGCACATAAGGCACTAATACAAACCCTACAACAATTTTGACAAGTATTTTGTTATCTTTAATGCTGCCTCATAAAATTTCAAGTTATGAATAAAATATACTCAAGCCACTTTGTAAACTACATGTATGAAACTGTTTACCAGCTGGATGTCATTTTCCTAAGAAGTACGCCGATATGGTGCCCAAACCGAATTTCATGGTATCCTTAAAACGAATTAACCTAACATCTAAGTCTCACAGCCATCAAGGTTAGAAAAATCAAGTCTATCCATGCCTAACCTCTAATGGATTTACTAATTGCCTGCCAAGAGAATTGTTGTATATGCAGCGGTAATGCTAACTATAATACACTCATAAAATAATTATTGCAATACAAGAACAAAGCTCGTTTCTCTGTCTAAGTTCTCCTAACTTTCCCAACATAAAATAATTTCACACCCTACAATAGAGCAGTAATTCCTTGCACAGTATCCTCATTAAAAAAAACCACAATCATATTCAAACTTTTAAAACAATAGTAATTTGCAATTTACATAAATTATATAAGAACGTGTATCGAACATGGCTAACCAATAGCGAATATTACCTGCACGATAAAGACACTTTACTGTGAAATACGGTGGTCTCTAGAAATTTACTTGGATCAGTGATATAACAGGCTAAGGTAAAATAGGTCAGTCTTATTAAAAGCTTCATTTGAAGCTCAGTACTAGTTATTCATTACAATAAATACTAATATAAATATAAATTACAAATTTCTTTGATAGCTACTTTAGCCTGAAATAGCTGGGCAACAATTTGAGCAGTATCCAAAAACATTCTGCTATCCAGTCGTTCTTCAGTCACACGTGCCTCTTCAAAGCAATTTAGTGAAAAAAAACAAACAAAAAAACTGGCATTCGTAACATTACCTTCATTGTCCACCTTGTAAAAGGGGAAAAAAACATTTCAAGTCCCATATGCTAAATTATGTATCAAGATGAGAGAAACTCCCTTGGTGAAAGAAGTGGGTAAAAAGGAGCTTAGGAATGATGGCAGAAGACGGAGAGGGATAAATGTAATATATTCATGCATTTTTACATAATTGCTTCGATGTTGCATATATGCAAACCTGCTCTTGCAAAAGTATATATACCTATGAGCTCAGGACTAAGAATGGGGGAAGGGGCTTGCATGTTCATGCATATGTTGCAACAAAAAATTAAATAGGAATAGAATATAAATGCAGGGAAAGTGCAGACATCATAAAAATAAATCAAACCTTATGTCTACTTCTTGAGACGTCTTTTGAGAATCAAAACTGCTACAACTAAGACATTTCAACGGACTCAAGAAAATGAAGAAGATATATAACACAGGTACATAATAACTCTAGAACACTTAAAAAAATTGAATTCATCATGAAGCCTTAATCAAAACTTGTGAATGACTACCTACGACGTTCCTTCCTTACCTTCCAGACGTTAAACAGACACTTTGATGGGCGTCTATCACAAGGGGGAGGGGGGATGCTTCCAATAAACGTTCTCTAAAGCTTTGATATTTCTTTAGCATACCAAGTCATTCATAGTAGTTAAGGAGTGGCACACACACACAAATTAAAGAACGGCACTGAAAATGTCTTGCAATTCATTATAAGCAAAAATACCTATGAAGATAAAATGGTTACTTTTCTGTTCTAATTGATTACAGCGACCGACAACTAATGAAAGTAATAGTAGCAGCAAACACAAAGTAAGGCAAAAATAATTTATTTTCACTGAAGTATAATACAAACTACCAAGCCCTCATCATTATAGTATTTATTATATTACATAATATACTGTAGTGCTTAACTTCAGTTTCTAAAATCATGCTTCTGTGAATCAAAGGCTGAAGAAGCTATCAATCATTCCAAATGGCCATTATTCCATTGAGTATACTTTTCAGCACAGTAAATATAGTGTCTTCATTTTCAAGCTATCACAATGTATATAATCTATATATATGTATAAGAAAAAAAAAATTGTAGCCCTGAGCAAACAAAACATCCCTTCGATCAAGTTTCCTTAACAGAATTTGAAACCTCCCAAAAAGTAAGCACAATCAAATACACAATGTGGTAATAAACCCATTCATGTCCTACCAATCCTACACTGGGTTGTAAAAAAATTATAACTGATCCTACAAGGAACAATATCTGCTATCACAAAAGCTCAACACTGTATCAGGGAGAGCTCACTCTTGCATTAAAAAGGAGAGAGAGGGGGAGAGAGAGAGAGATAAAGAGAGATGAAGAGAGAGATTGAGATAGAAGAGAGAAACCTGTAAGACTGAGAAAAATTTCGACTTATAAACAGACAAGAGACAATCCATAACCATTCGTCTGACTGAAGATTTAGTGCAATGGGCTGTCTCTAGGTTCTATGACAACATACAGATGTAAAAATCATCTGCCACTGAGTGTGCACCTCTAGTGCACACCTAAGCTGGTTATCATTCTAACAATGGTAACTCCTCTGCTTCAAGCAACGTATGGATTTCACTGTTGTCAGCCCTCATGAAGATCGTTACGCCAGACTGGTACGCAGCTGGGATTGCCACGTGAGAAGTTAGGTGGCGTCGGCCCTGCATGATGGGAGGGGCTGCCTGTTCTTTCAATACACCTAGTACTTGACCTATAAAACATACAAAAAAATACACTTCAGTTGTACATAGAATAGATTATAGAAAAATCAACAAAATTAAATAATACATACAATAGTGATACTGTACAAGGTATGAACTCACTCGCTTCATAATATAATTTGGGATGAATCTTACTGTTAAAGATAGTTTAAACCTATGTTAAAGATAATTTAAACCTAGTCTAAACCTCCGTTAAAGATAGTTTAAACATCCGTGCCAATAGGAGAGGGGTATCTCTAATAGTAGGCAAATAATACGTACAATAATGATTCTTTGCAAAGTATGACCTCATTTCCTTTATATTATTATTTTGGATGATCTTACCGACTGTTAAACGTAGTTTATGCTTCTGCACTGATGGGCAAGGAAATATAAGTTCTCTTTAACAGTAGGCAAGTATCCAAATAATAAATTTTAATTAACTTTATATTATTGTGGATGAATCTTACCTACTGTTAAAGACAATTTATATCTGTGCAAATAGGCGGGGAGATATAAGCTACCTTTAACAGAAGTCAAGTATCCAGGTAATAAATTTTTTATGAAAATTTATATTACTAACAATTGTCTCAGCACACATGAACTCGGATAACTGTAAATTACTAGAAGGGCATTTCAAAATATGGTCCAGGTACTCTTACAGCAACAAAGCTCCTAGTCTCAGTAACTGGGAGGAAAAAAATTCAATCAATGTCTGCGGAACAACTATATTTTGTGCCAACACTAGTGTAATGCTTTCTGACTTGACTGATGCTTGAGATGATGTTTAAATCAATATTACCCAAGCAGATATTACTTCTGATCACTGTTATAATTGGATACATTTTGGACTACAGCTTACCTAGAACATTCATATCCAGCCACCTCGGATCCTTCTGCTTTGTTAACCGTATCAGCTTATCTCCTTGGCCCCATCTGCTAACTATATCTGCTCTCCTTACTAACAGTACACTGTCAGTACAGAGCTGCTCTCCTAAGAGACAGTCAGACACACACTCCAGAGGGTTAGTGAGGTAGATCCCTTGCGGGCCAACTCCAAAAATCATCTGATGATGCCATGCGTCAGGAATGGTCTGGCCAACAGCCACACCAACTTGTAGATTCAATGTTGCAAGAGGTACTCCACCTGCAATTCAAAGTTTGTTTATAATGCCAGCAAAGTTGACTCCCTAAGTAGAGTGTCATTATTTAACTAGAAAATTATCACACAAAAGCTCATACAGGCAGTCCCTGGTTAACTAGGGGCCGCCTGTGCTATGAAGCATAAAAAAATATCTGAAATCTTCCTCCTTTTACTTTCCATCAGTCAACTAGTTTCACAGTTGCCTACCTCTTCCTATCCACTGAGCAAGCCACCGAGAGAGTTGCACTGCCCGTTTAGGAAACATATGGAAGAACTTGGCCTTGATCGACCCTTTGGAAAGTAACGTAACTCCTTCGATGAGGTCTTTGTGAGTCGTGCCCGCTACTGACCGCGAGAGCAGATAATCTACCACGGGAGCCAGTTCTGCTCGTAGCCGAGTCTTGATGCTGTTCTGTACCTCTTCCAAGGTGTGTGGGTAGTCTAAAGCTAGCTGTAAGAAAAATTCATAATGATTTAAATACAATATTCACATATAAAAATCCAACTTCTGCTTAAGTCAAGTCTTGGCTGTACTAACTACATTACTATAAAAACTCATATATGTATTATCATTACAGTCTCATGTAGGCAGTGGTTAGCGTTCTCTGGTCAGTCGTTTACCTAAAACCACTCCTATATTTTTCAAAGCTTGCCTAATACCTGTTATAACTACGAAATGATTATAATGAACCACCAACTTACCAATACATTGATAATGGCAGTGGCTCCACATGCTGAGGTAGCAATTTGAGTAACTTGTCTCCCTGAGGCCTGGAGCTCTGTCCAAATCATGACCTTCTTGACCCTGGGACAACTCTCGTCTCCTCCTCCTTCTCCTTCGCTAGCCTGTTGAGATGGTCAAGCTTTTTAGTTGGTAAATGTATGTGCTTTTTTATAAAAACCTTAACCAATGCATAAATTGAAAATGGAATATAAAATTTTGGCCAAAGGCCAAGCACTGGAACCTATGATGTCATTCAGCGCCGAACATGACATTGAAACAATTGTTAGGAGGGGTGGAAAGTACGATGGAAGAAAGAGAACATAAATGGAGATAGTATGGTACAAGGTATGAAAGGGACTAACAGCGCTACCTCCTACAGGGATCAAGTGCATACAAGCACAACATATTCACAAGCAAAGTTTTCCTATGTTAAATCACTAAAATATGACAAATCTAGCATAAGTTAAGCAGTATTCAAAAACCATTTTCAAAATATTTCTTGCTTGTCCATTGTTATTGTAGATAGTTTAAAACTTGCTAATAATGTGGTAAATTGAACTGATGGTGATTTTTTAATCTTAAGAAATTAGAAACCGTCAATATAGTTTTAAACTCCATTTATAATAACAATGAACAAGTGAGAAATATTTCAAAATGTGTTTTTAAAATACTACTCAACTTATGCATAAATGATGTATCACATTTGATTCATTAATTTGCGTGACAAATCTAATCGAAAGTACCATGGTAACTGATGGGGACGACTTAAATTTTTTAAATTACCGTATTTGGGTCCTGACTTGGATTAGTGTTCTTAGGTCGCAGAGATTTCACTGGAAGGGGACATGGAGCAGAACTTGTCCCACTCAGTGTCACCGGAGGACTTCTGGCTCCCGTTCGCATAGGAGACGACAAGGCGGGCGACGTCAGCAGGACCGACGAATGACCGGTGGATGTAGCCGTAGCACTAGGTAAGGACACAACGCTGCTATGTTTGCCCAGCATGCCTGCACTGCTTTCCTTGGTGGTATCAAAGACAGAATTCAAACTCTGAAAGTAATGGAACGACTCAGCTGGGAGATGAACTTTTTACCAAGAAATCTGATGGCTATGGTCTCACAAGTTTCATAAAAGCCTCCCAGAGGATGTCGTGCAATTGGAACTTCTTCAGAAGTCCCAGCAAAGGTGCAATGCATTATCAACCTAATGCTATTCTCCTTTTGCAGTTTAATTTATTTATTATATTATATATATTATATTTACCAGCAGTCCCTGGTCATCGGTGGACTCGGTTTTATGGTGCTTGAAAACCAGTGATTTATGGCGCCATAACGGGTCACGTTCCGGTTGTTGGCGCCATAATGGTGCTTATGGCACCAATAACCGGTTATTGGCATTATGGCCAATCACCAAGTTTCGGTTAGTGGCGGTATTCGCTTATCGGCACACCCCCGGGAATGGAACCCCCGCCAATAACCAAGGACTGCGTGTATTAGTGTATTATTTTTTCTTCTTTCTGTATTCCCCTTTACACCACCTATTATCTCTTCCTAATGAACACTATATTCTTTGGAAGCTTGAATTTCATGTCAATGGCCCCTATAGGTTTTATCATATGAATAAGTCCCATCTTCTGAATACTATAACAATAGTAATATGTTTCAAACTGGATACAGTCTCATTACAGTACTATATCTTTTTCTGTACATTATGCAGTAAGATTCCTGGACCCAACACCCTCATTTCTATTGACTTTGAATTAAACAAATGAAGGAATTTAAATTTCAACTCTGGAGAAAGATAAACTACCAAATGTTATAGCTCACAAAATGTAACTTGAAGGCATTAAGAATCAATATAGCTTTTGAAATATTTGCATGCAATATGTGTTCATGAGCATGGATTTAATAAATCTGGTGCTTCAAAAATTTAGTGAGAAATATAGGTATAAATATGCAGGTTACAACCTATATTTCTCTAAAAATTAATAACAATGCAGAGATGTACTCCTATATACACAAAATAATAATTAAAAGGCGTGTTTTTAGAACTAACAGAAAAGAATACGTGTGCTGTAGTTTTTAAAAAAATGTTCCTCTTAGTGTAGAGTACAATATATACAACTAGCAGACAATGTACAAAAAATGACAATTTGTCGAAAATTGCATTTTTCCTAACTATACAAACCTGAGGTCCTTTAACAATAGGAAGTAGCTAGCGGCAGCTGGAACGGTCGTAAGCTTCGAACAAGGGGAGAACGGTAGTTAACTGCTTGTCCGATCGTCGCGCGGCTGGAGGTAAACAAATCACTTTTGCTTTTGGCCCATGCAAAATACGCAGAGTGAGGGGTGGCATGAGGAGGGACTATATGTAAAGGACCTCAGGTTTGTATAGTTAGGAAAAATGCAATTTTCGACAAATTGTCATTTGTTCCGATACGTAATACAAACCCTCGGTCCTTTAACAATAGGAAGACTCACTTCTTGGTGGGAGGAATCTGAGTCTTTTTGATGAACAGACTGGTGTTCGTCCATCCCTGGAATGCCTCCCTGGTCGTAAGAGCGAGGGAGGGATCCAAGCCTCTGTCCGATTGATCGGGGTGTGCACCGCAGGATCAATGGTCAGACCTCTGGCCGAGTACTAGAGAGAGGCAAGCGTATCTCTTTGTACCAGCATTGGTAAGAACTTTTTCCTTTACATGAGCAAATGTAAAGTAATGGGTTTGTCTCATGTCCGGCATCCACTTTCTCCCCCCCCCTTGTTGGAGAAAGTGGTGGATATTTACTCCTATCTCTAGTTAAAGAGGTAGGATGGAGCTCTGTTGAATAGCTTACCTGCATCTGACTCCCTTCCAGCAAGGTAACGACCGTATCCCTCTGCCCACAGGTAGAGGTAGAAAAAGATGGTGAAGAGAAGCCAGTCACTCTCTCATTCACGCATTCATTCTCCCAGTCATACCAGGAATCGATGCTGTTCTGCCTGCTCGGGTACTGGGTAAGCTTACACAACGTGTTGAGCAGCCACCACAGGTCCCAAGGAAAAAGTATCCAAGGACTTGTGGGCAATATCCCGAAGGTAGAAGGACGTGAAGCTGGTCTGGTTGGCCCAGACACCTGCCTTCAGGACCTGCGCCACGGAGAAGTTCTTACGGAACGCTAAGGAGGGTCCGATAACCTCTGACTTCGTGGGCTCTCGGTCGGAGCGTACGGATGTCGTCGCTACCATCAGCTTCGTACGCTCTCCTGATCACCTCACGCAGCCAGAAAGAAAGCGTGTTCTTGGAGACTTCTTTCTTGGTAACCCCAGTGCTAACGAAGAGGCGTCGACACTCAGGCCTGAGATGTCGAGTTCTCTTCAGATAGCGCCGTAGCGCCCTCACAGGACAAAGCAGCATCTCATCCGCATCGTTATCGGTGAAGTCCAGGAGGGAGGGATCGTGAAAGACTCGAACCTGTCGTCAGGGATCGACGGATTCCGAGTCTTAGCTACGAAGTTCGGGACGAAATCGAGCGTCACAGATCCCCAGCCTCTGGTATGTTTAACATCATAAGAAAGGCCATGTAGTTCCCCTACTCTCTTCGCCAATGCCAGGGCCAGCAAGAAGAGGGTCTTGAGGGTCAGATCCCTGTCTGACGACTCTCGGAGTGGGTCTTCGAAGGGTCTTCGAGTCAAACTCCTAAGTACGAGAGTCACATCCACGCAGGGGGCCTGAGTTCCCTGGGTGGGCAAGACCTTTCGAACAGCCTCCTCATTTAGCAAGGATATCTCGAACGAATTCGAGATGTCCAGTCCCTCAGTTTAGACGAGGGCCAGGGCGGCTCTATATCCCTTAACTGTGGGTACTGAGAGGAGCTTCTCTTGGCGAAGAAACACGAGGAAATCCGCTACCTGCTGAAGAGTGGCTCTGAGAGGAGACAGACCCTGTCTACGACACCAACCACAGAAGACGGCCCACTTCCCCTGGTAACACGCTGCAGAGGACTGTCGGACGTGTCCCAGCAATCTCTGTTGCTGCGCTACGAGAAAAGCCTCTCGTTCGCAAGGAGATGGTGGATAACAGCCAGCGTGAAGTTGAAGGGGACTGGACTGCTTGTGGTACCGTTCTACGTGTGGCTGGGCTAGAAGGTTGTGCCCAAGTTTGGGGTTAGCTTCATCTCGGTGCCGTCCGCAAAGGAAGAGCCAGCAGGTCCGGATACCAAACGGCTTGTGGCGGTTTGGGAGCCACCAGGATCATTCTGAGATGGGAGTGACCAGCGCTCGATTGATCACTTCCGAATCAGACAGAAGGGAGGAAAGGCGTAAGCGAAGAGGTTGTCCCAGGGGTGTTGGAGAGCGTCCTCTGCAGCTGCCCATGGGTCCGGCACAGCCTGAAGTTTCGTGGGTGTGCCGGGTGGCGAACAGGTCTACGGACCGGTTCGCCCCCACAGGTTGAAGAGCCTTTCCGCTACTCGTTGGTGTAGTAGACCATTCGGTCCCTATCACCTGATCCCGACGGCTGAGCTTGTCTGCTACTACATTCCTCTTGCCTGGAATGTAGCGTGCTGACAGCTCTATCGAGTGAGCCGTGGCCCACTCGTGCACCTTGCACCGTCAACTGATGGAGCGGAAGAGACACTACCCCCCGCCCCCCCTGCTTGTTGACATATGCCACTACTGTGGTGTTGTCGCACATCAACACCACTGAGTGTCCCACCAAGCGGTCCTGAAACTCTTGGAGAGCGTTGAACGCCGCCTTGAGTTCCAGGACATTGATGTGAAGGTGCTTTTCGTGATGGTCCCCACACACCTGCAGTCAGCAACTCCTCCAGGTGTGCGCCCCATCCCTCGGTCGATGCGTCTGAGAACAGAAGCATCTCCGGGGGGGGAGTGCGTATGGGCACTCCTCTTAAGAGGTTCTTGTCGTCGAGCCACCAGGCTAGGTCTGTTCTCACCTTGTCCGTGATAGCCACGGGAAAGTAAGGAGGATCCTTGGCCTGAGACCAACTCTCCCTTAGTCTCCACTGGAGAGACCGCAGGTGAAGACGCCCGTGAGGGACTAACTTCTCGAGTGACGACAGATGGCCGATCACGACTTGCCATTGCTGTGCTGCCTGTTCCTGCGAGACGGAACCGGCCGGCTGCCTCCCTGAATTTGCTGATACGCAAGTCTGCGGGAAAGACTTGCCCTGCTACCGTGTCTATCAGCATACCCAGGTACTTCATCTTCTGCTTGGGTTCAGGTCGGACTTCTCGTAGTTTATCACGATCCCCAGATCGCGACAAAAACTTGAGGAGTCGATCTCTGTCCTGTAGCAACTGCGAGCGGGAGCTCGCCAGGACTAGCCAATCGTCGAGATACCTCAGAAGACGTATCCCGTTCGAATGGGCCCAAGCCGACACCAGAGTGAACACTCGCGTGAACACCTGTGGGGCGGTTGAGAGACCGAAACAAAGTGCCCTGAATTGGTACACCGTCCCGTCGAAGATGAAGCGGAGGTACTTTCTGGAGGACTGATGGATGGGTATTTGAAAATACGCGTCCTTCAGGTCCACTGAAAGCATGAAATCGTTCCCCCTGATTGAGTCGAGCACTGAGCGTGCCGACTCCATCGTGAACCGCGTCGTGCGAACGAAGCGGTTCAGGGGAGAGAGGTCTATCACCGGACGCCAGCCCCCCGATGCCTTCTCCACTAGGAAGAGGCGGCTGTAAAAGCCCGGTGACTGGTCCTCCACGATTTCTACAGATCGTTTCGCCAGCATGGTCTTGATCTCCTGTCGAAGAGCGTTGTCCTTTGCTGATCCCCGGACATAGGTCTGTAGATGGACCGGGTTGGAGATGAGGGGGGGCCGAGGACTCGAAGGGTATGTAGATATCCCTCCCGAAGGACGTCTACTATCCAGTTCTCGGCGCCGTAGCGCTGCCAAGTCACCCAATGGCTCGCTAGGCACCCCCCCACTTCCGGCAGCAGGTGAGGGGGAACGCCGTCCCTAGCGTTTCCCTCCTCGTTTCGAACTTCTTTCCGCGACCTCCTCGGGGAAAGGAGGGCTGGGAGGAGGGCTGGTTGCGGCCTCCTCTAGCAGAAGTTGAAACAACCGGAGTCTTCACACGGGGTTTGGACGGTGCAACCGTCTTCGCCGCCGTGGAAGCGCTAGCCAAGCTCTTTGGTTTGGCCGCAGTTACTCGAGATTGCCCAGAAACCTTCGAGACTGCCTGGTGGACTAAGCGGTCACTCTCGTCAGTGCGCCGCCGTTCCACCGCAGCGTCCACCATCTCTCCAGGAAAGAGAGCTGGGGAACTCCTAAGAGGTCCATTTCGTAGCCCGAGTGCCGCCTCACCCGGCCCCCACGGGGTTCCCCCTTGGTCAGCTCGGGTAAGGACTGCGTCCCTACGTCGAAGAAACCAAGTTGGCCCACAGGTTAGCAGTCTGATGGGCGAGGTAAGAGATTGCTCTTCCTCCAGACTGGCACAGTCTCCTGAAAGACGCGTCGTCTTCGAGAGCAGAAACTCCCAGAGCCGGCCGCTACTTGGATATTGTGAGGGACCACAAATCCAACCAGGAAACTGCCTGGAATGCTGCCATAGCGGTAGATTCCAGGGCAAGTGCCTCCTGCTGCGAGAACCATAGGTTCTCCGACAGGAGCTGCTGCCGGGTACAGTAACTGGAGTCAGCCTCGCTAACTCCGGGTTAACCTGTTTCGGCAGTATCGGGTCTTCCGAAGGCACGTAAAATCGCCTCTGCCGCTGTAGAGGAGGAGGAAGCAGCTTAGAGGACCGTCCGGATTTTAGCGAGTCCTCCCGTCCTGAGACGAGATTCTCCACCTGATCCAGGACCGAGTCCGCAAGCTCTGATCGTGGCAACCCCACCATCATTTTAGGCTCCCTCTTGGGACCCCAAAATGATTCGAGCCGGGACGTGGGCTCTGCTGGTGGTAGCGGCGATCCTTCCGCAAGGTCATTATGCAGACGCATCAGCTTAATGACCTCTGCGAAGTTCCTCTGTATCTCAGGCGTTACAGCGTCTTGTGGAGTAGGACCGTCCAGTCCCTCCAGCAAGAGCATATCCCTCGATACTCCTCCTTCAGAAGGAGGAACAGCGACAGACCCCTGACGGTCGCCTCCAACTACTTGCTCGTACGTTTCTGGTCGGTCCTAAGACCGTGCCTGAGCCGTACGGCGTCATAGCTGGGTCACGAGCGGCGCACCTCTTGTGATCGCTCCTCGGTACCTCGCTCCTCCCGGTATAGCCCGAGGAGGTTGAAGGTACGGGAGAGGCAGACCTGACGCTCCCCCCTCGCTCGCTGGCAGGACCAGCGTGCGTGGAGGGCTGCTGCTGATCGTCAACCCGCGGTGACGGTCGAGCAGCAGGCCTAGCCTTGCCGCTCGCCTGGGGCGCGATTGGCTCGGCTGAGAACGTCGAGACCGATCTCTAGCGTCAGGCGAGCTGCCGCTGGTCACCGTCTCCGCCCGGTCCCATCGGGAGCGGCGGACGGGTGACCTGCTAGGCTCTCTGTCGCGTCGAGACCGGCCAGCGTCCTCATCGGCGCGTCAAACCGCTGGTACTAGCCCGTGGCTGGTACCGGCGGCCGTGGGGACTCCTTCCTCGCCTCAACCCGTGGCCGGTCAGCGACCGTCACGTCAGCCCGAGCAGCCAGTTGATCGCTGCGAGAGCGTCCACTGGCTGGCGAGAGTCGTGTGCACGACTCTCGCCAGTCTTCTGCTCTCGCGAACGAGAAGCGGCCGAGACGGAACCTGGTTTAGCGGCAGAACCGCTAGCGCCAGGTGAGGACGCACCAGCCGAGGCTGGTGCACCTCTGGTCCCCGTCGACTTCTTCTTTGCAGAAGAAGCGACGGGCCCCGCGTTCCCCGAAGGAAACAGGTGAGGACCAGCATAAGAAAGCTCCCCCAGCTCGCCTGAGCGAGCCGGGCCCTTAGAAGATCCCGAAGGAGTCTTCTTAGGGGGGGAGGATGGCAACCTTCTTCTTCTTCGGCTGTTTAGCCTTAGAAGTCGAAGGGGAAGGAGAGGCAGCAGACGACGAAGACGACGACGACACCTTCTTTCTCTTCCTCTTCTTCTTCGCCAGGCTCCGCAGGACAGACGTCAGGTCTTCCATCCAGGAGGGAGCCGGGGCAGTTGCCGAAGCAACAGGGCCCGACTGCACCTGTCCGGAAAGACCTGAGACTGTGACAGCACCACCAACAGCAGGAACAACAGGAACAGTCGGGAACAGCAAGAACGGCAGGAACATCTGAAAGAGAATGCGCAGGCCGCTGATCTGAAAAGGAAAGAGTAGCTGGGACGGCAACAGGTACGGCAGGCACGGCAGGTACCACGGGAGAGCCAGGCGTCCTGTCGGCAGTTACCGTCATCCGTGGCACTGGCGGCAGTCCAGGGGGGTACTCTTTGGGCAGCGGAAGTCCGGGGTCAGCAAAGGAAAAAAATCCAGGTGGTGGTGGCACCGTCCTCTTGGCACGGCAGTATGGGTTTTTGTATAGCCACCGTGGGTGTCACCGACATTATATGAGGCGTATGACACCAGATTTGCGGTGGCATCTCATATGCTGGTTTTGGGGGTCGTTACTGTGGTAGTAGTCGTGGTCACCGCACCATGAGTGACCACTGCCGACCCCGCCAAACCGCTGAAACTCAACCCATGGATGCTGGGCACTCCCTGCAGTCCCAGCGACTCCCACACCTGTCCCAGGTCGTCCTTCGCTGATGGCACACCTGCGGAAGCAACAGTCGGGTTAGTCAGAGGGGTTCCCTCACGCCTGGGGGAAGAAGCACCCCCCCCAGAGCGGACGGAAGACCCCGAGTACAGCTGTACGTCCGGGTAGCGGGCGCCCTCATCCACACTCGACGGATCGAGAGAGGAGAAGGACTCCGCTACCCCCCCCCGCAGGGGAAGGCGCGAAACGTGGGGGCTGGCCGGGGGGCAGGAAAGAGGACGAAGTGTCCGTTACCAAAGGAGTCACTGGACTTTCCGATGACTTCTTGGGCGGCCTAAGTCTCTTCCTGCCCTCGTACAGCACCCACTGCGCCTCGGACCAATTCATACATATGACACAGGGCTCGTTGCGGGAGCACTCTCGCCCCCGACAACGAGTACAAACCTCGTGAGGGTCCACATCAACAAATGATCTAAAACCTCCACATCTACGCCCCTCCAGCCCGGGACACACTCTACGGGCGACTGGAGGGCGCGGCGATATCTCCATTTCTTCCAATTCACTCATTGCAAGATCAATAAAGAAATGTACAAGTACTTACAGTCACTCTGATTTATACAGAAAGAGAGGGCAAATACTCAAAGTCAAAGCAAACGACAAAGCGGGCAGAGCGATGACGAACACGTCCTTCCCACACACGGCCGAAAGCAAAAGTGATTTGTTTACCTCCCAGTCGCGCGGCGCGCGACGATCGGACAAGCAGTTAACTACCGTTCTCCCCTTGTTCGAAGCTTACGACCGTTCCAGCTGCCGCTAGCTACTTCCTATTGTTAAAGGACCGAGGGTTTGTATTACGTATCGGAACAAACATAGTAATCAGACCAATGAACTCAATCAGATTTTGTCTTGGTAAAATGATGAGCCAAGAAAAACTTAAAACATAAAAATACAGAAAATCATAAACACAAATTAGATTAATCCTAACACTACCTATAAAATAAACTTAGGGAATCCTTACCTGTGAAGACCCTGCATTTGGGTCCGAGAGAATATTAAAGACAGAGTTCTCACGGCTATTCAGTCTCCCAGCACAAATTTCAAGATTTGCGCCTTCCCTGTCGGCTGCACTTTTCCTCGTGCTTCCAGCTGCCTGGCAAGGATTCTCGTCACCACTCTTTGGGGACCGTCTGGTGAAGCAGACGTTTTCGTACTTGGGACTCGAAAGCTGGTTGTGAAAACTGATACTTCTGCCGAATTTCTCAAGCGGGCTGTACTCCTTCGCAGGGCTGACTTCCGGAGCCGAGACAGACCCAAGATTGTTGTTTGCAGACTTGTTGCTCTGCTTGTTAATACTCTTCTTAGCGCTGCAGTGAACGTGACAGGACGACTCATCTCGCAACACAAATTCGCTGCTGCCGTTGCATGCAGGAAGCCTCTCGCTCAGTTCGGGCATGTCGGAGTTGCTGTCGTCCCCGTCTTCGTCGTCGGCATCCTCCCCGTCCTCGTCATCTATCATGTCCATGTCGTCGGCTTCGCCGAGATTGTTTTCAATGCTGTCATTGTCTTGTGGGTCATTATCATCATCTGGGACTAGAGACACTGATTGGCTACTTAATCGACAATGAGAACCACTAAACTGATTTAATGCTACGTTCAAGTCTTTCGGAACGTTCATCGTATCTCTTGGCACATTTAAAACCCCGTTCCCAACGTTGGGTCTGTCGTCCAAACCATCGTTGGGGCCTCGGCCAAAATTTAAGGGCGAAGAGTTTTCGTGCAAACGCAAATTCAAGGCCACGTTGTCTATTTTGCCATCACATATACTTGACTCACACCTCTTGCACATGAGGTTCCTCATTTCAGAACAATAATTATTGGTTTTTCTACTAATAGGATTCAAAGCACCAGCAACACTAAAGGCAGCATTATGATCTATAACTAACCTACTATCACACTCATCAACACAGTTATCTTCACAGTCCAGAGTCGGCGTCCCCATCCCCGTTGGGCCCCGGGTCGAAATCCATTTCTAAAAAGTCCATCTCCGGCGAAAACAGATTGTTCTGTTCCGGCGGATCCGCTCTGGGAGACCCATTCATCAACCTATGCACGATGGCGTCACGGCCATCACCGCCACGCTCAGTATTCGGAAGTCCGCAGCTGAGGCACATGTCTATGAGGTGCGAGAGGTTTGCCTCAAAGTTCTCCCCCTTGTATGTGTAGATGCATCCGTCGTCTTCGTCCTCCTCTTCTCCGTTGAGAAGATTGAGATGGTCAGGGTATTTGGAGGCATCTCTGCTTGGGCTCAGCTCGTTACACTTGGCTTGCTGCTGCTGCTGCGGTGGCTGCGAAGAATGCTTGCTAGAGATTACAGAGGCATTCATCTGAAAGTACTCGTCCATTCCGTCTTTGACGGAGCTGGCCTTCTCTGGGTAGACATTGTTGTTCACTTTTGTGGGGAACTTGTGGTACATACAATACGACTTTTCGTCATTACATCTAAGGTTACACTTGTCTTCGATTAGATTATTATTGAGAAGAGACTGTTCACTGTGCCTCCCTCCTGCCAGCTTAAATCCCACAGCCTGTGCAGGGTGACCTGCAGAAGGCTTGTAGACGCCATTGACCGCAGCTGCTGCGGCCGTTGCTGCCGTCACTCCGTTGGCAAGAGGAAGGGAATGGGGGAGCTTAAAGACCTGACTTGACTCCCCCGGGGTCACGGCACTGTTCTCTTCCTGGCTCCATCGATTCACAGCTGAAATTGTTCGATGAATGATAAGAAAATTCTGAACAAGTACTGAACACTACAAACTTTGGCCATTCAAACAATATTTCAGCTAAAAATCTGCACTAGTCATCTACAATACTGCATAATAGTAAATACAAAATCTTACCACTATATTCTCTTTTTTGATATTATTAAGATACACCTACAACTCAATGCAAAATCTTACCACTATATTCTCTTTTTTGATATTATTAAGATACACCTACACCTCAATGCTAAGTGTCTTCTGAATTAAACCTCATAGTTCTGAAAATATGGACCTGCAATGCAACCCTTTTTTAATTTTAAATGAAATTCACTTTTCTTATCAACAAGTTTTCTTTGGAATCCAAAATATTGTGAAAATAGAAAGTCCTGGCAATATATGCAAGGTTTAATTGGAATCTTTTGTAATAAAACTTTTTTTGGCAGCCAGCCCAAATATGATGTGCCTCATTGTCGAACTTCTCAGTTCCAGAGGTCCTTTATTCCTCCCACCATTGGACAGTGTTCCTGGAACAGTCTCCCTGAGGATGTCGCGCAATTTAAACTTCAGAGGTTCACTACCCTTACGTTATTCTTGCCTTTTAACACATTTCGTGCGTCCTCGACTTATGGTGCCACCGGCTTACGGCAATTCGGTTTCACGGCGCTTTTTGCAGCACCATAACTTGATGTTGCATAAAATTAACGGCAGTTATGGCGCTGTAACTCGATGCAACATCATGTTATGGCGCCAAAAACTGCAATAAACTAGCTTACGGCAGAAACCAACTTACGGCACAGCGCTGGAACGGATCCCCCACCGTATAAGTCGAGGACGCACTGTATTAATTTATTTTTTCTCTACAATATATGAAATCTCTTCTTTTTGTATTAAACTTCACTTTCTCTTACTTCCTAATGAGCACCATATTCTTTGGGAGCTTGAATTTCAAGTCGGTGGCTCCTGTGGGCTTGTTCCATATGAATAGGTTTCATCTGAATAATAATACGTAATAACATGACAAACCAAAGAAAACCTTGGCAATTTTAAATGCATTTTATCAAGAACTTTATTCTTTAATAATAAAAGTTCTAACATGACCATCTGGCAATGAACAAACCTGTCAGTAATTTGTCAGAGTTTTTAGAAGGTTCCTTATCAAAAGAAGAAACTTTTGCAAGCTTGGCGGCAGAAGTAGGAGTAGGAGTAGGAGCAGCAGCAGCAGCAGTAGCGACTGGATGATCTTGTCTTGTGCTCAGGTCTGGTTTTCTCTCTTCTCCGTCTCCTGGACCACACCCTCCAGTGCTGTCCATGGTGACCTGAAATGTTGAAACGCATTACAGACGCCACACTACTTTACGAACATTCAACTCGCAAACATTCGGAGATACGAACAAATGGGATCGAATGGAATGGAAAAACATAGGTTGCAAAGCTGTAACAAGAGGTAAACTTTGCAGTTGCCCAATGAAACATTTCTTGGAACATGGTGTTAAGTAAGATGGAAGAAAGAATGTGAATGGAGGTACAGTAAAAAGAATAAAAGGGTCTGCAGCTAAGGGCTGAAGGGACTCGGCATAGAACCTAAAGTAATGTCTACAGTGTACTGCGCGAGGTGAATTGATGGCAACCCCCTGCCCACATACAAACAAACGGGATCACATATTGAAATTGTGTTCAGACCGTTCCCCTTTGTCACACATAAGTTCAAATTTTGTTTTGTGGGCCCATTCTGTACATATTGTATGTACAGTGTATAGTTTCTTAGGATGAAAAAAAATGTACAGTATACAGGCAGTCCCCGGGTTACGACGGTCTCGGCTTACGACGTTCCAAGGTTACGACGCTTTTCAATTATATTCACCAGACATTATTTCCAGGGTTACGACGCCTACAACGCTCATCTGGCAGATGAAATATGATACCAAACATGCAAAATAATCAATATTTGAAGGTTTTTTTGATGAAATATGCCATAAGAATGCAGTTTACAGAGTTTTTGATGCACCCAAAGCATTAAAAGTAAGGTTTTCTTAGGATTTTTGACGATGTTCCGGCTTACGACTATTTTCGGCTTACAACTTGTCTCAAGAACAGAACCCCCGTCGTAACCCGGGGACTGTCTGTATACCATATTGATATTATAATAATGTACTCAAAGTTGCTCCAGTGTGACACTCCTTGTAAATGATGAGTTTAATGTCCTAACTTGCCATCTGGTTTCTTTCCGTAAGTTCTACTATTTTGAAAGACAATGAATTTCAGAGATGTTAAATATTCACAGACTGGAACGGCTGCGTGTGATCTGGTCGAAGGTTACAACCATCAATTCCCTTTACATCACTAGATATCCAATTTTTCATATTTTGAGACTGTAGACATCATATATGTACAGAAATAGAAATTTCATCCCTTGAAGTTTGGATACTCGTGGAAAGGGGAGGGCCATGTGAAAATATAGTTTACTTAGCAATACAGAAAAGGTTATGCGCACACAATGCAGTACAGGTGAGATAATTTGAGAAATTTACAAAGATTTGAAATTGAAAATGTAAAACTACAGGCAATAAATTCCTTGAATTATCTCGCCTGTGCTGCAATGTACACACCATTTTCTATATTCTCCAGTCAAGAAATTACATAAATACACAATCCCCCACAAAAAATGATATGAAAATACAGTGATTAGTGAATATTTCTCTATGAAAGCTATCCCAATTAGCCTATTTTCTATAAATAATGTGGATTTACATTCCACAGAAAAATTGGTGAATCGGGAACTGCATATAGGCTGGGGACCGCTGTACTGTTGATAGCGGCCTATATTTAAATAAATTTTTTTGTTGTTACCCGACTTTAATAGTATTGAGAGAGTACAGGCAGTCCCTGGGTTTGGCTTACAACGTTCCGAGGTCAAGGCGCTTTTCAATTATATTTATCAGACATTATTTCCAGGGTTACGGCGCCTACAACGCTGATCTGGCAGAAGAAATGACACCAAAAATGCAAAATCATCAATACTTGAATATTTTTTTTAAATAAAATACAATAAGAATGCAGTTTACATAGATTTCAATGCACTCAAAGCATTAAAAGTAAGGTTTTCTTAAGATTTTTTATGATGTTCCGGCTTACAACGATTTTCGGCTTACGGCGCGTCTCAAGAACGGAACCCCCGTTGTAACCCGAGGACTGCCTGTACTAATGTATTGGTTATCCTGCAATGTTGCTTTCCAGAGCGAATGCAGAGGAGAGGGTCAGGGCTACTTAGTAGACATTTCAGAGGGAATATGACCTAAGCAGATTTACCGTTAACCTATCCTAACCTCGGGTGCCACACTAAACTGGCAGGGGGGGGGTCTTAGTTATTTGACCCCATACATTGTATTCTACCCTCTCTATTATTCAAAACATAATTAAAAATATTAAAACTGATATCTCCTTGGCTAGGTTATGTATCATAAAGAGAAGAAAATCAATTAGTTAACATACACATACTGTTCTGTAGAGTTTATTCTGGAAAAAAGCAAAGTATTGGAGTTTTAACAATAGAGTTTAGTCTGGAAAAAAGAAAGTATTGGAGATTTATCTTCCAGAGGTCTTTTATACCTCTCACTGATTGAACTACGAAGCAGACTCCCGGAGGAGTTTCTACAACTGGACCTTCAAGCTAAGATGCAATGCATTACTACCTTAATACGATTCAATTTGTATTTTAATGATGTACAAAACATTATTAATTGTTTAATATGATAAAATTTCTTGTTTCAGGACAAACGGTTTTGACTTCTGACAAATCTTCCTTGGGTCAGGATGTTACTTGGCAGAAATTTAATTTGAACACTTCTGAAGAATGTCACGAATAACGATTATATCTAGCCTTCATTTGAGTAAGTAAGGATACAGGATTTCTTTTTAATAGAAATTTAATCCTTTTCTTCGTCAACTGACAGAAAGGTGTTCCCGTAATTTCAAGTGAGTAATAAGTAATAACTTCACTGTACCTGAGACATTATATGCCAAGTGGGTCTCATTATAACAAAATTTCTTTATTTATAACTAATGAATTAGATCTTTAAGTGAGTAATAAATAGTAATGTAAAATGTACACCATTTCCACAATAAATTCACCATGTCTAAGGCATCACAGTGCCTCATCATAACCGAAGCAAGTTATTCGCAACGAATCCCAAAATAATTTAAAAGAACATATTAAATCTAAATTTATTTAAATATATTAATCGTAATCCATTTGACCAATTGCCAGAAAGGTGTTCCTTGTATTTTATGTAAAATACCTATATAGGCTAGTATAGTTTCCACTATAGATTCACCATGTCTAAAACATTATAGCGAGTCTCATTGCAAAAAGAATTCATTATTTATGATGATTTAGGAATAATCTTACAGACTATTGGTAACTCTAATATTTAAATTAATCGTTTTTGACCCATTGACAGAAAGGTGGTCCCGTATTTTGGTACGTAAAATATACTATAGGTATACCGTTTCCACGATAAATTCGCCGTGTACTGAACATTATAGCGAGTCTCATTGTACCAAGAATTCGTCATTGATAATGAATTAGGATAAATCCGAATCCTTTTTGACCATTGACAGAAAGGTGGTCCCGTATTCTGGTACGTAAAATATATATAAGATTTCCACGATAAATTCGCCGTGCACAGACCATCATAGCGAGTCTTTTTGTAACAAGAATTCGTTATTTACAATGAATTCCGAATGATTTTGGAGGACACAGATAAATCTAATTCTACCATTTACCACCATCCAGTCTTGGTCAGCTGTGAGGGAAGATGAGGAGGAGGAGGAGGTGGAGGAGGAGAAGAGAAGACGAGAGACAAAAACACACGGGCATATTCGCCCCCCACCACACACGGGGGCGACCGCGAAACAACCCCCTTTTTGACACCGAATGTCCACTGGGGCACAAACAACTCGCGAAAACAACCCACCTAACACGTAAAACCCGAGGAAATGACATGTAGCTCTGCGTCACTCAAGACACTTAACTGGTGCTCCGCCATATTTGATTCAGGCGTGCCAACCTTCACTCCTAAACAACACGCCCGGAACAGGTCTGCCAACAGTCAGCAGGATTGTTGTTGTACTGAGTACGTGCGTACGTACGTACGTCAATGATGTGTGTGTGTGTGTGTGTGTGTGTGTGTGTGTATTGTGTATGGGTCTATTTGAGGGAGGGGTATGGCGGCGGCTGGTTGGTTTGCAATAATCTACAATCAATCGGATTGTTGCCGAATATTGTCGTAAGGGGATGAATGATTGTGTGCGTTTTGGGGGAGGGGTGTTGATTGTGGTGGGTGGGCGGGGGTATAGTGGGATGAAGTGGGCTGCTGGTAATCACCTGCACGCAAGCCATTGATTGACTGATTGCATTACGTCTCTCTCTCGCTCTCTCTCTGCCGGTATTCAGAACCGTAAGATTAAAAAAATTCTCTCTCTCTCTCTCTCTCTCTCTCTCCTCTCTTCCTCCTCTCTCTATCTCTCTCGGAATTCCAATGAGTCATCGACGACGAAGATGAAACTCATTTTTGAATTTAGAAACCTATGTTAATTAACTCTCCAAATAAAATTTTACTCAATGAATAAAACACACACACACACACACACACACACACACACACACACATATATATATATATATATATATATATATATATATATATATATATATATATATATATATGTATATATATATATATATATAGTAAACAAGAACTTTGCATTCGTGAGTTCGTTGGTTAGCCAAACATCGGATTCCGCTGAATATAATAATATAAATATAATATTCAGACGACATGTCAGCGAGATAGAGGTTGAAAATAGCTGACTTCATTCTCCTTTTTAATTATGAGCTGTGTATAGCTTGGGTTAATCGTAGAGATTTCTTGGACTAAAGATTCATTGTGTACACACACACACACCACCTCTGGAGGAAGGTGTATAAATTCACACGTTAGGTGTACATACACATACGTACACGGCTAACTGCCGCGTAATGTAAATATTCAACCGGAAATCTTCAGTTAGAAAAAATTAAATATTGAGAATTCCTCGGAACTGTGGTGATAGCCTCAAAATTACTCGCAAGTAAAAAGGTTTTAATTAAAGATGTTTCATTGATATATTACTAAAATAGAGACGAAACTTTGGTGCCTAAAGACTTCTCCAGTATAAGTCTCTATGTGAAAGCGCCCAAGTTAGCTCATCAACAGCGCATCGAACCCTCAGTCTATAGCTCCTTTTTCTTCCATCTTAACTGCGAGATTTTCTTCCTGTTACTGTTACACCTTACAAACTCTTGTGCGCTTGCGTCCCTTTCAGCGCTGGATGACCTCATAGCTCCCAGTGTTTGGCCTTTGGCCTAAATTCTTATATTCCGTTGCATCTGGTCACACGGCTTTGGGCACGTTAGCCCCCTATACCATATAGGCCTACCCAGGTCCCTGTCCAGAACCCAGTACTAGGCCTACTCGTGCAACCTCTTAGAGTCTAGACCTATACCAGAGGACCAGGGCGGCGGCAGCAAGGTCGGGGTATACTCATTAGGAAAAAGAGAAAGTGGCGGTGTATTCTGCTTCGGGAATATCATACATGTGATTATATTGTGCCCTGACCTACAAACGCCAGGTCTAGAGGTGTAATTATTGATAACAGAGTACAAGGAACGCCGAATGGGTGTCAGAATATGGTAGATATTTTGATTTTGTGTTTGTGTGTGTGTGTGTGATGTCCACAGCTCTTGCTTGCTTCGTCAAGTTCGTTGGCGCATTATTATTATTATATTATTATTTCTTTTTTTTTTGTCTATCACAATTCTCCAATTCGACTGGGTAGTATTTATAGTGTGGGGTTCCTGGTTATTATTATTATTATTATTATTATTATTATTATTATTATTATTATTATTATTATTATTATTATTATTATTGTGTTCGTGAGAAAGAAGTTAACAGAAGGTAACAGGAAATAACTGACAGAAGAGACAGGAGCAAGTGAAAGAGAAGGTAAATTTGGAGTAGACTAAAAGAAAAAAAAAAGAAAAAAAATAATAAACCGGTCGAATAAGTGATGATAAACAGGTGGCAACAGGTGATGCCTGGAATAATTTATTTATTTATTTATTTTAATAACGGATCTCTGCTTCTTTCTGTGTTTAATTTTTACCTTCTGTTACTTCTTTTCAAATGAACAGCAACAATATAATAATAATAATAATAATGAACCAGATATGTTCAAAGAACGATAGACGGAAATAACATCTCTCCCATATGTAGGAAGTGCAATACGAAAAATGAAACCATAAACCACATAGCAAGCGAATGCCCGGCACTTGCACAGAACCAGTACAAAAAGAGGCATGATTCAGTGGCAAAAGCCCTCCACTGGAGCCTGTGCAAGAAACATCAGCTACCTTGCAGTAATAAGTGGTACGAGCACCAACCTGAAGGAGTGATAGAAAACGATCAGGCAAAGATCCTCTGGGACTATGGTATCAGAACAGATAGGGTGATACGTGCAAATAGACCAGACGTGACGTTGATTGACAAAGTCAAGAAGAAAGTATCACTCATTGATGTCGCAATACCATGGGACACCAGAGTTGAAGAGAAAGAGATGGAAAAAATGGTTAAGTATCAAGATCTGAAAATAGAAATAAGAAGGATATGGGATATGCCAGTGGAAATTGTACCCATAATCATAGGAACACTAGGCACGATCCCAAGATCCCTGAAAAGGAATCTAGAAAACTAGAGGCTGAAGTAGCTCCAGGACTCATGCAGAAGAGTGTGATCCTAGAAACGGCGCACATAGTAAGAAAAGTGATGGACTCCTAAGGAGGCAGGATGCAACCCGGAACCCCACACTATAAATACCACCCAGTCGAATTGGAGGACTGTGAGAGAGCACACACACACACACACACAAAATAAAATAATAATAATAATAATAATAATAATAATAATAATAATAATAATAATAATAATGTCGTTGTGGTGATCAGTTGCTGGATGACGACCTCCAAGTACCTGACCGTCTTCCCCTACAATGGGTTGAATACCTGGTTGCCGGACGAAGCTCCTCTGTTGCCAGAGGTTCCATTTACGTCGTTGTCGTTTTCACCATCATTTCTTTCCATCATTGCTGAGTTTTGCTATTTAACCCATAGCTGGACCCTACCCCATCAGGGATAGGTACTCATTTACAGCTGAGTAGACTGAGGAAATTATGGTAAAGATCCTTTCCCAAGGAATCAACGCCGAGGAGAGCGGTCACCCATCCAACGACTGACCAGCCCCAATGTTGCTTAACTTGACTTAAGTCTATTGACGACCTAACCCACTCCTCCACGGCGCCACGAGAACTGAAGGGATAAAGCTACCAGATGGGAGCAACATCAAACACATAGATGAGACAGGATACAAATACCTGGGAATAATGGAAGGAGGAGATATAAAACACCAAGAGATGAAGGACACGATCAGGAAAGAATATATGCAGAGACTCAAGGCGATACTCAAGTCAAAAACTCAACGCCGGAAATAATGATAAAAGCCATAAAACACATGGGCAGTGCCAGTAATCAGATACAGCGCAGGAATAGTGGGATGGACGAAGGCAGAACTCCGCAGCATAGATCAGAAAACCAGGAAACAAATGACAATACAC
>NC_061089.1:69660055-69700073 GCF_015104395.2 Macrobrachium nipponense
TTAGGTTTGATCTGTAACTACCAGTGATTAATAGTCAACCCAGGCATTGATCAGCCACCAGAAGATTATACTTTAGTCACACTTAGTCTGTAACTACCAGGAAACTATAGTCAGACCAGATATTTTGCAGCTACCAGGAAATTATATAATAGTCCCTATTAGTTTAACTACCAGGGAATTATCAGCAGACCAGTTATTTTGCAACTACCAGGAAATTATACTGTAGTCTCACTCAGTCTGAAACTACCAGGAACAATTATTTTGTAACCACTAGAAAATTAGATTGCAGTCCCAATTAGTTTCTATCTACCAGGAAACTGTAGTCAACCCAATTATTTTGCAACCACTAGGAACCTATATTATAGTCTCAATTAGTTTGTAACTACCAGGGGATTAAATTAGTCCTAATTAGTTTTAACTACCAGGGAATTTTAGTCAACCCAATTATTTAGCAACTCAGGGAATTACAGTCAACCAAATTATTTTGCAACCACTAGGAAGTTATATTGTAGTTTCAATTAGTTTGTAACTATCAAGGGATTATATTGCAGTCCTAATTTGTTATGTTACCAACCTAGTTATTTTTTTGTATATTTAATAGAAGATAGCATTGCTTAATATTGTTAAACATTATTTTCAGTATAATATCAGGGAAATCACATTGATAAAAATATCCAGATATCTTTTAACTTCTGTCATAACATCATTTTCCTGAACAATTTTTTTTTGTACTTCTGCTAAGGAATGACATGATTATTCTAGCTAGCTTTTACCTCTACCAATTAACTCTCTCTGCTTTTTTTTGTCTCTCTCACCCACTCCCCTGCATTAGAGAATCTGTTTTATGAGTATATCCTATTTTCATAGGGCAGGTCACTGACCCATCAACTGACCTTGAGTTTTTTTTTTTTTTTTTTTTTTTTTTTTTTTTTTTTAAGGAGCCACGTCAACTATGGCATCAGTGCCAAGTCATGTTTATGTTTAAGACGACTCGTGACTCATGACTCATGACACAACTTTGACGTTTTCTGAACTTACCTTCAGATGACAGAAGAGTAATAAACAAAAATAAACAAAATCTTCAACTATAATGGCATTTTAAATACTTAGCATACACAACAACAAATTTTAGATTTTTTCATTTTTCTGGGGGACAAGGGGGATTGTGTATAGACCCCTTATAGGGGGGTAGTGCCGTTAGTGCAACTCTCACGCGGTTTACTTCATTTGTGACCTATGGTTCTATGCGGCGTTCCCTAGGGCCCTAGCTGCAACACGCTTCATTCCTTTTACACTGTCTCCGTTCATGTCTTTCCTTCCATCTTCCTTCCCCTAACCCTCTTTTGACAGCTGTTTCATAGTGTTACACCTTTCAATACTTTTACTGTAAATTTCCAATTCTATAATCCAATCTTTCATCTTACTCTCCACCCTCTCCTAACAATTTTTTCAACATCATTTTCCCCTCCGAATGACCCCATAAAGTCGCAGAGCTTGGTCTTTGGCCTTCATTTCTAATACCTGTGACCTGCGCACAGAATAAGCCATGATGTTGCGTCATCGTAAGAATTGCTTTCGTAACAGCTGATAGCAACAATTGTAGTGGATTCTGATATGCTACAGCACGAAAGATACTATTGTTCTTGCTCCTTCATAATCTGTGACATCACTGCTGTAGCTGACTGGCTGGCCTCAGTGATTCTCTCTTTTCTTATTTAAGTTCGCTTCTGATAGTATTGTATATATTAAGAGGCTTAGCTAAAGGATTCTGTAGGAGGTCTGGAGGGAGGAGACCAGGTGCCCCTCTCAGGCCAGTGTGCCTTCCACTAATTTGAAGGATAAACGCTTTTATTTTTGCATGCAACATGCACCTAAATACACAAGTATTGAGTGTGAATTAAACGCTCAACTTCGATGATTTGGGGGAAGGCCAGCCCAGCCCCCACCTGTGGTGAGTGACGTCATCTCCTCTCAAGCTTACATAACTGTAGGTGGGCACAAGCCTCTGGGCACAAGCTATGGGTCGAAAAAGTGGTCGTGGGGCTTGCAACCGCATTCCTAAAATAAATTTGTGTTGAGAATACTGGAAGTTTACTATATATATATATATATATATTATATATATATACATCGAGCTACAAATGTCCTTTAATATCTAATTTGCTCTACCTCGGAATTAATATATTTTCATATATGTTTAACCGGAAGGAAAATTTTTTATCGATAAGAGATTTGTCTGCTCCCGGGCGCGAACCATCGAAAACAAAACAAATACAGGACGACAGTGAGCTTTAACCCACACCGCCACCGCAAGGGCTCGATGCATGTATATGAATCACGGTAATGTGATATGACATCATATATATATATATATATATATATATATATATAGTATATATATATATATATATGCGCGACTGTGTATGTGTGTGAGAGAGAGAGAGAGAGAGAGAGGAGAGAGAGAGCTATTTAGTGACCGACTGACCACCGTCACAATAGCCCTTACGTTTCTGGGAATATGCCCATGAGCTGTCAGTGTTCTGCAGACAATGGAGACCGTGTTATTATGCTTTCGTGTTTTTTCGTATAAATAAAAAACGTCCAACCAACATTTATTAGTCCGTTGATCTCTGCGGACAACAATGACGCGTCATCAACATTCACTCATTACGCTACGGAGCCAAGGAATTCGATGTAGTAATTTCCGAGATTCTCCATCAATATACTTACGTAACCTTTTGGCCTCGTCAGCCTTTGGATGGGTGACCTCCAGGGAATGGCTTCCGTGACTATGATTGACGTTTATGGTTGGAATTAGGAGAGTGGTGACGGGGGAAGTGGGCAACGATGAGACACGAGAGGCCTATATATTATATATATATATATATATTATATATAACCTATATATATATAATTATATCTATATATACATTGAGGTGACCTTCTGTAGATAAGAAGTCGCCTTGGGACTGAATCCAAATCTTCATCGGTTTATAACATATTATTATTATTATTATTATTATTATTATTATTATTATTATTATTATTATTGTTATTATTATTATTATTATTATTATTATTATTATTATTATTATATGATGTGTATTACTTAGGTAAACCTGACTCTATTATTTCTAAAAACAAACAAAAATGGTACTTTCAATTTAGCACCTGATCTAACCACTTCCTTCCTTCTTATTATTATTATTATTATTATTATTATTATTATTATTATTATGAGCACCAATGGTAAAGTATTTACCATTATAAATTACCAGAAAATCTATCAGTAGAATCATCGTGAGTACAAAATGTTCTAGTGGTTATTATATATATAATATTATATCTATATATATATATATATATAGATTATATATATATATATATATAAATATATATATAATTATAATGTATCACTTGTATGCCCATGTATAAACCACACAAATATTTTCATGCAAAAACACAGATTACATGCGCATTTACGTCAGAACTTCAGACTACAAGAATCCAAGGCTTTCATTAACACCCTGTATAGCGATATATCACATTTATATTTTTCTAAGTTCTAGCAGACACTTTTCCGCTCGTGTTTGCTGGTATCCGGACCGTCCTCCAATTTAGATAAGGGGTACACGAATTATATATTTTGGCCCTGCGTGTTTTGCCATGATATACGAACCTGTCTTTTTTTTTTTTTTTTTTTTTTTTTTTTTTTTTTTGTTTTTTTTTTTTTTTTTTTTTTTTTTTTTTTTTTTTGGGGGGGGGGGGGGGGGGGGACGGTTGGGTTGGGGTTCGGAGGAATGGGAGTAGGTGTCAATCCAGCGCGCAAGCGCGTTCTTAGTGGTTTCAGTCGATCACCGGCGATACTAATGATACCGGGTGTTTATTTGTCTATCTGTCTGATTATGGTATCGCGGGATCGTTTCCCGCTAACCGGACGTCGTGGTTTCTTCACGTTTCTTTGAAAGTTGGATCTCAAGGCTTTGTAGTGACAAGCATATCCAAGGTAAAAGGGCATTGTGGCTATTATTGTTATTCTTATTATTATCAATATTATTATTATTATTATTAACTATGTATCTGGTAAAATGACCAGTACATTCTTCTCTCTTCTCTCCCCTCTCTCTCTCCTCTCTCTCTCTCGCTATATATATATAGATATATATATAATATATATTATATATATCTCTATATATATATATATATATAATATAATATATATATATATATGTGTGTGTGTGTGTGTGTGTGTGTGTGTGTGTGTGTATGTATGATGTATGTATGTATGTATTATTCAGAACATGAGCCCTATTCATATCAGACAAGCCTACCGAAGGTACCATTGACTTTAAATTTAAGCTTCCAAAGAGTATATCACGATACCTATTACAACGACAATAATAATAATAATAATAACAACAACAAGAGATAAAAGACCCCTTGACCAACGAGCAAACAGATCGAATCGTACAACAGACCAGCATACAACTCCGCCAGACTCCTGAGGAATTTTTTAGCAGATCAATATATTGAGTTACGTCATCGGCGGCATCTTCTCCCCTTGACAGTAAGTCGCACCTGGCAAAGGAAAAGAAGAAGAAGAAGAAGAAGAAGGGAAAAACGAATAAAGGAGTCTGCCATCGTATTATCAGCTTCCGTGCCATCTTGGAAGTCTGGAATGCTGGAAGGCTGGAAGACTCCCGAGTGGGGGGGAAATTTTTAAGCTTTTGTTGAGGATGATCTCTGTAATATAGTTGGACAGAGGGGTATATTGATTTCTGATGTTTACACACACACACACACACACACACACATTTACATTGTTATAAGCCAAGTTTATTCAAAGTTCTGGGCACAGTGAGTCTTATTTTTTTCTTTTGTCATTTCGAAGGGCAAGGTATGATATCAGCAGACTCTTATTGACTTCTCTTATTTACACACACACACACACATTTGGGGAGTCAGTCAAGTTTATCTAAAATTTTTTTAGTCCAGTTATATATTTGTCTTTTCGAAGGGCATGTTGTGATATTTACGATGTCAGACACACACATTGATTTTTTTATATTTACACACACACATATTTGGAGAGTTTCAGTCAAGTTTATTCACAATTCTGGGTCCAGTTCTCTCTTCGTTATTTTGAAGAGCAAGCTTGGCTGTCAACAGACACTAATTGATTCCTTTTATTTACACAATCTCTCTCTCTCTCTCTCTCTCTCTCTCCTCTCTCAGAGGAGGTTAAAACAGATCAAAACGAAGGTTTCTCCTTGGAAAGATGAATCGAAAGTTCCCAAATATAAAACCCGAATATTATATAAAATAATCGTGACTCAGTATTAGGACACGACGTACATTCATCAAGCCCCATCTGCTGCCATCAACAGCACGTCTGTCCCTCTCAGAGAGGTTGGCTCCCATACACACACACACACACACACACACATATATATATATATATATATAGTATATATCTATATCATATATATATATATATATATCATGTTTCTGTACGCAATACACATCCGGTCATTACTTTGAAAACATATCAAATAAAAAAAACTAGCTTTGCAATGTCAGAGCCTGCAACTATTTGAAATGCCTGCAACAGCATTATTAAAGTCTAGTTATTTATATTTGAAACCTGGGCGTTCGTGGAGCCCTTTGAAGTATTATATATCCGTTCGTTACGTCTCTGTTCCCAGAAATGTCGCTGACACCGGATCGTGCAAAAGGGTTAAAAGCCTAACGTTAGTGGTAACAACATATATATATATATATATATATATATATATATATATATATATATATATATATATAATGTGAGTGTGTGTCTATTAACAAACAGACAAGCTAATCAACAAAGAGACATCTGGTGTTCCTTGACAACAGTTCCGCTATGATTACTTGCTGTGGGGGGTGGGGGTAGTCTACGATCCCAACATTGCGTGCGACGGCGTGCACGCAATGAAGCCTTTATGTAGGACATTCTGAGGGTATATTGGGTATTGGATTTTAATGTTCCTTCTCCTCCTCCTCCTCCTTCTTCTTCTCTGATCTTTGTTGGGTTTGTTTATACTTCGTTATTGCTCATTACTTGGTCGTGGTATTATTGAATTGGAAGTTGACGTGTATATATATATATATATATATACTCTATATATATATATAGATATATATATATATATATATATATATATATATATATATCATCAAGTTTTGTTTTTTGTTCAACTGAACTATCTGAGCAGACGTATCTCGACTCTAAGCAACAGAACACCACTGTTATTGCTTGTCAATGTTGAAATGCTACATATATACTTTGTAGTACCTACAAGAAACTGCATTGGTAATTTACATCAGTCCCTTCTAGATACGTTACAGAACTTGTATTATGTAACAGAGAAACTCCTTTGGTAATGAAAGTCACGCTTTTATTCAAATATTTCATGCAAGAAGATACTTGTAGTACCATGTCTAGACAAGACGAACTGTGTATGATTCAGTGAGATAGATAGAGTAAGGTTCATTTTCTTATGATTTAAACGTCGTATGTTATATATTAAATATTAGGACAATAGCATATTAACGGAAATGTTGGAGAGAGAGAGAGAGAGAGAGAGAGAGAGAGAGAGAGAGAGAGAGAGAGAGAGAGAGAGAGAAGGTACTATATTGGCAGCGACTCCTCGTTCGAACGTGATCTGTTTACCATAACACTATGTTCATCTCGGTACCACAATTAATGCCAGTCTCTCTCTCTCTCTCTCTCTCTCTCTCTCTCTCTCTCTCAACGCGATTGTTTGTTTATAGAGAATCGAAACGATTCGTAGATCCAGAACTAACCAAATGCTCTTACCTATATACTACGTGTGCCTGTGTGTGTGGGTTTAGATCTATCCAAAGAATTTGTAGATATAGGCCTAAAGGTATTAAAAGAAGGGTTTTTGGTGGAATTTGCATATCGGAAAATCGGAAATATCTTGGAAATAGCGAGTAGATTAATGAAAACAGTGCCAGACATACGGACAGATATTACACAGGTTCTGTAAAAATCATGTACTACAAATGGCGGCTATGCATCAGATATGACTGTTGTATTTAGGCAATTCTTAGGAAACATTATGTTCAGTCTGCATTTGAGTATATATAGAATGTACATAGATGGAAAATTAACTCGTACTTAGACAAATTAGAAAAAAAAACAAGCAACAATTAATCAATCAGTATACAGAAGATCAGCGCCAACCCTATAGATATGGTGAACCTGTATAAGCGGATAATCAGAAAAGCCAAGTATAGAGAGAGAGAGAGAGATGGGAGGGAGAGAAAGGGAAAAGAGAAGAGGGAGAGGAGGGGACGAGAGAGAGAGGATGAGAGAGAGAGAGAGCAAAAAAAGACGCACTGACGGCAACAAGAGGGGGAACAAAGGGACATTCATGTCATGACAGATAGACAGACAGACAACCGAAGACCAGAACCTAGAACCATGAATAACTCCTAAATGCACCAATGTCCCTGGAGTGACGTCCCTTGTTCCGTTTGAATCATTCCACCGGGCAAGAGCTAGCGAAGCCGGAGATCTCTATGTTATTGATTAATATTACACATTAGCGACCGAGGTCTCTTGCTGACCGAGTATTTCTGTCCTTTTGGATACGTGGTCGACGTTTTGACGTTACGGGAGGCGCTGCGTCTAGTCTGCGAAGTTCGGGAGACGCACGGCGTCCTTAACCTATTGTATAGACATTGTAACGCCAGTTTTGATAGCCACAAATCAATCAGTCAATTATTTAAACACGTCTACAGCTTAAGAAGACAATTTAGTTATAGGTCTCTATCTACAAATCGTTTAGATAGGTCTAAACACACAAGCACACATGGAAGAGCATATTATGGTTAGGCCTATATTTACAAATCATTAATATAGGTCTAAACACACAAGCACAAGTATGTAAGCGCATTTGGTTAGTTTTGTATCTACAAATCGTTTAGATAGGTCTATAAACAAACAAGCACGGCAATGTCACGTATTAAATATGTATTTTTAGATTTTGTGACCCAATTTTTTGGTTGATCTAAGGCAAACAACGTTCGTAGGTATTTGCAAATGAATCTATCCTATTATTTTTTCCTTTAATAAACAGAGAGAGAGAGAGAGAGAGAGAGAGAGAGAGAGAGAGAGAGAGAGAGAGAGAGAGAGAGATTATCTTAAATCTGTGGTTCATCTTGTTGCCATCATGGAGATACACGTAAACATGAATATCTAATAAGGCATGTATTTTTACATTGAGAGAGAGAGAGAGAGAGAGAGAGAGAGAGAGAGAGAGAGAGAGAGAGAGAGAGAGAGAGGAATCATGTTATCTAGAAAACAGGATCTTGAGTCTGTGGGATCCACTGTTACCAACATGGAGATATAGACATAAACATTAATATGAATTAGGACATCCATTTACATATTCAGAGAGAGAGAGAGAGAGAGAGAGAGAGAGAGAGAGAGAGAGAGAGAGAGAGAAGGTGGCTCATCATCCGTTGAACCGGAATCCCCTGCAGGCACTGGAGGGATGCTGTTGCCCTAAGGAGGAAGAGCCCTCAGGGAATCTCCCATCCCCCCCCCCCAAACCCCAAAGACCTAGACCGAACCTAAGAATTGGCTTTCTTAGAAGGAGCAAGAACCTGCCCTTGCAGAAGGCCAGTTTAATTTTACAACCAAAAGCAACAATAGCAACAACATGGACAATATTATGAGGAAGATTTATGCAGTTATTGTATTACAATAGCAAAAAAGTACTCCTGAAGACTATAGGAGACATCACTCTCTGGATATGATCTTAGAATCACTTCGGCCTATAACTTTTTTGTTATGTATTAATGTTACTTTTCAAGTTGTTTATTCTTTATTTTTACTTGCTTGACTTTGATGAAGGTTCTACAGTTATTCGACTGACAAAACATAGGCCTACCCACAGAGAGAGAGAGAGAGAGAGAGAGAGAGAGAGAGAGCAGGGGGCCCTACAGCAAAAAGATCTGCATGCAGCAAGAAACCATTTGCTGCTGGTTATAAATAAATAAAGCTGCTCTACTGCGCTGAAATAATAGGGCATTAACCCAAATTTTCTTACTTTTATATGACGCTGACTAAAATATAGGCTATCGATTCCCTCAGACAAATTAATATAAACACGGTTTCTCGCGTGTATTGAACAAAGGCATAAAAAAGACATGCAGTTTTAATAAGCGAGATCTAAAGTACCACTTTCAAAGACCTATAGATCTAAGGATTAAATCTGCTATAAAAACAGATCGTGTAAAATATATTGTAATGATCTTTGCACTTGACTAAGCATTGACCGATATAAATGTGCTTTACCATTATTTCATTGCATGATCTTTGCTCTAGGATAGGCCAATGTAATGTGTTCTATTTCATTGTATGATCTCACGCTTGACCGAGGATAGACCGATATAAAGTCCTTGCTTCATTACATTGTATAATGATCTTTGCATTGACTGAGGATATAGGCATATGTAATGCGCTTTAGTTTTATTTCATTGTATCATTGCGTCGACACAATGCGTTCAACTTTCATTCCCATTTCTTTGTTTATCATCTACATGTCCCCAACTCGTGCACGCGTCGTAATTTAGACTGCCCAATTATATTATTTGCCATGAGGACGTCACGGCAGCAGCGTTATTTATACTCGCCGGTGTAAGTTGTGGAGTAATAATGAGACCTTCCAGGGAGTAACGAGGTAATAAAAACAAACCTCTCCCTTCTTCGCGTTCACACGAAGAAGGTTCATTTCGGCCTCATTGCAACTTGGACCCACTGACGGAAGTAAGTTCCTGCCTTTCGGACGGTCTAGCGTCGAGGTACTATATTCCAAGGTCTAGACCTTGCTATATTCCTTCCGTCCGCTGTCGCAAGTATCAACGTAGTAGATTGGTTTGAGTGGATAAAACTCGTGAATTTAGGACGCATACGAGTGGCATTTTTTAAAAAAAGAGTTTGGGCATAAATTAGGTCTATTAACGTTGGGCTAAATCTGTTGCGTCCTTTCAAAAAGTGCATGACGCAAGCAAAAATCAATTCTATCCGTTATAAATTACGAAGCCGATCGAATTGGGATGTTATTCGTCTCCTAAGCTCGAAATTTTACTGCACGATCTTTGTCGTCACACATTTAAACAAACGGTTACACAATTAAGCGTGAGTGACCTCTCTGTTGAAACTGCCAAATATGTGAATGTTTACAAAAGCAGGAAAGGAACCCCATACCTTGGCCCCTCTCACTCACTCTCTCTCTCTCTCCCCGTGGCCTCGATTTCTTGACACGAGGAGGTAGGTATGCCTTTCATTGATTCAACGCGTGCATGAGCGACGGACAACGTCAGCCTAGAAATATTCCAAGACCAAAAGATCAGCAGCAACCTTTATAGCAAAGCGTTGCACCGGCTCTCGTCTGAATTGATAGCAAGTTAGCAACTTGCGATTTTTGTAACCGGTTCAACGCAAATAACGGACTTCTTCTTCTACCTTTTGGAATTGCGTTACGTGACAGCAACGAAGTTGTTGCATGGCACTACTGCGTCGTAGTAATGATAGTAATGATAGTAGTAGTGAAGGTAGCATTAACAGTAGCACTGCACGCACTTGCTCTACGGCGCCCGTGTTATTGATAAATCACCTCCTTTAGTGTCAGTGACACGAGTGACGACGAAAACGTACGACAGCGCTCGGAAAAACGTGTCGTAATTAACTGTAAGGAGTAACACACCTGAGGAATTGCTTGGAAGGTAATGCTATCAACCATATTTTTTTAATCTGTTTGACTTATCAACCACTCAGTGCCTCGTAGTATAGTAGATTGGCCACAAGGAATTCGACAGGTAGAAATAATTAACAGTTGACAGTTTAACCTTTGTTGTCTATAAATAGAAATACCTGTCGCAGGAGGTATTAGTCAGCGTGGCCTTTTCAGCAAGGTGAACTTTTAAGAATTTAGTGCCTGGTAATAGAACGCCCTTGATATACTTAAGGGATTAATAATTAAAACTTGGCAGGTTAACCTTTCTGCACTGTTTTCTGTAAATAGAAATCCCTGACGCAGGAGGTATTAATATTTGCTGTCTGTAACGTAAAGGGCTATCTGTAGGAGGAGGTCCTCATAATTATCAGCAGATCTCTGTCATCCTTCTGATCCCTTTAATAAAAGGTCGCAGGATATCTTATTAATCTCGTAATAGATCGACCTTCAGAAATCCTTCAGGTATGAATGATTAACACTGCAAGGAAAGGAATATTACTTGACGGAAGAAGACAGGAGGACCTCCTGATTAGCACGGCTGCCTTCTACGACTACAGAAGAAACCAGATTACGTACGACACACTCCTGGATCCTTCTAAAAGCTCACAGAGTATCTGGCTGACAGACATCGGTCAGTATGGCATTTTTAGCAAGGTGCCATTTGGCCAATCAAGTGTCCAGTCATAGAATATCTGACGAAGGAGGTCGTCCTGATGAGCACATGCAGTTGACCTGTCACTAAAACACCCTCTTGGATCCTTTAAAATCTCACCAAGGACCTGTCGCAGGAGCGGGGCTCTTGGTCAATCTTGTCCATTTAGGCTGGCGACAGATCTCCCTACAGGCATCCTTCAGGTATAGTAATAATTAACCCTGCAAACCCCGTCGGAGGAAGCCAGGGATCCTGACCTCCTCCTACTGGAAGTGGTAGCTATAGCGCCGAATCCCCTTAAAGGGAAGTCCTCCCGGATCCTCCAAAAACCCCGCGAGAGGAGGATCCGAGCGCCCTCGCCCCCGCCAGGAGAGAACAGCGTCAGGTAAGAAAACCGTCCGAGCGATTTTGCCGCAACCGCCCATTACGACCGGCGATAAATCGCGACGCCCTTTTTAACGGATGGGCGTGGTTCGTTCACGCCCCCGGTTGCAGCGGGGCCTGTTTTGGGAGGCGACGGGAGAGTGAGAGCGGAGTAATGGCCACGATAAGGCGCCAGGTGGAAGAGGGAGGAAGGGGGTCAGTCTGTGCGATGTTGTCCCATGCGGATTCATGGCCGTGCGGGGTAAGTTCTGCTGAGGAGGCCGCCTCTTAGTGTGTGTGTGTGCGCCACCCCGGCTGAGGCCCTTTGGCGGCGCCCTTTGGTAGTCCTCCTGTGTGTGTGCGCGCCCCGGCTGAAGGCTGTGTTCTAATAGTGGCTTCGAAACTAATAACCCTCTAATCCGCCCAAATGCCTAGACTGAGCAAAAAGACGTCGTACTCCTACATCGGAGTGGTCGAAGGTTCGTTTAATTTGATCTCTCTCTCTCTCTCTCTCTCTCTCTCTCTCTCTCTCTCTCTCTCTCTCTCTCTCTCTCTCTCTCTCAAAAGGTGTGTTTTATTACGTAATATTAGCATTACTTGTCAATATACTATATAGCCTACTGTTAAGCTAAGCTTTGTCAACAGGTAAATAGATTCTCTCTCTCTCTCTCTCTCTCTCTCTCTCTCTCTCTCTCTCTCTCTCTCATCATCCCTTTTTGGGTTTAGCCGAAATGCAAATTGTTATTAGCTATCCAAGGTTCTCTCTCTCTCTCTCTCTCTCTCTCTCTCTCTCTCTCTCTCTCTCTCTCTCGTCGGCGTTATAGGCCTAGGCTAGGCTATTAGGGCAGGGACTGGCCTAGGCCTATTCAATTTCCTGTTACGTTTCCATGAGGGGTTCATTTATGATTGCCTACAGTAGGCCCGAGCATCAATTTACCGACTAGACACTATCATAGGCTAGGTTATCCTAAGCTAGTTGACTACTGTGTAGCGATATTCAATTTAATTAGGCATTGGTAATTAAATCATAGGCCTAACTAAAACATAGGCCTAGGCGTATGATTTTACGTAGGTAATCGTCCTAACTAGGCTATACTTTATAAGTTAGGTTAGGCTATCCTAGGCTTGGCTGTCATCGTGCTGCCAAAATTAGAATTTATCCAGACAAGGTGAGAGATGTAAGATGAGCCTTGGTTGTTTTGTCTTCAGTGTTGATGAGATAATCAAGATGATTTCTATATTAGCTAATAGTAAATATTCATAAATGATAGGCTAGCCTATTGTTAATGTGGTGAAACTGAAGACTACCACTGTGGCCTGGTTTATTCCAGTCGGCGACTGGAATATTTTCATCCGTTCGTTTGTTTTTTACGTATTTATCTCTTTTATTTATATTTATGCTATTTACCGTCACTTGTGTACCACCTATATTCGTGGGGGTTGGGTACCAGAACCCGCACGAATAAGCTAGAACCCGCGTTTAGTTGATACCCCAATAAAAACGCTTAAACCCACCTATTTTGTAAGTTAAAACTCTACTAAAATCCACTAATAATGTTTATACCTGGTCTTATGAATAGTTTTATCACAAAAAGTGCATTTTATAATGAAATTCATAAAAACCAACATGAATTTGTGGATATTGCTCATAGAAAAATACTGCAAATAGGTGAATTTATCGAGAATAATGGGGGTATATAGTATATGTTTCAGAATGAAATCCGTGAAAACGTGAGTCCGAGAATCTGAGTCCATGAATGTTGGGGGTTTACTATATGTATGTCTTAACAGCCATCTGCCGGACTGGTTCAAACACTTCAGTTTTACATACCTCTGAGTTCAGTAACTACCAGTTTATATAAAATATCGATGCCGTGTTTAGTACCTGCTCCATGGAAATGAATGTAAGAGCATAAGCATAAACAAAAACATATATAGAAACATAAACAGAAACATATTAAAGCTGGCAAATACCCCAGTCGGCAACTAGCAGGAACCAGGCAGTTGTATACTTGTCTTCAGTTTTACGTGAATGCTTGGGATCAGTGTTGGGTGTCAAAACAAAATGCTAACCTCTTCGACAACACCTCAGATTGGTGAATTTCTCATTTTACTGACTTCTATTCTTGTGATATTCAGATTTCTGTATTGCCTTAACTTGAAATCAGTATTTCTGCCGTGACAGGCCAAAAGAAGTGTTCGTGCAACTAAAGTTACTGTTTTCTCCTCCAAAGCATCTTTGTGAGACGTCCACTGAAGTTCGAGAAGTTTTCTGCATCCCATTGGCTATACAATAGCGTATACCTTCAAAATACATAAAGTAAAAAGTCTTATCAAAATGCTGTAATGGTTAAGTTGCTGTACTTTTGTTTTTCTAAGTAACTTCCTGTGAAAAAGGATAATGCAGAATAGCTGCGTACACATCGTTCTGCTGTATCATGATGTTACTTGTGGGGGAGTTCCAGATAAGTGCACATTGTCCTAGGATAGGTTAGGTCAGGATGCATCTCTTCAAATATGTCTGTGTTGTGTTTGTAGTTCCAGGTACATGACATGTATTACTCTTCAGCACTTGACCAAGGTAAATTTTAGGCTTTAGGAAAACAAACTTAGTTTGGCAGGCTTTATCAAGGATAAGGGAAAAATTGAGACTTCTCCAGAATCTGAAAGAGAAAAACCTGATGACACACTGACTACTTTGGAATCTGAAAGATAAAAACATGAAGACACCACCAACAACTCCTTCATGGAACAAATGGTGGACACCATTACAGTAGTCAGACATTCCACCTGTCTTCCTTGGTCTCCGATGGTCAATTCTGCTATGAAGGGGGTAGATAACCTTATAGCAGGGGAGGAAGATTCCCTAGCCTCTTCCAGGTCTCGGAAATTATTACCCACTCCAAAATTCAACCGCTCTTCCCGGGAATATAAATACTACTAACACTTTCCCACCTATCTGGAAATTCATCTTTAGAGACCTTAAGCCAGATAGCCTTGAAATTCTCCAGTGCCGAAATGATAAATATTGAATGGCTATAGTATTTTTTTTAATACTCAAGCAAATAATTTTATATGCGTTGATGTGACTTGGACAAATTTGACATTCGTTTCTGCTGGAAATCCTTGGGCAGCCTATTACATCCAAACATTGTCTAATAATAATATATAGGCCACAGTAGGAAACAGGTTTTTATATTGGAAGAAGGAAAATTAACGAAAGTTATGTATCGTACCTAATCTACCGTAGGTCATACTTTTTGCAATGGGCTGTTCATTGGGCAAACTCACTCCCTTCCAGGATTCCCTACTTAACCTGACATAGGGCTCTGTAAAACAGAGGAAAATACAGGGGCTTGACCTAGCATTATCTAGGGTATGCTGGGACCTGTCTGATCTCCTATGGATGCCCAACCCGTCATAGAGAAACTTTCCCAAGGGAATGTGCAGGCTTGTTTTTGTTATTGAAATGACAACCAAAATGCCATATGTAATTTTGAGTAACTGTCATTTCAAATGATTTAATATGAGGGACTTCTACCTCATGTTTTTTTTAGAAAAAATTAAATTTTTTAACGCTTATTTTTCATAGTTTCTGGGTATGCTTAGTATTAGGATATTGTGCAGATTTGCGTTTCATTTTGTGCTGAAATTCCTACTGCTATTTAGGCATGTATTACACTTGGTTATGGCAGATCTTGTTAAGCTGTGTCTTGATGCCATTAATGTTAGAAGTGTTGATAGTGGGAAATTACGTCTAACCATTGTTAAGCCTTTTGTTCTTTCCCTGCTGGATATTTGATATCATAAACTTCTACTTTGGGCAAATTTTGACATCACATAATAGAAAACGTGACCCATTCATAGGTGTAGAAGTAAAGAAAAAAATTGTTGTAAATGTTAAAGTTAAATGCTTTTGACATTGGTAGTTATAGTTTAGTTAGTTCTTTTTAGTTTAGTGTGGCTCACATCGGGAATTATTCATAGTTTAGTTAGTTCTTTATACTTTAGTGTGGCTCAGTTGTTTTGGGAGTATCTTAATATTACTAGTCTACAAGGGCTATCGGAAATCATTCTTAGGTAATTTTACGCTGTTTTTTGGCTGTTGTAGTTAGACTAGAAGCTGTTCTACTCACCTGTTACCTAGTAATTCTTTAGCAGTCCTTGATAGAAAAATTGTAGTTTTAAGGTAAGTTAATTAGTTTTAAGTATTACCTGATACAACTGATTCAAGCTTGTATTAAAATATCCTTTTCCTCATTTCACATAGAATTTTTTCTATTCTTGTACGTATTGACATCTTATAAGTGTATGTTAGTTTCTGTTGAACTTGGTGAACGTGTTAATTTTATAATGTGGAGTTCTCCAGCTTCGAAACTTTAGTTTCTGTTGAACTTTGTAAACTTGTTCATTTTTTAATGTGGAGTTCTCCAGCTTCAAAACAATCTTAAAAGTCCGTTAATTATTTTTTTGGGTTATTATTATTATCCATAAAGTAGTAATGGGAATGACGTGCTCTCGTGAATGTTGTACTTGCTCATTCTGTTGTACACATTAATACATAAACTAATTGATTTGCATGTGCCCTGTAACCTAAGAATGTATATACAGTACTCATATAAATTTGAATTGCCTGACACTGGAAATGAGAGCAGACGAAGGAATGTGTCTATAAACCTATTTTTATTTCCTTACTAAAAAAGCGTAACCCTGAATGTAATGTTATGACATTACAAATGATCTAAGGAATATGCATGGTAATAATTAATTCATGTGAGTGACCATGAATTTGAGAGTGCTGTACCATAATTTTTAAGAATACTGTTATCAGCTAATAGTTAACTGACAGATAATCTTTGCTTCTTAGAATAATTAAATAATATTTTTTAGTGAAATTTAGGTAAATCTTAAACTATTAATTGTATAACCTAATTTATATTCCTTGTCTTTCACATATAAACTTCAGTTATATTTTCCAAAGGTCTCGTGTACAGTAAGTACATATTATAATTACAGGTAGCTGCTGTAAGTAAAGGTAAAAGTATGCTTCTTAAAGCTTTAGAGTATACTATTATGATAGTGCTGTGCATTGTAGTCTCTCAGTCAGGTGTGAATGAAAGTAAAAAAATGTCATATTGCCATTTTATTTGTTACCCCCACTGAAAGTTGCATTGGTCTGGTTATGTTTTAACATTTATATGAAGTTTGACTTAGAATTCAGTAATTTATTCTTTCACATTACGTGTGTGACTAAACTGTAACGTATATGTTTATAGATTTTACATAATATTCAAGTGCTACGGTACGTACATGCAAAGGAGCTTACCATCAGAATTGCTGAAATGATAAAATCTGTTCAAATGGTTAATAGCAACTGCAGTTGGGCTATGTTTGTGAGGTAGAAGTCGCTGCTCCGGTCATTACTAACCATTATGCTGCTTGGCCGAGTTGCAGTGGAGACAATCTTTGGAACTATATTTCAGTCAGTTATATGGTTGAAATCTGCATTGTTATAATGAATAACACTGGGGCTTGATAAGTTTGGTTTTGCACTCAAACATTCGGATAGGATGAGGGCAAAGGGAATTAGTGAAAAGTGAAGTCAAAAGGCTTGCAATTGGGTTAACATTGAATACAAGGTGTCCTCAAGGTAGTATGTCATAAGCGGAGTAATTTGTGTTTAAATTTTCTTCAGGATTCATACTCCCATATTAGCAAATAATTTTCAGTGTTAGGATGAGTATTCTATCCCAAGTGCCGAGTGGATACAAATGAAGGGAAAGTTACCCAAACTTGTTTAATTGTTTTTTTTTTGTGTTGAACTCCTTAAGTATATAATATCCCTTAAAGTTAGTGTAATGGTAAGACAAATTGTATGCAAAAATAGGCAATGAATCTGTCATGTTTGTTACCTAACATATATGTACTACTATTAGGTAACTTAAGAAAAATAGTATTGACTTGGATTTATTGTCACTACTGAACCTTTAAAATTTTATATTTGATGGCATTTTGATATGGGAACTGCAAGTAAGGTATTCATGTTTTCGTACAAGAGGTTGTTTCTGTAATTTGCTTTCCGTTTTTCTTCCAAGTCTTGAGCTTCTTGAATTACATCTTATTTCCCCTTCTGATGAATTCTCTTTCCCCAGTCTTAATGAAAATTGGTTTCACTTCCACTTTACATTGCATTTTTTATCTTTTAAAGATGTTTCACTTCTATGTGTGGTATATCATGCTTCTCTAGGCAGTAGGTGATTTGAAATTGAATTATAATTAGTATTTGTCAAATCCCTCATTGCATTGCACCCACTAATACTCATGTCTAACCCTTAGTGTTTCTATATTGCAAGTGGTTTCCGATCTTTGTTCCTCCATGTCAGTGTTATGGTTTTTACGTCTTAAGCTTTGGTTGGTCCCACACTTTGTGAGGGTACTGTGACTTTCCTGCTGACCATTTATGCAGTGACTTTTCTTCAAAATTTCTGGGACGCCCCGTATGACCTGTGTTGGCTTCTCAACACCTTTTGTAGCTGTCTTTTGGATAGAAAAGCATCTTGCCTGATGGTCACAGGTGATACAAGGCTGGAGTGAAAGGTGACTCATTATTCTAATTCCCTACCCTCTCACTTCATGTAGCAATCCACAACCAATTATGCACTGGTCCTGATGGATACAGGTGAGTTACACAACAGAGCATCCTAACTTAACCTTTTGCTGCTTTAGTGGATACCTTTCCCTCTTCTCGATAGCTGCCTCGCCCCTTATTGTTTGATCCCAGTGACCGGTAGTTTCCCAAAGGATACTATTGTCTCAGGTCATGTTATTCATTTGCAGCTGTGGTCTTTTATTTGGTATTTTGCTATGAGTTCCATTATCTCACTGACCATGTGTCTTCATTGCAGACTATGTATTGACCTTTGCTGACCCTTTCGAAGGTAGAACCTGGTGTGGACCATACTGCCCTTGGCACTTACAGTTCTACCTCCTTGAGATTTAGTCACCTCTGTTGACAACTTTGATCTTCACTTCAAAGATGTCCCAGTGCCTAATTGTTGATAGTTTTTGTTTTTGCCCCCCCCCCTGAAGTTAATCTATTTTTTGCTTAAAGGTATCCTGAAGCCTGGTGCTCATTTTCATTTGGCCTTTACTGCAGCCATTCCTTTGGAGGCCAGCTACAATATTGACATTAGGCTTCAGAAGAGGCCATACTTTTTTCAAAGCCCATTCAAGTGCGTAGCTTTCTTCTTCTTTGGGCTTTCTTCTTCTTTGGGAAACTGTACTAGCTTCCATCAGAGGGGATGACTTATGCTTTTGATGGAACTGATACCTTTCCATTAGAACTTGGAAATACTTTGTCTGTAAGGGGTCAGTTGTTTCAGTTCAAGGCTCTGTGCTTCAGGTCGATAACTGCCCCCCACTCAGGTGGGGATCTTGTTTAATGTGATATTCTACCTTGACGACAGGTTAACATTGGCATCCTTTGAAATGAAATTATGCCAAGATTTAGATTGATGTCCCTTTCTCTTTATAGCAGTCTGGGGATTGGGTTAAAGAAGTGTACCAGGACAGTAAACAAGTACTGGGCATTCTGATGAACATCGTGGATGCATGGGCCCCTTCTGGGACTCTTTGATCAGCAAGTTAGGTAGGTATCAAGCACAATTTTTGTCCCAGGTGTAACAAACTTTGATGGAATATTCTTGATCATATGTCCTTGGAGGAGTCTGTGCTTCTTGGATATCAGCTAATGAGGTAGTCACATCATTAGTATCTGAAGCAGGTCTAGTCTCCTGTTTAGAATCTCGGTGTTCTCTGAGCCCCAGGACGTTCAGGAAAATCTTTCTAGATGGTAGGATGTCAGGAGCGTTCTTGTTGAAGTTCTACTGAATTCCCTCCCTCTTTTGGGAGATGCTTCTGTTCCTGAACACATTGTAGAAGCGTCTGGGTATACAAACTTTGATGGAATATTCTTGATCATATGTCCTTGGAGGAGTCTGTGCTTCTTGGATATCAGCTAATGAGGTAGTCACATCATTAGTATCTGAAGCAGGTCTAGTCTCCTGTTTAGAATCTCGGTGTTCTCTGAGCCCCAGGACGTTCAGGAAAATCTTTCTAGATGGTAGGATGTCAGGAGCGTTCTTTTTGAAGTTCTACTGAATTCCCTCCCTCTTTTGGGAGATGCTTCTGTTCCTGAACACATTGGAGAAGCGTCTGGGTATACTCCTGAGCAGCTCATTCATCTTGGGTGTGTGGACTCTGGAAAATTCTCATCTGCACATCAATGCTCTGGCTATACAAGCATTTTGGGTTCAGTAAATAATTCCCTCACATTTGTTGATGAATGCAACTTGGCTGTAAGTAATGGAAAGGTTGCTTAATGCTTGGGTAATCCTGGTAATTGATCTGTTTGCATTGCAGCTAAACAAAAAGTGCTTGGTGTTTGCTCTTTGTTTCCAGACTCGTTAGCTGCTTTTAACAATGCCTTCCAACACCCTTGGTGCGACCTAGATGTCTAGATGTGTGTATCTTTTCTCCCTTCAGCCTGATCTGCTACTCTGTGCTGATCCCTCCAGTCTCAGGATGACACTATCAGAGTGGTATCCTAATCTTCTGGGCATTCTCTTGGAAGCATTGCAAGAGCTACCCCCTACCCCTGTGACCAATGTTGCTTTGGTAGCCATGTCTGTTGAGTTGCCCCAACCCATGGAGTTGCTAGCACATAATGGCTAGAGACTATCCAGCACTTCTATGAGAAAGAGGCATGTTTCCTAAGGCAGCACATGAAAAAATAAACAATATTCCATGGTTGGTGTCAAGGGACAGTATTATAACAATGGGAGCCACTCGTCAGCAGATAGTGCAATTTATCATCCAATACAGCAACAAACTCTCCTCTGTCCCTGCAGTCAACGGTTACACTCAGTCTCTTCTCAGGTGTGTTGTGGCTTAGGGGCCTGAACACCTCTTCTCTGATGGAGCTTGAGCAATTGCCAACCCTCTGTTTTCAGCCCTACAGCGTGGGATGTGATTCTCATTGCTTCAGCCTCGCCCAGGTGCCATATGAACCCCTGAAGATAATCTTTGGACAGAGATGTCTCACATTCGGTTGAAAATGATTAGACTTCGTACAATCAGTAGTTAAGTGTATATATGTGTATAGCTTTATACATTACTGTCTTGGAGAAATATCCATGGTTTTATTGTTAAATTTGCAGCAGATAAATTTTGATTCTATTGGCTATTAATTTTGTAGCAGATAAATTTTTTGGTTTTGTTAATTTTGCAGCTTATAAATTGTTTTTGGATGGTTTTGTATCTGTTTGCATAGTTTTAACTTCTGTTATGTGTATAATTCAGTGTTGCTAATCACAGTCCCATGGAAGTCCTCTAATATTTAAAATTAGTGTTTATTAAGACAGCTACTTTAGCAAATGCTCAGCGATTTCCAAATGCTGTCATATTTTTGAAAGAATAAGTTCAGTAATTTGAGCCAATAGAATTAAACTCATTTCAGTTAATTGTAAGTGTAAAGGCACTGCCCCCTGTACTACAAGTGGGTACAACCTTTCCTGGCCCTGATATCCCCTAGGGGAAGATACCCCTGTAGTAATTTTTTTGTTTAACCTTGGACACTCAAGAAGTCAGAACAGAATTCTTGGATGAATTGCAAATGCAGATGACACAGATAAATACAATAGGCAGTCCCGGGTTACTGCTTGTTCGGCTTACGACGTTCCAAGGTTAAGGCGCTTTTCAATTATATTCATCAGAAATTATTTCCAGGGTTACGGCGCCTACAACGCTCATCTGGCAGAAGAAATATGACACCAAAAATGCAAAATAATCAATATTTGAAGTTTTTTTTTTATGAAAAATGCAATAAGAATGCAGTTTACATAGTTTTGAATGCACCCTAAGCATTAAAAGTAAGATTTTCTTAGGATTTTGGATGATGTTCCGGCTTATGACGATTTTCGGCTTACGACGCGTCTCAAGAACAGGACCCCCGTCGTAACCTGGGGCCCCCTCATTTTGGGACCACCTTGACGTGGTGAGGGGCCTCTCGAACCTCAGGAATCTCTTCCCAGGTTCGAACCCAAGAGTCCCATATAACATTATATATTTTCGAGTAAACTTATGTGGACTTTTCCATTTTTGCCAAAATTTTTGAAAGCAAATAAATGAGAAAACATATCATGGCTTAACGTGGAGTTAAATCCGAAGCTAAATAGTGAGAACTGTGGTAGATCCATCATCTACCGACAATGTTCGGACCTGTTTTTCAGGCGGAACTAACAATTTTTTCCCCCCCCCTGTGGAGCTGGACCACGGATTCCGGAGGGCCTGGTTTCTAGGAATAGAACTCTCGGCATTCTATCCAGTTTGCCCATAATGTGATTAGGAGGGGGATAATTGTATTAACATAATACTCTTAGTCCTAGCAAGCGGGTTCTGCTTACACTTGGGCCATACTAATCATGTTATGCCATCCCCTTTTGGGGTAGGGTAGGGATGCGGACATTTGGGAGTCCTTTCTCACTTGTGCCTTTGGCAGAAGATTTAACTTCGCAAAGGGCCAATGATATCTTTTCAAGATTTCTTTTTTTTTTCTTTCTTTCTTTTTTGTAAAAACTCAAAATTTATGAACTTTGAAATAAATGATTTGAGTACCCCTGGGCCCCATGATGGAAAAACTACGGCACAGTTGATGACCATTGGCACGTCACTCCCGAATTTCCTAGGTACTGCCACAAGTAGTGAAAGTACTATAAAAGATACAAAGGAACACCCTTTTCCAAGTAAAGTAGCAGAGCCAGAAAACCAAATAGAGTGCATAAATAAAAAAGAAACAAACAAAAAAGATTGGTCAAAACTCCAATATCGTAACAATGGACCATATATGATGAACAATAATTCTGAATTAGAGACAAATAATCCTCCCAGCAATACAGAAAAATAAAAAAAAATCATAATAGACAAGCAACATACATAAAACAAGGACCAAAAAGAAACAAAAATTACCGACTTAATCCCACATTGGTACATTTTGATGACCTCTTTGGACCAGATAATTGGTCAAGATTTCTAGTCCTCAAAGCTGACAACAAAATCTCAGCAGCGATGCTAGAAAACAAATTACTTAACATATATCCAACACAAGACATGGAATGCAGACACATCAAGGACAATGAATGGCTTATCCAAGTAACCAATAAAAAGCAGTCCACTGCCTTTTTAAGTATAACAGAATAAATAATATAAAGGTAATAATTACAAGCCACGAAACATTGAATTATGTACGGGTACAGTCATCCTACCAATAGCGAGCAGGAGCTTCCTTCAAAACAACTATTGCTAGACTCCCTAAAATTGAGATATAACAATATCCACGATTTAGAAATATACGTACTCTATTTCAAGTAGGAAAGATAAAAGTAAAAATATCAACATTGCCAAAATAAAATTTACAGGCCAAGACTTACCATTTAAAATAAAAATTCTTGGACAAAATAGAGAAGTTCATTCTTTGTTCCTAAACCACTACAATGTACACAGTGCTCAAGGTATGGACACACATACAAAAGATGCCGTAATAAGGCTATATGTGCATGTCTGTGCATCAGATGACCATACCACTAATTGGAACTGTAATCAATCAAAATGTATTAATTGTGGACTAGCCCATCACGCAAAATCTAAGGAGTGTTCATTTTACCAATATAACACAGAACTTCAGTTGTTAATAAATAGGACAGGAATGTCAGTCATGGAAGCCAGACTTGAGCTAAAAGTAAGAGGCGTTAACAATCCATCCAAAACCCCCACCTTTTCAAATGTGACTAAAAATCAAGACATCAAACAGCACAATGACAAACAAGATAGTATAAACATGGAACTGGATTTCATACTAATAATACTGAAACCAAAATAAAAGTGATATTACAACAAACCAATACCACCACTAACATAGATGATTCAGTTATCCATGGAAAAGAACTTCCAATAGAAGAAGAATTAAATAATGATGATAATCGAACTGGCAAAAAGAAAAGAATTCTAGAAAGAACCCCACCTAAGGGAAAAAAAGTAAATATTGAAAATTACAATCAATCCAGAGAAACTCCAACTACACCAGGAGAACATTTTAAAAAAGATATTAAACTAACCTCATCACAAGTGGAAATACACAATTACCCTCAATCTCAATCAAACAGCCAACATCTGACAGTAAAGATCACTCTTTATTTCCAATTTCCATCAAATAATACTAATGAAAATCATACCATTAAACCAAACCAAAATATAACTATCACCCCCCAAACCATCCACAAGACCCAAATATCCCATTAACAACAACAAAATAACCCCGCAAACCAACAGTCCTTATCACTACAGAAAAGGAACAATAGAATTACAAAACCAGAAATTTCTAAAGCTAGACCAAAAACTTCTGAACCAATAATTAACATTACCAAACATGCTTCATCTTGTGGTTGTAATGAATGCTTTGTAAGTACATATAACCAACTAACTACCAAGACAGGACACAGTACAAAATTGTATAGACAATTTTACCAAATTAAGGAGTGCCCTTTAACACACCAACATGAGAACGAATTATGTTCTGAATCCTTAAAATACAAAAAGGAAATTATAAAATAAAAAATAGACTTATTAATATTCAACTATGAAAAACAAACAACTGCAGAATCTAATAACCAACATACAAATGCAACGATTAAAAAACCACAAATAAATTCAAATGCATATAAACTACGAGATAAAGTAAAATCAGCAATCAATTTACAGAATTTAACACCAATTCCTCCCAATAATGGAATATAAAATCCTTCAATGGAATATAAATGGTCTCTTAACCCGACTACGTCTGGGTGAATTACAAAGAATCATACGAGACCACAACCCAATGTGCATGCATATGTCTACAACATATAGGAAGTAACCCTACAAATATCCAACACTATAAAATTGCCTGTTATTCACCAACTGACGGTGGAAAATTAGGCACAGCCATATACGTTCATAATAGCATTACATATGAACCTGTTGACATACCATCTATGCCATATCAAATAACATCAATTAAACTGTATATGCCTGATAAAAGTAAAATCACTATTTGTAATTTATATAACCAACCAAATTTCAATGCAAATTTCAGTGATTTTTCTGAACTTATTAGCAAAAGTATACAGGAACCACTAGTACTTATAGTAGGAGATTTTAATGCACATAATCCATTATGGGATATTAATAAGCCCCACTGACACATCCGGAATCAACATAGAGAATACTATAATGAAACACAACCTGTATTGTCTCAATGAAGTGAAGTTCCAACATATTTTTCAAATACACACCTAACCTTTTCTTCAATTGACATTTCATTATGTTCAAATGATGTAGCGGAGAAATTTGAATGGAACGTCCTAGACGATTCATACACAAGTGACCATTTCCCAATCATTCTGAACTACTTAAGTAATGTCAAAATATTGCCACCTACAAGATATAATATCCAAAAAGCTAACTGGGATAAATATTTTCCTATACACACGAAACATACCACCATTCCCACATAATGAAGTATCACAATACTACATGTGAATCCTTCTCAAACTTCATAAAAAGTATTCCAAAAACCAAATCACATTCCACAAAATCCCCTGTCCCATGGTGGAATCCAACATTAACAACATTAAGTAAAATAAAACATATATTAAGTCGCAATCTAAACAGACTCAAAACTCGCCTTAAATCACTCAACAAAATGCCCTATAGTATAAACATATTAAACAAAATAGTTATAACAAACATAACAATTAACCACATTAAACCACTATATAACAAATATACAGCCAAATTTAGAAAAACGGTAATAGCTGAAAAAATCGCATCATGGAAGGAATATGTCTCAAACATATCTTCAAACGCATCCACAAGGGATGTCTGGCAAAAGATAAGGAAATCAATGGAAAACATATAGACCTCCAAGAAGTGCAATACATTTAAATGGAAAAATATACCATGATACTTATGAAATATCAAACATAATTGGGAAACATTTTGAAAACATCAGTGCTTACTCCAGCCTAGACACACATTTTCAAAATATCAGAAAACAAAAAGAAAATATAATACTCAATTTTGAAACTCTTGAAGACCTGGAATATAACTATATTTTTAACATGGATGAAACTAGATAATGCCATCAACTCTTGTCATCCCTCTGCACCAGGATATGATAAAATATCATTTGAAATGATAGAAAAATTAGCTTCTATAGCTAAATCATATTTATTAAAATTTTACTATAGTATCTGGCTAAAACGTGTGTTTCCTGATAAATGGAAACATGCCATAATAATTCCAATAAACAAACCAGGAAAGGATGCAAGTAATCCATCCAATTATAGACCGATATCTCTTAACAAGTTGCCTATGCAAAATCTTAGAAAATATGGTTAATGCACGATTAACGTATGTAATAACCAAAGAATCCATTTTAACACCAACACAATCTGGTTCAATAGCTGGCAGATCAACCCTAGATCCCTTAACACATTTAGAAGATCATATCAAAAAAGGCTTTGAACAAAAGAAATTAACAGTAGCTATATTTTTTTATATAGAAAAAGCATACGATACAACATGGAAACATAACATCATGCAAAAACTCCACTCCAAGGAGCTAAGAGGCCACTTACCAATATTTATTAAGAACTTCTTAACAAACAGAACTTTTCAAGTAAGAGTAGAAAATTCCTACTCAGTAACCTATAAACTGGAAGAAGGAATCCCTCAAGGTAGTGTCTTGAGCTGTACATTGTTTGCTTTAGCAATCAATGACATTACTATAAATTTACCTAGTGGTGTAAAAAACAGTTTATATGTTGATGACATTGTCATTTACTATACGAGTAGTAATTTGAGACATGCTCAGAGAGTTCTCAGTACTGCCATTTCAAATATATGTAGTTGGACAAATTCAGTTGGATTTAAATTTTCAACTGATAAAACAAAAGCAATCGTCTTCTACAAAGACAAAAGATGGATGAAGAACCAAACAAACAAACTGCATCTTTATAGCACTGAAATACAATTTTGTACAAAAATCAGTATCTAGGAGTATTATTTGATCAACATTTAAATTGGAAAGAGCACATCAAATACATTAAAGCCAAGGGCATCAAAGCCCTTGCCATATTAAAAAAGTTATCACACACTAATTGGGGAGCAAAGCGAGACATTTTATTAATGATATAGTATAAGGCAACAGTCTTATCCATAATAGATTACTGCTGTCCAATATATTCATCTGCCTCAGAATCTGCATTAAAATCTCTTGATGCAGTGCATCAGCCTTGCCATATTAAAAAGTTATCACACACTAATTGGGGATTGACAAAGCGAGACATTTTATTAATGATAATAGTATAACGGCAACAGTCTTATCCATAATAGATTACTGCTGTCCAATATATCATCCGCCTCAGAATCTGCATTAAAAATCTCTCGATGCAGTGCATCAAATTCCCTTGCCAAATATTAAAAAGGGTTATCACACACTAATTGGGGAGCAAAGCGAGACTTTATTAATGTATAGTATAAGGCAACAGTCTTATCATAATAGATTACTGCTGGTCCAATATATTCATCCGCCTCAGAATCTGCATTAAAATCTCTCGATGCAGTGCCACATGAAGGCGTGCGATTGTGCACAGGAGCATTCCGATCGTCCCCAACAAACTCACTTTTGGTGGAGGCAGGTGTTTTGCCCTTAAAACATCACCGTAATTTAATAACAATACAAAGAGGTCTTTCAATGCAAGCGGGATCGTCTCCTGCAGTTTACTGCTTCCAAAACTGTAATCAAGTAACAGCTGTTAATAGTACTAGCTCTTTCCCAAAAAGAGCTAGATACATAATGAACATACATAATATGGATCCAATTTTCCATCCACCAATGGAATTGCCACCACCATGGATTTTAAATCGAGTAAAGATATGTACCTCCCTGTCTTACCTACTCAAAAAGCAAATGACAAGTACGGAAATGTACCGCCAACATGCTTTGGAGCACATTAGAAGAAAAGGCGACAAATTTATGGTATATACAGACGGCTCCAAAAATAATGTTGGAGTAGGAGCATCTGCATATTCAAAAAATATGTTAATTAAAAAAAGCCTACCTTCAATATCATCAGTATTTACTGCTGAAGTCACAGCCATACAGATGGCTCTAGATATGATATCTGAGGCAAAAGCAAGTGTGTGTGTTATTTTCAGTGACTCGCATAGTGCCATAGATGCAATAAGACAGTATAAACCAGGAAACCAAATAGTTCAGGAAATTCAAATAAAAATTCATCAACTCTTCCAATCAGGAATATCAATGGAAAAATGTTGGATCCCAGCACACGTGGGAATAAAAGGAAATGAATATGCAGACTCTGCTGCCAAATTAGCCTGCACTATCCCTCCAACAATTTCATATGCCCCAGGGTCAGACTGGGTAAAATCTGTTAAAACATTGATTTACCAGGATTGGAAAGAAGAATGGGCCTCGGTGCCAACAACAAATAAACTTAAAAACATAAAAACGGAAGTATATGCATGGAGGACATCCTCACAGGAGGAAAGATCAAAAGAGGTGATCCTAGCCAGGCTCCGTATAGGACACACAAGATTCTCACATGGTCACTTGATGTCAACACCACATGCTGACCCAGTGAAATGTAACAGATGTCAAACACCCATGACAGTACAGCATTTGCTTGTTGAGTGCCCAAATTGGACCCAGCAAAGATCTATTTATCTGCGGAGTTTGGAAATGAAAAATATTCTTGCTGAAAGCAGGGATTTTTCAATTAATAAAATCATAAATTTTTTAAATAAGACGGGTTTCTCAAATAGTCTAATTTTTTTTTTCTCTCTCAGGATTGATCCCTGAGAACCAGCCCGAGAAGAGTCTACTTGAGACTCAGAGGTCTGGAAAAACTAACCCCTATTAATGATAATCGTAACCTGGGGATTGCCTGTAGTTATTAAGGAGAAAAAATGTCTTTCAGAATATGTATCTATATTGCTGCTTTTTTTTCCTGTTGAAAGGTACTGTTATCCATTTTTTATGAGTTTCTCTGTTTTTCAAGAGCAGAATTGTGTGGAAACAAATGAATGGATTGTGCTAAAATTCCTTTTGTTGACTCCATGCAGTAGTGTTTGGTGAGCAAAAATGACCATTTAAATGTTGTCTGCAGTAGAAACCATGTGAACTCTTACTGACTTAAATAAAAAGTTTAGTCTTGGGTGTCATGTCATTGAATGTTTCCATGAAATTTCAGACTGTGGAATAAATGGCAGTTTCCCTGGCGGAAAGTTCATCTCTGATTGTCCTCCCTACTTTGTGTTTTTCTCTTATGAAAGCTCTCATAACATCTTACTGATCACTAATCTTTTGTCCTTGATAGTTTTAGCTATGTGTATTATATAAATACTACAATGTTCATAATTATAAAAGGCGATTTTGTTGTCATGACCAATTTGAGAGAAGTATCTTATATGCTGTTATCTGCATCTTAATCCATTTACAATGTTTTTCAATTTTGAATTAGTGATGTACTTGTGCAGTTAGGGTTTCCATCGTATTTTTTTAAATTGAGAAAAATAATAACCTGCAATATTAAATGTTAATTGGTTAACTATGATCTTTTTTTTTGTTTTGTTGCAGGAGAGAGTGAGGATGCCCAGCGCTTAAGGTTCCAGATTGAACTGGAATTTGTCCAGTGTCTGGCCAATCCAAATTATCTCCTCTGTAAGTTTTACGCCGTTTTAAGATGTCTGCATTGTTTAATTAATTTTTTTTTTCAGGGGTATGCTTGTCTTAATTAACAGATGTAATTTAGATTTACCAAGTTTTTTTGCCAGAGCAGTTTCTTTAGCTCAACTTTGCTCTTATTTGTATATTTAGCCTGAATTTCGCTCTTCTTTGTAAATTTGGCTGCAACATTAGCAAAAAGTAGTTATTTAAATATTGTTTGATTTTCCATCTGTTTTGCTACTTTGTTTTAAATGATTATTTTGATCAAGTTAACAGATTTGTGTATTTTTTGTTCAGTTTTCAGCCACTATTTGCATAACAGGTAGCTGTACCATATGAAAATCAGCTCCAATTTCTGTAATCTAAGCAAATGTTGAAATTCGGGCATTTGACTGTCGTCTTAGTTGCTCTTATTTGATCATTGCAGTTCTGGCCCAGCGTGGTTACTTCAAAGAACAGACGTTTATCAACTATCTAAAGTATCTTCAATACTGGAAGGATCCAGAGTATGCAAAGTACTTGAAGTAAGTCCCAATCGTTTTTAGTTTTTCAGTGTTTATTCTGCATGATTTAGTTTAGTATAGAAATTTGTTTTTTGTACAAGTAACTACCCAGCAGATATATACTTAGCTATAGACTCGGTCGTCCGACAGAATTTCAAAACTCACGGCACACGCGACAGGTAGGTCAGGTGATCCACCATTCCCGCCGCTGGGTGGCGGGGTCTGGAACTATTCCCGTTTTCTAAGCCATAATTTCTCTGTCGGTTGAACGAACAACACCTATTGTTCGTTCCTCCATCTTGGATTTCAACTCGTTTGCCGAGAATTTGGATTGGTTTTTTGTGACGTATTCTGTGTTTTTTCTCTGGCTTGGCATACGCTTATTGTGGACTGTTTTTCGACTTTGGTTTTGACTACTCTTTCACGATGTCTGACGCTAAGGCTTCACCTATGTTTAGAGTTTGCAGTAGGGAAGATTGTAAGGTTAGGCTGCCTAAATCGGCATTAGATCCTCATAGTATTTGCGCTAAATGCAGGGAGAATGAATGTTCTTTTATTAACACCTGTGTTGAATGCGAGAACCTTACGGAGCTTGAATGGAAGGAATTATCATCATATGTTAGGAAGCTTGAGAGAGATAGAGTGAGAAAGGCTTCAGCTAGTACATCTAGTAGATCTTGCTCCTTAGAACAAGAAATTAACTCTCCTTCTAACAATTTTCCCTTAGCCTCAGCTGCTTCTCCCGTTCTGAATCCAAAGATTCTTCGTCAGAGAGGGAAAATGTAAAAGCTTCAATTAAGAAACTTCAAGCTCAACTACGAGCTCTAAACCAAGGTAAGAGTGGTGATAGTGACTTGTGCAGTGTCCCCAGTGCAGTGGAGGGGGCGTCTGACGCCGGTTCCTCATTGCTCCGCAGGCCTAGACCGCTTACTTAACTCCCAGGACCAGGGGAGGAGGAATCAAAGCGATATGGTCCGAAAGCCGCAGGGAGGATGCAGAACATCCCCAACGGTCAGGCGTCCCTTCGGCAGATCCTGTTGTTAAGTCCCAGGCTGCCTCGGATTGCCGCAGAAAAGGCGTCCTAAAGGAGTGTTTTTCGGCCTCAGACTCTTCCTCTCCTAAACGAGGATGGAGTTCGGCCTCTCTTTCGCGCCCTTTGAAGAGAGCCTGGAAGGCGCCTAAAGGAGACGCGGCTGACTCCAGCCAGAGCGTTTTCCCGAGGATTGGCCTTCGGGACCTAAGAAGACTAGACAAGAGGAGCCTTCTCTTCAGGATCCTACGAAGAAGTTTTTGGTTAATCTGCAAGAGCAGTTAGCTTCTCTCGTAGGCTCTTTTGCTAAGGGACTCTACAAGGAGGAAGGATGTCTCGCTCCCTGTTAAGAGTTCCGCTAAGCACGCCCCGCTTCGTATAGGAGAGAACCCTCACGATCTCCAGGGCGTTTATCGCCTTCGTCGAGAGACTCGTCTGATAGGAGTTGTTCTCCTGAGAGAAGAGCCCTTTCGCCCTATAGGCTGTCTTCCCCGAAGCGCCCTCTGAGACGTCGCGAATCGAGCAGAAGTCTCGATCGGTTTAGGTGCAAGGAACCGGAAAACCGATTTAGGTATCAGGATCCCTTGGGTCTGCAGGACCAGGAGCCAGACAGGCGCAAAGAGGCAGCAAGACGCAAGAAAGGGCGTCAAGAGCCTCTTAGAACACAGGATTCAGGACGTCAGGATTCTGCTAGAAGGCAGGAATCAGGACGCTATGAGCCAGGACGCCAGGGAGTCAGGGCCAGGAGTCAGGGCGACAGGAGTCAGGGAGCGCCAGGAAGGTCAGGGTCGCCAGGAGTTAGGACGCCAGAAGGCAGGACGCCAGGAGTACGTTAGGCGTCAAGTGTTTAGGGCGCCAAGAGCCTGTTAAGCGTCAGGAATCAGGACGCGGGGATCTTTTCAAGCGCCCTGAATCAGGACGCCAGGAGCCTAGCAAGCGCCACGAACCTGACGAACCTAGACAACAAGAGTCTAGTAGGCACAAGAGTGTTTCCGACAGGCAGGAGCCTCACTCTTTGTATAGAAGTGCTAATGTTTCCGCGCTCCCCTTCTCGGGAAAGGAGTTCTTCTCCCGGGAAGAGCCAGATCACTCCAAAACGATCTCCTTCTGTGGATCAGTTGGACCAGGTATCGGAAGACGAAGAGCCAGTAGATGTAGCAGTTTCTGACTACAAGAGACTTTCTCTTTTGCTGCTAAAGGAGTTTGGAGACTCCCTTCATCCTGCGGACCCTCCTTCACCAGGATCGTTGATGTCCAGCACTAAAGCTCTCAAGTCGTCTTCCTTCGTCAAGATGCGCCCCGCTCTTTGTATGAAAAAGGCATTAAAGACTTTTTCAGAGTGGTTGACTTCCAGAAGGGAAGCGGGCAAGACAGTTTTTTCCTGCCCTCCTTCCAAGTTAACAGGCAAACCAGGAAGGTGGTGGTACGAGACCAAAGAACCTATGGGGTTAGGTCTGCCTTCTTCCAGCAGATGCGGATTGTTTTGCTTCCTTAGTGGACTCTTCTAGGAGGAAGTCGTTGCTGTCTGCTAAGGCGACTTGGGGCATGTGTGAGCTAGACCACCTTCTAAAGGGCCTATTTAAAAACCTAGAAGTCTTCAACTTTATGGACTGGGCTTTGGGAGCGTTAGCGAAGAGAGCTCAGGACACTGACTTTGTTTCCATGGAGGAACTTTCGAGCGTCCTGCTTGCCTGGACAGAGCGGTCATGGACGGTTCTGTGGAAGTTGCCTCTCTTTTTGGAACGGGAGTATTAAAGAAGAGATCTGTCTTTAGCTCTTTCTTAGCAAGAGCAGTATCACCTTTGCAAAGGACATCTCTTCTTTTTGCACGTTATCCCCGCACCTTTTCCACAAGAGACTGTTAGAGAGGTTTCTAAATCTCTTACGGAGAAGGCAACTCAGGATCTCCTCACGCACTCAGCCAAGAAGTTTAGGCCGGCAGTGCCTATAGAGAAAAAAGAGAGACCCTCTTTTGTTCAGCCCTTTCGAGGTGCCTCCTCTTCTAGAGCCCCTCTTAGAGGTTGCAGACCAGAAAGAAGGAGTAGACCATCTAGAAGGTCCTTCGGGAAGTCTAGATGAGCAGGAAGTCTCCAGACGAAAGTAGGCGCCAGGCTACTCCACTTTGCCAAAGTCTGGGCGCAGAAGGGAGCGGACTCCTGGTCCCTCTCTATCCTGAAAAAAGGATACTTGATCCCCTTCAGGGAAAATCCTCCTTGACGACAACTCAAGGGAGTTGACCGCAAGATACTCGGATCCGGTCCGAAAGCTTGCTATGTTGCAAGCAGTGGAACAGATGATTTCCAAGGAAGCGGTAGAACTGGTTCAAGATCTCCAGTCTCCAGGATTCTACAATCGGCTATTCCTGGTACCGAAAGCATCGGGGGGATGGAGACCGGTTCTAGACGTCAGTGCCCTGAATTTCTTTGTAATGAAGAAGAAATTTTCAATGGGAGCGTCTTCCTCTGTTCTATCTGCTCTTCGTCCAGGGGACTGGATGGTGTCCTGGACCTTCAAGAGGCGCATTTCCATGGTCCAATTCCTTCCGCAGCAAGGACGTATCTGAGGTTCATGTTCCAAGGGAAAGTGTTCCAGTTCCGAGCGATGTGCTTCGGACTTTCGACTGCCCTCAAGTCTTTACGGATATCATGAAGAATGTAGCTTATTGGCTACATCTGGAAGGGATCAGGATCTCGTTATATCTGGACGATTGGCTAATAAGAGCCCAATCGGAGAAAAAATGTCTGGAGGACCTATTAGTTACACTAAAGTTGACAAAGTCCTTAGGACTTTTAGTAAATCACGAGAAATCCATGCTGACTCCCCAGCAGAGTATTGTCTATCTGGGGATTCAGATGGATTCTCGGGATTTTCTAGCGTATCCTTTGCAGGAAAGGAGAGAACGCTGCTTAGAAAAGGTGTCAGTCTTCTTAAGGAAAGACATTGTTCCGCGAGGGAAATGGATGAGCTTACTGGGGACCCTCTCTCGATGGAACAGTTCGTTCTTAGGAAGACTTCACCTACGACCCCTTCAATTTTATCTGAAGGAGAAGTGGGATTGGAAGTCCAACAATCTAAGAGATACATTTCCAATCTCGAAAGGGATCAAGGAGAATATCCGTTGGTGGTTAGATCCACAGAAACTAAGCAAGGGAATCTCCCTTCGCTTACAGAACCCTCGCCTAGCGTTGTTTGCAGACGCCTCAGATTCAGGGTGGGGAGCGACCCTAGGTTCGCCAAGAAGAAGTGTCAGGCACTTGGGAAGGAAGAACAAGTGTCCTGGCACATAAACAAGAAAGAGCTAACAGCCATTCATCTAGCTTTGGTTCATTTCGAGGAACAGGTCTCGGGTCTGGGGATTCAGATTCACTCGGACAACACTACAGCCCTCGCTTATATAAAGAAACAAGGGGGGATGCATTCCTTTTCCCTGTACGAATCAGCAAAGGATCTGCTGATTGGGCACAAGAGAAAGGAAGATCTCTCTCCTCACAAGGTTTGTCAGGGAGAGAAAAATGTCCGGGCAGATCTGTTAAGCAGAAAAGAACAAGTCCTACCCACGGAATGGACTCTCAATCTTCAGATTTGCCAACAACTTTGGCATCTGTGGGGAAGGCCCAATATAGACCTGTTCGCGACCAACAAGAATCACAGATTAGAAACCTATTGCTCCCCGATCTCGGATCCTTCAAGCAGTAGCAGTAGACAGCTTTCTGCTAGATTGGACGGGCTTGGACGCATACGCCTTCCCTCCTTTCAAGATAGTAGGAGAAGTATTGAGGAAGTTCGCTTGCTCGGAAGGAACAAGAATGACCCTCATCGCTCCCTTCTGGCCGGGCTCTCGATTGGTTCACAGAGGGTGCTGGAGTGGTTAGTGGATTTTCAAGATCGCTTCCACTAAGGAACGATCTTCTCAAACAACCCCACTTCGAACAGGTTTCACAAAAACCTTCCCCGCTCTAAGTCTGACCGCCTTCAGACTGTCGAAGGACTTGTCAGAGCAAGGGGCTTTTTCTTGAGAAGTGGCGAAGGCTATTGCAAGAGCCAGAAGAGTCTCCACTTCTAAAGTATATCAGTCGAAGTGGGAGTTGTTTTAGAAGAGGTGGTGTAAGGGAAAGAAAATATCCTCCTCCAGTACCTCTGTAACTGAAATCGCAGATTTTCTCCTATATTTGAGAAAAGACTGTAACCTGGCAGTTTCAACAGTGAAGGGTTCAGAAGTATGGCTGCCTCAGTTTTTCGACATAGAGGAATAGATCTGACAAATAATAAAGATCTTCATGACCTTATAAGGTCTTTTGAGACCACGAAAGAACATGTAATCAAGAAGCCTAGCTGGAACTTGGATGTGGTCCTCAAGTTCCTAATGTCGGAAAAATTTGTACCGTCTCACGCAGCTTCGTTTAGAGACTTAACGAGAAAGTCATTATTCCTTTTTGCGTTAGCAACAGCCAAGAGAATTAGCGAGTTGCAAGCTTTGGAAGGTAAAGTGGGGTTTAAGAAGGATTCAGCGATTTGCCTCCTTTAAACCATTTTTTCTAGCGAAAAATGAAAATCCCTCAAAGCCTTGGCCAAGAAGCTTTGAGATAAAAGGACTATCTTCATTAACAGGGAGAGAACTAGAAAGGACTTTGTGTCCAGTCAGGGCACTCAAGTTCTACCTGGAGAAGAAGAAGTACTGAAAGGTACAGAAGAAAGTCTTTGGTGCTCTGTAAGAGATCCGAAAAGAGCGATTTCTAAGAACGCCCTTACATACTTCATAAAAGATGTAATAAGGGAAGCTCACCTTAAGTGCGAAGAAGAGCATCTCAAGGTTCTCAGAGTGAGCGCTCATGAAGTGAGAGCCATAGCTACGTCTATGGCATTTCACAAAACATGGTCGCTTCAGGCTCTTATAGAGGCGACATTTTGGAGATGTAATTCGGTGTTTGCCTCGAATTACCTAAGAGACGTTAAAATTTCGTACGCAAAAAGTTGCTTTGCTCTGGGAGCGTATGTTCGGCGAATTCAGTGCTGGGAGAAGGGGCTGAGGCTAATCCTTCCTATTTAGTTTAAGGCTTAATTTACTGTTTATTGGTGGTTGTTTTTATTGGTTAATTGTCAGAGGGAATAGGGACCCTCTTACAATTCATAGATTGTAACAATACTAACATGGTCAGGTGATCGGGATTGGCTTCAGTGCTCTTTGTGATTTGTTTAATAACCTTAACTCTGTCATGTAAGAGGGCGAGTCTCCATTGATATGACAAAAGGTCAAGGCTCTACCATGTAAGTGGGTCAGCCCCCATTGGTACGATCCAGTATAGGCTCTGTCGCGTAAGCGGGCTAGCCCCCATTGACACAGATCCAAAGAGTTATTCCAACCATAGGTTCATTCCTCGTTTGAAACTCTTGAGGCAAGCAGACTCATCGACAGTAGTCATGAAGTCTTCAGCCCAATAAGGTAGGAACTATGGATTATGTTATCCAAGAACATAGGTTGTTTTTTCCCTGTTTTTTAATGTATTTAGTTTAAGTATTATCTTGTTTTTTAGCTGTCTCTTGCCCGCCACCAAGGGTGCCAATCAGCTAAGTATATATCTGCTGGGTAAGTTACTTGTACAAAAATGATATTGTTAAGATACAATAAAGTTTTGTACATACTTACCTGCAGATATATACGATTAAATGGCCCAACCAGCCTCCCCTCAGGAGACAGGTGGAAGAGAAACCTTATGGCTTAGAAAACGGGAATAGTTCCAGACCCCCGCCACCCAGCGGCGGGAATGGTGGATCACCTGACCTACTGTCGCGTGTGCCGCGAGTTTTGAAATTCTGTCGGGACGGACCGAGTCTATAGCTAAGTATATATCTGCCAGGTAAGTATGTACAAAACTTTATTGTATCTTAACAATATCATATTATTGAAGACTTCTGCTGGTTAAAGAGAATGGGTTGGAGAGTGATAAAGGTGTCCAATGAAGGAAAAAAAAAAAAAAAGTTTCTTTTTTAAATGCAGTTAGTGATTCAGTTGCTTGAGCAAATACTACCGTAAAGTGTGTGGGAATTAAGTGCAGTTAACCAAAAATTGTGACAAGGAAGGTGAATATATTTATAGTGGTTTTGAGCAAGTACTATTTGCTATCATGTGGCTAAACATGCATTCATGATCCCAGGAAACTGCGTTTGATTTCTAAGCATTTCTATGTTGATGGAGATGATGGTATTATAGTCTGTCTAAAACAATAAATGGAAAAGCTGACAAAAAACATGTGTGGTGCAGTTGGGCATCTGTTTTTTTTTTATTATGGTGGGTTTTGGTCTCACTCCAGTCCTTTGAGGCTTGGACAGCTGGTTATTCATACCTTTTTAAGTCTTTGCTAGTTTGTCATGTTGGTGGAAGTTTGTACTCTTGTTACCAGAGAAAAGTGAATTTTCATTCTGTGTTCGTGAGCTCTTTACTCACCCAAAGAAAGGTACACTATTTTTGAAGTAAGCACATCTCTCTCAAAGAAACAAGACTGTTATGAGTGATGTTGCATGCTGGTGGAAGTGGAGAGGTATAGATTCATTTGGGCAGGCCCTAAACAACTGGTATGGGGTCATGAGAGCCTGTAGATACCCATATTTCTTGCAGCTGTTGTCAGAACCTTGTTAAGTATTTGCTGGACAATAATGATCTCCTAGAGTCTTCTTCCAAACCTTGGGTGTATGAGTAATTTTTATCTTTTCATTTTTATTTTGTGTAAGGTAGGTTAGGTAATTTATTGGATATAACACATAAAATGTCCTTGACAGCAAGTTCCAGAGCTGTCTTGCTCATTATTCATTTGAAAAGGTTGTCATCATAATTATAACATTGCAGCATTAGTTAGGAACCACATGGTTGTTTTTGTGTTGGGAAGGACATTGATTGTTGTATTTTTCAGTCAGAGGAAACTTAATCTTTTGTTCATTGCAACTACAATGCTACAAATTCTCCACTGGGCTAATTCCTATGTATTATTTTTTCTATAGTATTTATCTTGGAACCTCAGTGTCATGGCATCCTCTCAGTAGGAAATAAAAGTAAATTGAGTAATTCCTATGATTGGTAGTTGGAAGTTAGGTTCTGATGTCAGGCACAAGACCTACTTTATTCCTTTTTATTTTAACGGCATTGCCCACAAGTCCATGGACACCTTAGAATTGTGGGTGCTCAATAATATGTCTTGTAGATTGTAGCAACCAAAACTGTATTGAACAGAAAAGTATCTCCTTTTTAAGGTCATTGATGTAGTTGATGGGTGACTGGTTATCCTCCACACCTCTCTGTCTCTTGTTGGGTGACTGGTTATCTTCCCTACCTCTCTCTCTTGTTAATTATACCTTATCAAGGTACAGTGAACAGAACGGCTTGCACCGTGGGTAAAGTCAAGGAAAGACAAAAAGATTTTTTAATTACATATACGTATTATTCTTAGAATTTGTATACAGTGGACCCCCCGTATTCGTGGACTCATACATTCATGGATTTCTCTCGGGAACATTTCTCCGCATTATTCGCAGAAAATTCACACATTCGCGGTATTTTTCTATGAGAAATATCCACAAATTCCTAGTTTTTTTTATCAGTTTCTTCATAAAATGCACTTTTTGCGATAAAACTATTAAAAAAACCAATTATGAAAATTTTTAGTGGGATTTTCTTGAGTTTTAACTAACAAAATAGGTGTTTTTAGTGTTTATATAGGGGTTTCAAACATTTGCGAGTTCTAACTATTCACGGGGGCGGGGGTGTCTGGTACGCATCCCCCGCAAATACGGGGGACCACTGTTTATATTTGTGGTTTATTCTAATGAGAAACCTAGTAATATGTATTTAATATTCCTCTGACTAACTTAGCCTTTTTACTTTACACTGTATGTATTGGGAAGCTGTGATGTACATGGTTGTCTTATTTTCAGGTACCCTATGTGCTTGTATTTTTTGGATCTTCTGCAACACGAGAATTTCAGGAAAGAAATTGTGAATGGTCAGTGCTGCAAGTTTATTGATGATCAGACTGTGTTACACTGGCAGCATTATACTCGTAAACGGATGAAATTGTTGGAAAAACTGTGCTAAACCCAACAAGGGTCAAACAAACACCTGTATCACAGTCTACTGCTGTTACTGGTGCTCCCACGCCTGCACCATTGCCAACTAATTTGATCAATGGTCATGGACAAATCCAAAAAGTATGAACTTAAGGAAGATTAGAGGTACGTTATTTATATAATAAGATTTTGAAACCGTACGCGTCACAATGGCAGACCGTGTTATTTTGAGCTATCATGACTGCTTGATTCACGAATCTGACCTTCGACTTTTGGAGGGTCGTAACTGGCTCAACGACTCGCTATTAGCCTTCTGGTTTGAGCATTTACAACACGAGGTTTTCTGTGAGAACACTCGTCTCTTATTTATCAGTCCAGAAGTGACACAGTTGATTAAAATGGGTGATCCAAATGAACTCCCAATTTTCTTAGATCCTCTTGAAGCCAGGTTCAAAGATCACATTTTTCTCCCAGTAAATGATAATTCTTCAGTCATTGCTTCAGGTGGGAGTCATTGGAGTCTCCTGATCTATAGTAAGTATGACAACAAGTGGTATCACTACGATTCTCAGAGGGGATGCAATTTCCGTGATGCCCGTTGTCTCGTCCAGAGGATAAATTCATATTTGGACCGAGATATTCCTGCTACATTAGTGGACGCTCAGTGTACCCAGCAGGATAACAGCTACGACTGTGGAGCTTTTGTTATGACGTATGCTTACCGGGCAGCGGAGCAAGCCGTCAAAGGACTGGCTCTCGGCG